>NW_022987724.1:0-62380 GCF_902827165.1 Trematomus bernacchii
CCCTGTCTCAATCCTCTGCTTCTCCGTTACTTCCCTCTCCATGTTTCAAACTGTCAAAAGCAATACAAAAGCTGAGGGTTTTGAGTTTTAAGTAGTGGAAAAAGCTATTTATTAGCTCAACATGTAGCCCCAAAACAAAAAGGCAGGATTTGGACAAACAGCCCCAACAGCTGGCTCCCATTATGTTATATGTTCTCTTCCAAAAAACTCCTTTTACCTGTCAGAGCCCAACTCGTTCTTTTTCTCAACCTTCTTCTAGAAACTTTTGTAACAGACTGATGCAACTTAAAAAACTGAGCTTCTGTGTGACCATTTTTTTTTGTCTTGTGGGGAGCCATCAGGGACAAATTGCAACCACGTCTGCACCCCAACATCAAGTTAGATACCACAGTTCTGTCTAGTCTGTCTGCTCTAACAGTGGATGAGGACAGGAACCCCACGAGTGTCTGGTTGAAACTATCAGTGATTCATGGACATGTACTGCACAGAAATGGGGGGGGGGGGACTGGGCTTCCATTCTCTGAGGGGCGCAGTGTGGTAGGATAGCACTGGAGTGGAAAAGAAAGGGTTAAGCTCTACTTGCTACCACTGGCTCAGATAGTCTCATGGGGACCGCAGTAGACATATTCAGAGCAAGTCCCTTTTCCTGCTCTAAAGCAACTAAAATGTATTTTTAGAAAGTAGGAACCATGAGAAAAAATGTAGTACTGGCAAAAAAACATCATCTCATTAAATGTGTTAAAATATGTCGTTGGATCCCAGATATAACAAAACCTGAACACTAATTTAAAAGTGATTGCCTAAATGTAATGCCACCCACTGAATGAAATGAGGCGATACAACAATGTGGGAAATGAACATGAAATCTCAACACGGCTGTAAAATGTTGGTTGTGGATGAAAAATGTGACTTCTTAGACAGGCTCTGTTCTCTCAAAGCTATTTGTCTGGTAAAACTGTTATGAGTGGCTCTTGAGTTATAGTGTCCACCTGCCTCTGTGCTCCATTAATAAGGCTTACTGTCGTGCAACACAAACAGAGTCTTCACTGTTAATTTATATCCACCAGAGAGATGCCTTATTCAAATATATTCAGCGGTGATGTGTTCAGTTAACGGCTGACGTCGTCATCCAAACGTTTTTTGTTAAAGAGGCAATTCTTTGGATTCTGGTGCAGGAAAAAGAGGTCAGATTTAAATCTCTGAACTTCACTTGTGTCCTTCGCCCACCCCGGGTCATAAGAGGAATGTCTTGTAGGCAACCAAGCCTCTGTGACTGGACACAATTCTGCTGAGGACAGCGGCGTCCAAAGCCAGAGAGGAATAAAGAGGAGAAAGGAAGAAGTGCTGTGTTGTCTGTTACGCTGCACAGTGAGTAGGCCGTCCTCCTCACAGCCTGGTCTTTCTCAAACATACAAAGGCAGCTCTGACAACAGGAGAGAGAGGCAGAGAAGATAAAAAGTGACTGTAATGCTAAGGGTGCAGCTATTCTGCTGGACAATGAAAACTTGATGTACATACAAATTAATAACAAGACAATTTATATAAAAAAAGGGTAGGTTTTGTACAGATTTGCTGTAATTAAAATCAGCTGTCATTTCCACTTGATCTTGAGCCCTTCTCAGGTTCCAGCAACAGCCTCCAATCAAAGCAACACAAAGATATCTAATGGCCCAATCAAAACCGGGGACATGAAAAGCGAGCTGACTCTAGCCGTGCCATGTCTGAGGCAAAGAGACTTCTGGGTAACAGATGGAGCCGATATCATATCCCCCCCGAGTGGCCATCTGTGTAAAAACATACACAACACAACACAACCCACACACCCACCGTGTTGTGGTTTGTCTTCCTCTTGGTACAGGTTGTGTTTGCCCAGTGTCAACTTGTGGGCAAAAGCCTGCACTGGCACACACACTCTGTCTCTACCCACAAGAGGGCAATTAACACGGCACAAAAACAAGACCAATCCTTAGGTAGTGCTTCACAAATGTCAAATCTGATCAAATGACTACTTACATAAATAACAGTGGCCACTTGATTAGGTTCACCTGTTCAATCTAATGTAACAGTCTCAAGAGCACATATCTTACCTGTCCTAAAGTACCTTCATTGGTTGCCTGTTTTTATAATAAGAGTTAAAGATCCTTTTATTAGAGTTGAAATCACACCATGGACTAGCGCCTGGATACTTGTCAGACATGCTCTCCAATGTAAGCTCCACTTAGATCACAAGGACCTCTGACACTGGACTTTCAATCACTCCCAGGGTCAGGAGAAAGACATCGGGGCGAGGTAGCATGCCTCTGATATAGCATGCTTGAATAACAACACAATGTTGTGTTTTCATTAGTTTCTTAGTCTTTGTTTTGCTAAATTATCATTGGTTTGTTGTATTTTCATTGTATTGTTAAGCACATTTGATTGTAACCGTGCACAAAAGACCCTATAATCAAATAAAGTTTAAGTTAAAAATGTTTTTGAAATCATAAGTCATCTTAATGGCAGAACCGTTATTTTGGATTGCCTTAGAATAAACAGGTGTACCCAATGAAGTGGCCAATTAGTGTACTGTATATACTTATTAAGGACAGAAACCCTTGACCTACATTCATTATACAAATACTGCAGTGCAAGATTCAAGACAACATAAGAAAATTCAATTTAAACCAAACGTTCACTCTTGTGTATATCTGTAATGGAGCATCGTTTGAATAAGCACTGTTTATTGCCATATTTCTACACCACCACCACTACTACAGTCGCAACATCAGAGAAAAGTTGGGTTTGAGACTTCTGGATGTAAACTCTGATGTTGTAAGATAACGGTTAAACAGTCATTATTCAGGCAATGCCTCCATACAGTATCAAGTACATGGGAATGTTATGAGAATGCTGTTAAGGTTAGTTTAGGTTAGTTAAGGGTCAGGTCATTACCTCCTCCTGAGACGCATAGCGAGGCTCTGCAGGGTCCACCGACCAGTAGCAGTAGTCAAAACAAAACTCCAGAAGCTTCTCCCTGGAATCTATAGCACCATCTGAGCGTCCGTCCAGCTTCAGGGAGGAAAACAGAAGAGATTATTATTAACACTCTAATACCGGTCAAAATCCTAGCATAACAAGGCAAGATGGAAAGAACAATTACTTTATTAAGTCAGAACAATAAATAAAGAACTTTGTCTGACAGAGCTGTATACATTGCTCACTGAACATCTTAAAACAACAGATTCAATGACATAAGAATTTGGGCCTAAGAAATTAGAGTAGTGTTAGAAAAACTGCAATAAAGCCAGGTACTATGGCTTTATTACAGGTCTGATATGGTGTGGAATTACAAGCAAGTTGTTTCCATTCATTAGCAATGCTTTCTTTAGTCGCCTCACTGCATTAACAGTAAACACCTTTCTGCTAACTGTGAGGAAAGACAGCACAGCAGCTTTTGGACTTGTCCCAGCACAACAGTTGTAGTGGATAATCAGTGCAGCATCTAAACATCGCTTCTTCTAAATCACTGCAGTCAACCTGAAGAACAATAATGTTCCTGCTGCTGAGAACATGCTGTTATTTTCTGTTTTGCAGTTCTGTATTTTTGAGAATAAAACAAGTTTGTGAGCACTAAGGCATGAGTTTGATTGTGGGGAAAGATCTGACTTCAAACTAATGAATTTGAGCTGCATTAGATGTTGATCTATTGAAGTAAAAGTAAGAGAATAAAGTGGCTTATCTATAAAATAGACTTCTTTCTTTATACATTTTAATGTCGGCAAGATCTTAATATAATAGGAGTATTATAAAGCAATATATCGCCTGGGTGAAATACCAGTTATCATAATATAAATACATATCGTTCCAGCATTAGATGTACAATGTCTGGTATCTTTTGGGTTATTTTACCCAGTTAAATGCTTTGGGTTAAACAGCTTTCATTCAAATAAAAGTAATGCTGCTTCTATTAAAAGTGTTTTTCACATGAACATCCCTTCATTCTATAAAGCTTTTCTTGTTTATGTGTCACTATCACATTATCAAAATAAAAGTATAGGTCACATTGCTCTTGTTTAAAAGTGCAAATAATTGTTTCTCTCCGACACATTTACTATTCACTTCTGTGGCATACGAGTTGTTGTGTTACTATCAGACTCCAGTGTAATTGCACTGGGATTTTTTCGGGGTGACATCAGTGTATCATGTTAACATTTGGCGAGTGCACGTTCAATTGCAAAATCAGTACCAGTGTCTCTTTTATGAGTTAAATGCAGACCCGTGCCGTGGGAGGGCCAGAGAGGGACAGGCCCTCCCATTTGACATTCCTGCCGTCCCCCAATAAACAGGTTTGTTTTTTTTTTGTTTTTTATAATACCATTTTTTGGTTTTTAAAGGGCCCATGTCATGCTTTTCCGGTTATTACCCGTCCCCTTGTGTGTTATGAAGGTTTTTATGCATGTAAACGGTGTGCAGAGTCAAAACCCTCAAAGTACACCCTGTAGCGAGTAAAACTCTAACACAGAAAATACCTCCCCAAAACGCCTCGTTGGAGATACGTCATTGTCCATTTGATTCTTCCATTTCGTTCCGGGACGGCATGATGTCAACCCGTACCCGGAACGAAATGGACCAATCCGTGGAGCCGTTATGTTACGTCCGCGGAGCCGTTACGTTAAGCCCCCGCTGATTGGTCCAAATTGACCAATCCACGGACTTCCTCACACACACATCTGTGTGCAGGGAGCAGGCAGCTCAGCTGATTTCTCCTCCCTGGCTGCAGGCTGATAACAGACAGTTGGGATCGCGGCGAAATTCTCTCTGCAGACCCATTCTCACAGCGTTTATCAACCTTTTTCTTACTCAATATCAAGCCACACTTATTGTTTTTACTTCGGATGTGACTTTGTGTGTGCTCAGGATGAGTTTGGCTGTGTTTCGCTATGTATCCTAAACAAGGAAACAACACCTCCACGGAATCAGCGCGATTCACAACGTCCCGACCAATCAGAGCACACTGTGCTCACAGGGAGGGTGGGGGCTGGAGCTATTGGAGCTACAACGAGCCGTTAAAGGCAGAGAGTGAAATTCAGTGAATACACGTAGTTTACAGAGATGCTGTATGAGAAACCAATGTGAGTTTGGAGAAATGCACAATATAAATCTATTCTAGTAGACCTCAACAATGGAATTATGATCAGTGGAAATGGCCATGACATGGGCCCTTTAAGATAGTACCTACAAAAAAAAATCGTGCTTCCTCATGAGTTAAAAGTGTTTGAGCCGCCACGCACACAATGTTTCAAAAGTGGTTTCTATGTTGCCCTTTATTTGTGTATTTATTTGTGTATTTATTTGCGATAGGTGTGCGTCTTTACGCAATGCTGTTGGCCATGCTGTTTGATACGATCTATATTGAGCCGCGGCACATGGCGGTTTTGTGAGCCCTCCCATGAAAATCATATGCCTTCTCTGTAGATTTGTTCTGGCGCCGGCTCTTGTTCACGGAGACTTCAGAGACAGACTCATGCTGAGGAGAGGGTCCTTCAGTCAGTGTTGTAGTTCAAACCAAGCAGTCAATTATCCACATCATAATCCAAATGATGAACCCACTCAGCCATTTATGTAAATAGCCTTTTCTTCCTCTCTGCAGCATTAGGCAACACTAAGCTCTGAGTATCAATTGGACTCTCTGAGAGCACGATTGTTTATCCCCCCCAGCACTTTTAGGAGATTTAACAAAAGCCTTGTGGTGAGAGGGATTAGCCAAAAGCAACACCAGCTACAGCCCACCAGAGCTCCAACCACTGATAAAGTCTCTTGTTTTACACCTAAATTAAGTTAGGGGGGAAAACAGACTAGCTGCAAAACATTACCTTTTATCTTTTCTGGTTCTGTGCTTTTTAATTTAGATGAATAGATTTGTATAGCTTTTTTTACTTGCAGTTTGTAAAGTAGCTTCAAGGTTATAGTCCTGTAAAATCCACCCTTTTTCTTTGCTGTTTAAGATCTTCCAAAACTGTCCCACTAACTAATGATTCCCTTGAACCTTTTCCATGGCACAGGGCGGCCATATGTGGTCTGTCTCCGTCACATCATTTGTAACAGATTCTCTCCTCCCCCACCCAACTTCTCTCTTTACGTCAGCATATTAAAATGTAAACAAAAACATGTCTTTAGCTAAAACCTTGATCAACAAAAGTCTCCATGTACAGTACGTGTGACTAGCAATCAACTGTAAGCTGATTTGAATGTGTGCATCACTTGTACACATGGGAGATACACATTATGATATGATCCTCAACAAGGCTTTTGCAGTTGTATTATCTCAACACAGGCAAAGCAGCTCAACCACACAGACGAGTCTCCTCAGACATCTGACGCAGCAGGTTTGAAGCTTAGTGAAAGTGTCTGCTTACAGCAGGGGTGGGGAACCTTTTTCCTCTCAAGGGCCATTTCAATTTTTACAACATCCTCCGAGGGCCGTACAAATTATTGAACTAAAAAAAACAAGTCACAGCCCATTCATTTCACCTTTCTTTCCTGCTGTGCAAAGAAAAATCAACCTGTGTGTGTGTGTGTGTGTGTGTGTGTGTGTGTGTGTGTTCAACACATATAATAAACAATAGTGACATTGAGCCGGGAAAAGGCTGGTCTGAGGCTGTAAACATCCTGTTGTTGTGGTAGATAAAGGCCCTCTACACACTAAATATTGGACATAAATGTAAAGCACGTTGGATATAATCACAGCAAAACACTCACCTTTACATTTTTGATCCTAACGAGCTTGTCCTCCACTTGAACCGCTAACCTTCCTCCATCTGCGCTCTCCCTGTGAGAGAAGAAAACATTGCTCTAGTCAACTTTGTAAACATTCATATTTGGAATGCGTTGAGAAGTGTGACAGCTTTTTATGAGAAGTAAGAGTGATCAGATTGAAGAGAAAACATAAAAGGCATATCAGTAGTGATCAGTGACTACATCTATATGATCAATAATGTTCCACTATTATTCCGAATAGGACAAGATTACGAAAATTCCGTTTGGTGATTGAAATATTTTTGAAAATGCCAATATTGCAAAGATTTTGGGAGCATTCTTTGGTCATGTTAACAGCGCGATCAGAAAACGTTTTGGTTGCCGCAGTTTTCAACACACTGCCTCTTGACTGCAGTTGGAAAAGGTTGGAAGTGCAGTTGTAGCACATACTGCAAGGGGGGTGCATGTTTACAGGAATATTAATGGATTATTAATTTTCATTAGCCATGTAAACAGCTTACTAGGAATATTGTGAGCATAGCATTTCCCACTTGACATATTTAACAAAGGTTTCACTTTGGATTAAACACCCTGCAGACAGATTACAATAGGTTTAAAAAAAACTATTTTTGCAGATGCAGACATAATGGAGAGGGTGTCCAGAGACATTTAGGCCACTTGACTTGAGGCTGTCACATGGTTAACACAATGAACCTCTGTGTGATCCATGAAATCGTCACTGACCAGTTTCAGATTCAAATGAAAACAGACGCTTCACTCGGATGAGGAAGCTTGGGCTGTTTCCACAGATTCTACACTAGTATTGTATGAGTGTGTGTGTGTGTGTGTGTGTGTGTGTGTGCGTGTGTGTGTGTCATTGCGTGTGTGTGAAACAAGGTAAACTCAGCAGCTGGACCCAGCACATCTGATGCAACACACACGAAAATCGAGGCAATCACAACATGGAGCTGAGATTATTTCGATCTCCAGGAGCGATAAAGGCGGCGATTTCTGTGTGTAGTGCAAACGCTGAGTCTCTGTGGAGGGTTGGGGGACGACGGGGGGGTTTTGTAATAGTCAGCTCCCCCTGAGCTTCACCATGCGGGACTCCTTTTTCCAGCAGTGGTGGCCCAACCCAAAACCAGCAACCTTCAATCTCAGGCTCTAAGTAGCATGAAGGGGAGGAGGTTGGTGGTAGAAAATAGTAAACCTCGTAAAAAAAAACAGTGTTGAAACAAACCAAGGACCAGAATTTTCACAATCTGGCACACATGTTTTTGCACATGCCGTCTCAGGGGGGGGGGGGGCATTGAGTCCTTAAACAATGAGCAACACACTTCTGCGCCCGGCCAATGAGGAATGCAGCTGACCAACCTGGTGCTAAAGTTATGTGTAAGTGAAACTGACAGATCCAGGAATAAGGAAACAGACATTTGCATGACAGTGAACATTATGTATAAGAATTGCTTTTGTTATGCAAAATACCAGGAAGGCTGTTTGAAAGAATCATTGTCGGAGCCTCCATAGCCTGGATAATGCTTTGTTATGGTACTGTAGTGGCATTTAGATTAAGAACCCCAGCCAAACATCCTGCAGGAGTTGAAGTGAAATCAATATACTACTGTAGGACTCTATGTACTATATCCTCACACTGCTGAAACAAATATCTGTTATTCAACATGTTGTAGAAATAGCTCTCTTCATGTAAAGGGAGGTCCAGTGGAGCAAAGTAGCTTTACAAGCTACTTTGCTACCTAAACAGCAGATTTTACAGCACTATAAAAACAGGGGGGAACTTTTTTTCCATAAATGCCTCACACCTAACAAAGGTAATCTAAAAGCCAATGAGAAAATGAGATAACAAATGTGTTTTGTGTATTTAAAATGTATATATTTTTGCCTTAAAATGGCTTAAAGAGTTAATTATCCGACTAAGCAACATCAGTTGACTAAGCCTAATTTGTTTTTTTCAGTTCCATATTATGTAATCAATCTCTTAAACCCCACTGTTAAACGAGTGGACTATTCATTACTAACTTCTGTGCAGTCAACCAGTGCACATACAACCTTTCTAGCCATGCATAATAGAGAGGTTTTCATTTCATTTTAATGGGGATCTGAAAGTTCTCAGAAATAGAATGCAAGGCTGGATAATAAGGCAATGTGTAATAAAGGATGCTCAAGACATCTAGAGTATATCCATTTGATGGAAAGATGCAGCCAAGTACAACAGAGTCCTAGGTTGAACAATTTACTGAGTGTAAACTTGTATGAGCTAGAACAAGATGAAACAGATATACCATCTATGAAGAAAAAAGCATCAGATCACATCTGAGCAGCAGGCACCAGTTAATGAGATTCCAGCAAGTACTTAAATATCTGTTTATCAACCATCTGTTATTAACCAACATTTTTAAGTTCAGAAAAAGATGGGATAATACAAAGAAAAAGCTCTGATTTTCTTGCAATTTTGGAATCAATTGTAAGGCTCAGGTACAGCAATGATCGATTGCTTTAAAATAACTGATACTGATTGATCCTAGGTGCAATCATACATAAAGCAAAGGTGTTTTAAAAGCATCAATTAATCACCACAGTCTTAATGGCTGTGCGTAAAAATAATATGTAGTGGGACCTTTATATATACAGTCTATGAGTGGGACACTTTAAACCTTAACAAGCTCAAGGTTTTTGGACATTACTCAGCACCACACACACATGCACACAACATGAGTCACTACTGACAGCCACAGTTGTCATTATTCACCATGTGCACCACTGTTTTTAGCTAGCTAACAAGCTAAAAACTAACAAGCTAGCTAAAACTTGATAGCTGTTTACTTAAAAAGTGCTAATTAAACATGAGAAGCTTAACGTTAGGTTATTGTTTTGATTAGCATTAAGGAGCAGCTTAAGTCACATGACTCTGGCTACAACAGTTCTGCCATGAAGTAAAAAAAAGACATTTATAATAAAGTTCACTCTTAAAATGTACATTTAAGTACTTGAATTAGCCTGACAGCTGATATCTTACCTCGCGTTGAGAGGACGGACGCGGATGGCAACTTTAACATTTGCCATGACGCCTTCACGAACTCAACAGTTGGCTTACTCGGAGTAAAATAGCAGTTTCCATGAGAGTATTTGGGGTCTTCTGGCATATTAAAATCCGATAAAAGCTGAAAGAGCGGGAGGAAACTGTCCTGATATCCGCTGTTCAAGTCATCTCCACCGGCGGCTGGTCGCGGGTTCAACTGAGTGACGAACCCCCGACTGGAGAAACTTCCTGCCGGACAGAGAGAGAGGGAGGAGGGGAGGCTGCTGGATACTCCTCTTACTACGACATATTCAAATATTTGTAGATTTCTTTTTGCATGTCTGTTATTATGTAAATCTATTATTTTAAGAGTAGGGAAGCATACTTTGTTGTCTTTTCTGGTCATTATATATTTTGTAGATTACTTACAATCTTTTTTTTTTGTTATTGCATGTCTATTATTATTATTTCAATCTACTATTTAAAGTGTTGTGGAAAATATTTAGAGAGCATACTTTGTTGTGTTTTCTGATAAAAATATATTTTGGAGATTATTGTAATGATTTTTTTAGACATGTCATGTCCTAGGCTTTTTCATTTCTAAGGTGTGGAAGTAGGCTAACATTAATTAATTGACGAAAACAAAGTGATGAGGATAGATGTGAACAGAAAAACTGTTGTAAAATGAGTAAGTAATAATAGCTTTGTCTAATTTAAAGCCAATTTAATTAAAACTGTCTCGATATGTTCAAAGCAGCATCTGCATTTCTTTATTTAAAGTGGACCTATCATGCTATATTATAAATATAGTGTAGGACCATACCTATATAAGGCATATTTATACTTTTTTTTTTTTCAAAATACCAAACAGATCATGCATTTTAGCCATGCCTCATTTCCTCAATTTTCACTTTTTTACCCCTTTTTTGCAAGGGCTGATTCTGTGAGAACAGCACCACCTAGAGGCCTGGCATATGTACTACAGCGTCTCCAGCGCTTTCGAACGGCAATGGCCGTGGCTGTCTCCTCCTGATTGGTGGAGTTGGCCCAATAGCCGTAGCGCCACCGTCCTGACGTCAGGACAGTGTTCAAATCTGGATCAGTTTTTATCAGATCCGTTGCAGCCCCTTTTTTAGAGATTTGGGTATGGAGGAAAATAGAGAATGTTGTGTTTTCTGACACTTGGTGAGTTCCCTGGAACACCGGGGACACATATTCATGTATAAAAGACGTACAAAAGTGCATTTTGCATGATAGGTCCCCTTTAAAGAAAGTGGTCTCAAGAATGGAGTAACCTTTAATAATTAAGAAAGAATTCAAGTGATGAAAATGTTTAAAACATAATAATGGAAGTAAAGATTTGTGTGTAAATTGAATAATATAGTTATTTTCATGGATATGATACATCTTAAACTATCCTTAATAAAACCCCACTGACATTTAGTGTTTACAGCAAGATAGTTTTTACAACCCAAATTGTAAATCAAATCTCAATTTTTTTTAATCACATACAGCAACTCCATTTTCTATTCACAATATTTTCATCACTTTTTTTAACCAACTCATTTGTGTAACTTCCATCCCTTAGTTACATCATGAAACTATTCAATCTGTATACCAATGATAAAAGCACACAATAACCATTTAACACAGAATACTTCTTTATTATTAATATCTAGGTAACGTAAAAAAATTTCAATTTAAAAGCAGCAAACAATGCATACAACACTGGTTCAACATGAACTAAAAACAATCACAAACGCAGTCTCGCATTCATGAAATAAACCTGCAGTCACTAGTAGTGGCGGTCAAAGGCAGTGTGTGAAAGTGCTATTCTAAAATGATTAAGACAATAGATCAATAGATCTTAAGGAGTGAGATGGTGTGGGCCTCTGGCTACTTCTGACTGATAGGGCTTTCTGGTTCTCACAGGCAGCTTTGCAAACGAGCACAGGGATTCATGAAAGGCTGCTGTCACTTCACAGGTGGAGAACAAAAGTCAGGGGCTTGCAAAGACTGTGCAGAGGCTGACTGTGGAACAGCTTTGATGCACAGCAGTGGCGAAATCGAAAAAATTGTCAACAACAAAGAGTTACCCAGATCTGTCTCTGTCTTGAAAAACACTTTGACAGATGTGACATCGAGCAGTGTGGCGATCAGAGAAAAGATGCCGAGTTGTGAGACTGTTGTCATGTAGCTCCCTCTACTGTCTGTTGTGAGACCTGCAGCATCTCCATGTGGCTCTGCAGCTGAGCCAGAGGCAACGAGGGTTTAATGCTCTGTGACCGCAGCTGAAAATTCTCTATCAGCTCCTGAAATGAGAGAACAAATTGAGCGAGAGGAAAGAGTCAAAGTGAGGTCAAATCGCTAGTAAAATAAAATAATTTCAAAGGAATACAATGAAAGGAATGCAGCGAACCCTCACCGCTGGCAAGGCCAAGTTTGTTAACTTCTTCCAATGAGATACGACCTCTTCCTCCCTCAAGGCTCCTCTGTCCACCAGCTCTCTAACCAGGAACAGGTAGTTGTTCCACTGAAACGACATGCATTACAAATGGTTACAAGAGTCAAACAAATGGGGGGAAAAAACTTTAAAATAAAGAGTAATGTCATAACTCAGTCGGATCATCTTTTAACACTAGAACCGCCAATCGGGTCAATTTGGCCCAGAGCTGTTTTTTATTGTATGTAACTTTTTTTCAATCAAATATTAAAGTCTCCCAGTCCGTGACTTTTCCTGAAAGTGTGTTATGTAGCACCCTATGTTGTTAAAAATTGTCAATATGAAGTCAGATTGAAGAAATCGCCCAAAAAATTGCCATTTATACCTATTTCCGCCCAGCGGGTCATATTGACCCCACCCCTTTTCATATAAACATGACGTGTTGCTATAGCAACGCCTTTTGTCTACTGCGGTTCCTTATAGATTGAGAGATAGATTGAGAGAGAGAGAGATAGATGGATAGATATATTGATAGATAGTTATAGATAGTGAGAGAGAGAGATAGAGACAGTCTGTAGTGAAGGAGTGCGCTGCCGCTCACGGGAGACTGCTCGCGCTGCGCTCCGCAGCAAACAGCTGTGGGGCGAGTTGAAAGTACGTTATGCTGGCCGGGTGTCTAAATAATGCTTCCGGGCCAGCGGGCCATTTATAATGTCGAGCCCTGTCATATGAAAAGCTGAGAGTCCACAGATTCTATTGGTATACGTTTCATCCCTGTGCGATCAAAACTCACTGTTCAATAAAAGAACATTTTACCTTGAAAATCAATGCATTCTAATAGCGGGTCAATTTGACCCAGGTGGCGGTTTTAGGTATACAAAAACCTCTGGCGGTTCTAGTGTTAAACACTCCCAATATTTTCTTCACGTATCAAAGTTTCAAACATTTTGCTTGGTAAAAAGAAGATGTAACATTTTAAGTGTTCTGCTCCATTTTAAATTAGTAAATTGAAACATTTGCACAACTGTTGCCTACAAAATAATCCTTGATCTGTGTTGATCGCAGGGCCTATAGAGGCGGGCCATGCACATACAGGAAAGAGTGAGGTATTTGAGGGGAATATCTAATGCATATAAAAAGGTAGAAGGACATGTAGCACTATCATTAATATTTTAGTAACTGCAGTTGTAGATGTACCTCAGTGTCGCTGGCCTTTAGCACAGCAGTGACAGTGAGCGGGGTGAAGAGCAGGTGGAGCGGGGCGGAGGAACAGCAGTCTCTTTCCCACAGCTCAGCAAGCTGCTCCAGCAGAGCTCTGACAGGAGGCTCTGACCCTGAACCAGCAACCACAACGACCCCATCACCTCCGCTACACTCGGAGGGAGAGAGTACAGGCAGCTCTGCAGACACTGAGAGACACAGCAGGAACTCAGGTGTGTTACACAGTACGGCTACTAGACGTTATGTTGCTATTTAACAGTTTACAGGCAAACACAATGCAGGTCACAACATTATTATTTGATGATTAAGAGTCTGTCATTCAGGAGTTTCTTACCCAGTTTGCAGCCCAGGAGGACAGTACAGTTTAGAAGCATCTGCTCCGACACCACTGTTGAGAACTGAGTGAAGAGAAGAGAACAAGTGTCATGGTTGTATATTAAAAAGTATTATCATTTTTTATATATTTTGTCTGTCAAGGCTTTATATTTCACTTTTTAAATGTCTGTCTTCTATCAAAAAAACATTGAAGAATCCTGAAGTAGATTTAGAAGTTAGAATGTCATTGTTATGAATGAAGCTTCCGAGTGTGATACTAAAAAGAATAGGCACATCCACCCAAACGTTGCCTGTGTTTTGTTGCACTTGTGTGTCCCATGTACCTTTCTGCAGGCCAGTGTGTCTCCAACTCTCTGTAGCAGCGTTTTGAGCTGAGGGCCGGTCGGCAGCTCCTCGTCGGTCATGGGGCCAACAGCAATGCTCAGCCACTCCTTTATTAAAAGTACATTTAAGAAAGACAACATTCACTTTAACCTCAGTGAGAAGTACATTAATTCCTTGAAAGGGCTTCTTTCGCAGAGTGATCTGGAATTCCCTTCTGTGTATGTCCTCTCATGCAGGCGTACCTTTATCTCAACGAGGATGTCAGAGGGCAGTGAGGCGCTGTGGCTGCAGGTTGGAGGGCAGGATGTCACTCTCTCACTCCCTTGTTTCCTCTTGGGAGTAATGGGCTGCTCCTGGGTGACCGGCTCGAGCACGGCCCCCGCCCCCTCCCCCTCCCCCTCCCTGCAGCCTGGAGCCACCGGGCTGCCCACCGCCTTCATCACACGATCATACCGGCTCTTCCACTCGCGTCTTATCAGCGCTGATAGGGGGGGGAAAACAGAAAGTCTTTCATGAATGTCCTTAGGGAACTTTAAATCGCAGCAATGGTGTCTATTTTCCTTTCATCTTCAATGCCAGTGATGTTCTGTAAGAGAACCCGTCAGCACAGACAGCTTTAAGGTTATGTTCCTTTAATGCATCATATGTTTATGATGTGTTTCTGCATGATGTAGCATGTTCACTACACACACAATTGTGTAGAAATGCAGTTTTTAGATCAGAAAAGTCAAATCAGTATAGTGCAATAGGCCTCAACAATTTAACTGGAAGCGAGGAAGGAAATGGTGTTTTACTTCGGGCAGCTGAATCCTTTTTGGTCCTTCAATAGGTGCGTTCACACCGGAGTACTTTGGTGTACTTTTCCCACAATAGTTCATCAGAACTACGATATATTTGCGTTCACACCAAAAAGCCCCAGGAACTAAAGTAGCTCAAATTAGTTCGTCCGACCCACTTTTCAGTCCTTGCTAGAGAGCAGGGACTGTCGTGGGAGAAAATAGTTCGTACGTCTGATTAGCTGTGCGGAATGCAAACCACGCCCGTTTGACTCTGAATCTTTTTTTGGAAGAAGCCAGTATATACCATACATCGTGGCATGAGAATTCACCTGCATCGATATCAAAATAGGGATCCACTGAGCTGATACTCCGGGTAAGCGTTTGTCCAAATACGACATTATAAGATAGATGATCGCATCAACCATGACAGTGTCACATTTTTGTCAATGTTGTTATAATATTCAGTTAAGATTATTCAGTCACAGCAGTGCCATACAGTTAATGTGGTTCAAATTCAATTTGAGAAAAAGGTATTGGATCAGTGAATTTGGCATACAAAGAAGCAACCAGGATAGTCTCATTAGTTGCACAACCCAAGCATAAACATCCAAAAGACTGTTTTGAGAAATGGAGAGAATCAATTTAAAAAGTGCCTTTCATGTTAAAATCATGAAAAGGCAGAAGCATGGTGCATTAGGTAGCTACCTGTGATGTTGGCAGAGAGCCAGCTGCTGGCTTTCTCTGTTGCAAGACGTTTGGTGATGTCTTCAGATGTGTTCAGGACCTGCAGAGAAAGTAAGTAGAAAGGAATAAATCAGAAAACACAAGTTTATAATGTGTTTATTCTTTACTGAATAAAAAAAAAAGGTGTGATTTTTAGAGCTTACAGCAGGGGAGGTCTCATGGGGGAGCAGAGTGCGTATGGCCTCAGGACTGTTCTCACAGCAAAATCTGCAAAACCACATCGAGATTACCACACAGCAGCAAAATGCTAATGTAGTGTGACGACGAGGCCAGAAGAGCAGCAGTTTATTTTACCTCGACCAATCAAATGGCTATAAAAATCCCATTCATTTCTGTATATGGATTCAGAGAAGGACAGCTTTGCAGGCTGTTTGTGAAAGACGATGTCATACCTGGTGGCTTTTGCCAAGGCCTCCAATCCTGCGACACACAGCTGAGCACAAATGGAGTCGTTCAGTTTCGAAGGATTTGAGTTTGGCGATTTCAACCCATCTCTCAGCATCTTGTCCCCTCGCTCCACCAACTCACTCACTAATGTCGCCCTGTTGATGATCCCCAAATAGACACATAAACACACACGTACATAGAACAAAGATCACCTACATTACGTATAGTTTAGTTTGGATATGTTAAAAATAGTGCTTTGAAATACACATGCATCTATACAAGTGGGTGAATTCACAGCAGCCACCACCTAAGTGCTGATAAATGTGGATTGTTTAACAGTCTCAGCTTCTTAGTAAGGCAACCAACCAAAGTAGCAGGCTGATTAACTGTTACTCTAGGTAAAGAAAAGGAATGGAAAGAGAGAAAGATAGAACTTGTTGGTCCTTACTTCATGTGCTTCACGGCGTTTGATCCAACTCTCTCTGCGACAAACTCCACGGTGCGACGCAGCGACGGAGGCTGGTTGTGAAAGAAGGCTTGCTCGAGGTCCACCTGTCATGTTTGATGGATGATTTAAATACTCGCACACACAGGCAATTCGTTGATGTCCTTCTACACTTCACTTCACCGCCTGCATTGACTCACCTGCAGTTTCTGCTGTGACCTGTTGGCAGTCGGCGAGTCCTTCGGGTCGGCAGAAGTGGGAGTGATCTTGCGGATAATTCCTCCACTCTTGGCTGCGCTTCCAGACACAAACGCAGCTAGGAGCTTACGGAACTCACCTAAGATGAAAACAGGGCAGACCATCGACACACATCTTAAACAAGTGCATGTTTAATTTGTGGACCATTTGAAGTGACGATATACTGTACAGACCAAATGTGATCTAAATCAGTGGTTCTCAACTGGTCATGGGCCTCGTGGACCCCACTTTTTACTTGGTCAATAAATCGCGACCCACATTTTGAAGCACTCAAATCTATTCAAACAAAAAATCGTGCTGTAATATATATACGCTTTTGAACTTACAATATTAATAAAAGTGAAGTACAGTGCATAAATCCTGTATATCCCTTCACAGAACTAAAGTATGCTTTTAAAAAAGGTTTAATGAGATGATGGAATCAAAGCTGAACTATATAAAAAGTCACACATGCTGAAAACCCAACCCCAGAAGGGGGGTCTGGGGGATTCTCCCCCAAGAGATTTTTAGAAATACTAACATATAAACTAAGCATTCTGGTACACTCTGAGAAGAAAATAAATAAATCTATTACTACCCGACATATTAATAATATTTTATGCCATTGTTTGTTTTTCACTTTGTTCTGACAGCTGCTCCTCACAGAGAGAAGAGCAAAGAGGAGATAGTCTGTGTGAATTACTTTTAAATTGTGGGTAAGGGTAGATAGCCCCCCATTGTTCTGTGACCTGTCAATCATCAAACCGGGGGTCATATTTCATTATGTGTTCATTTTTATCTGAAGTTGTACCCATGGATGTATTAAAGAGTAGTTTATACCGCAAAGTTATTCTCCGTGGGGACTTCCGTCAACAACATCGATTCTGATTGGCCAGAAGACTCGAAAAAACATCAGCAAAGATGTTTTATTGAGAAGATGATCACTACATGACAGAAGTTTTCAAAACCGTGTATGGTCTCCGTGGTACTTCCAGTCCAAACGCCTACTGCATGAACAGCGTTAGAAAATCGGGCCTTCAAAATAAAAGTTTGACTTTTTTCTTCACTCACACATCTGCGACCCACTCGAAACGGGCCCGCGAACCACTTTTGGGTCACGACCCACCAGTTGAGAACCACTGATCTAAACTATCTGGCTCGTACTAGCCTTTTACCTCTCGTATAGAGAACACTAACTATACTACTACAAAATATCCATGTATAACATCTGAAATGTGCCCTTAATCTCTGAAGGGACATAAAAGAGGTCTCATCATGTTCTACTTACCCAGAAATGGACAACATGTATAGAGGAGCTGTTGATCAACCAGGGGAATGCAGTCCTACAAAAATAACAAAATCAGTAAAACAGCATTTATTAGAGAACAGCTATTTTAATGCGATAATTCACTTACTAGCCCTGCAGCATTCGTGATGCCGTCCTCCAGCTTTGCCACCTCAGTGAACTCATTGGTGAAGAAAATGTCCTCAGGAATCACTGGGATCTTCACAAGGTAAACACAAAATATGAGCCATGTAGGATGTATTACTAGCTGTAAACAAAAACACATAATATTGGGTAGTGTGTCTCACCTGGAACAGCCACCCTAACACTGAAACCATTAGGAGTTTGTTCAGGTAACACATTTCTCCACATCGGCCCAGCAGCATTTTCCTACAAGCACACAAAAATAAGATTTAACGTGATGAAAAGTGTATTTGTACAGGGTTCTTTAGACACATATTTCAGATGTGTTTTATACTTTTAGATTGGATGCATTACTTGTCATTTTCTTGGTTGACTTTGTCTGACTTGCTGATTCTGAATTTGCTTTCTTTTAAAAACTATAGTTTACAGAATATAAACATGCAGCGATGGACACAGACCTGTACAGGAGGAGCAGTTTCCCCAAAGCCGTTCTGTAGCAGAGCAGCCGAGGGCCGATGAAGTCCAGCATGGAGAGGAACTCCACCAGCCAGGGCACCGTCAGGATGGTGCGCCTCCTCTTCATGCTGTTATTCAGCACCGCACACACATCCAGCACTGGAACACTCTGGGGGACCAAGATATCATTGTTTAAAGGTCTCCTATTATACTGTTTTCATCAATATATTATAGGTCTCAGATATATACAAAACATGTCTCTGAAGTGTTTGGCTCCAAACACCAAACAGATCATTGCAGAATCCCATAATCCCTCTGTTTCAGCCCTGTTTCAAAAGTGCTGATTCTCTGTCTGTTACTTTAGATGAAAATAAGGAGCCCCTCCCCACGCCCCTCTGAGAGATATTTGGTTACAAAGAACACAATGGTGCTCTAGGAGGAGATTCAGGTGATAAGGTGGGGGGGGTTACCTTGATTGGTGATTGGCTAATGGTGACACAAGCCAAAACATCGCTATGACATCATAAAGTGGCCAAAATCTGATCGGCTCATTTTCAGACAGGTTTTTATATAAATGGATCAGGACAAAAAGAGAGAGAATCTTTGTTCCTGAAACTTTCAGAGTCTCTTTCACACAGAGGGGACACATGTTGATGTAGAAAAGACATGAAGAAGTGGATTTTGCACAATAGGTGACCTTTAAAATGTGAATGCCTTGAAGCAGACATGCATTTATTTACCTATTTGAACAACTGCTGGACTTGACTAAAGACAGATCACAAGAGTACGTTTATAAAGCTTCTTGTTATCCCCTCACCTTGCTGCGCAGGGCTATAGCAGCCTCCTGTATCTCCCTGGAGGGTCTCTCAGATGTTTGATAAGGCAGAAAGGAAATGAATCCCAGGAACTTTGCCAGAAGACGAGCGAGGAGCAGCACTGAGGTGAAACGCTGCTTCTCATCCTGATCAGGGCAGACACAACAGAGAAAAATGGTTTACATAACAATCAGAAGCATGTCGATCAGATAGGACTTTTGTGTTCGTTTGCAATTAAAACAACTCCTGGAAATATCACAAAATATTTTGCCTAAGTTGGAAAAAACTAACTGACAGAGCACTTGAAGGAAAAGTGGTGGAAACAAGTTTTCACTAACATCCCTTTGTCTGACTCTGATTGTATATACCTGCTGCTCCAGGTCCCCCTCCCCCTCCCCCTCCCCCTCCCCGATGGAGGGGGGGCTGAGGATGGACACCTCGTCCAGCTGAAGGAGCTGCTGGCACAGACTGTCCTGCAGGTGCTGGTTCAGCTGGCAGCTGGGACACAGTATGCAAGACTTGTTAGATCAGAGGGACACTGAAAGCTTTCATGAAGAAAAAAAAGGGCATCTGTCAAATTAAAAAAAGGACATACGAGTATTATTATTACTTGAAGAATAACAAAACGTACAACTAGGCAAAACATTTCTTTATGTTACGTCTATGATGGTCAAAATAAATGAGAATCACGATATTATCTCGATAATAATCAAAATTGTGTTTAAATCGTATTATTTAACGTAAAACATTTGCATCACAGATAGGACAAACATCTTTTAAATGAATATCCTTTTGTAGTAAAAATCTAAGAATCCCAAGTAAGGTTTTCATAAATCCTAAGCTCCCCCTGCATAAATATAGATGAATAAACAAAGACAGATGTTAACATTGTGCGAGTATGTTTATTCTTACATGATAGATTTGATATTTTTGACATACAATTGTGTATTTATTGGTATTTGCTTACCAGCTAGCTGCCTGCAGGAAATCCCTGAAGAACTCCTGGTGATCGGGGAGGATGGAGGAGGGCAGGACCGGCGACTCCCTGAGGCTGGATGAGACGCTCCTCCAGACGCTTCAGACGCCCCAGGCTGTCAGCTCCCAGCATGCCTAGCAGGTCAGCATCGGCAGTATCACCAGGAGAGCTGTTCACACTGGGGCCTTTGCACATCTGAGAGAAACATAGGCAGATTTATTGTGACAACTGTGTTCAATATGCCACACTTCTGTTGTCACTTCTGTTACGCTATCTACTGTAAGTGATGAACTGTACGTCAGTGTTTCCGCCAGACCAGGACTGAGAGGGCGTCCACCCCGAGAGCGGGGGGGGGGGGGGGTGTGACGTCACTTGAAGTTTGAATTGAGCCGTCCCTTAAGTTATATAGATACTATCTCTTTACATATTAGTGATGGGAATTCCGGCTCTTTTTAGTGAGCCGGATCATTTGGCTAAGAAGAGCCGGCTCTTTCGGCTCCTAAACGGCTCTTCATGTTACCACAGTTTGCCACGGAGCCTCAGTTTCGCCGCTGCGAGGCTCCGGCGCTCGCAGTTCACACGCGTGCTCCACTAGCACCTCCCGTCAAGGCTCGCCGGCAGTACACTTTCCGTCCAGGAACACGCTTTGCTGGCGCGGCGAAAACAATCCAACCAGACTCCTTTGCTCCTCCAACAGAGGGATGTCCTTGTCCCTTTTCCTTTTCGTCATTTCAAGCGATAAAAAACTCGATCTTCTCTCGAATTATTTATTTTTTAATGACGGCAAGACGCCCCCCTGGCGGAAACGCTGCTGTACGTAATAAAACCCCATTTTAAAATATCTGAATGCCACGGTTTACCTGAACAAGCTGCTTCAGAAACAGTCGAGCAAATGGGAATGGTTTCCGGCCGAGGTCAGTTGACTCATCATTCCCCTAAAAAGGACAGATAGAGGATTAGATAGAAATCTTTTTTTAAATATTGAAATCACACCCGATCCGTAAACAAAAATTTTTTTAAAAGTTGTATAGACTTGCCTTATCCTGCTTCCGAGAGCAACATCAAAACTCCACCCTGGCTCTTTGTGATAGTCCTCCCATTCTCGTAACACCTCGTAAAAAATATCTCTGAGAAAAGAAAAGAGCTTGCTTGAAATCAAGATCTTTACATATATAGAAGTTTTGAGCTCTCTGCTACACATTTTCAGACAGGGAGTTTTCATGAAGCGAGAGGTACCTCTGTTTTTTGAAGATGTGGAAGGCTCTGTCACTACCAAAGTTGGAGCGGTTGTCAGTAGCCGGCTGGAATGGGACTGAGTGGATGAAAGTAGAAACTGAAAGAGAGAGCTGGAACAGATGGAGGAATAAAAACAAATCAGTTAAAAGAGTAGTAGAGATTAAACAAATATTAAAGGTCCCATGTCATGCTTTTCTGGTCATTACCCGTCCCCTTGTGTGTTATGAAGGTTTTTCTGCATGTAAACGGTCTGCAAAGTCACAAACCCTCAAAGTACACCCTGTAGCGAGTAAAACTCTAACACAGAAAAGACTTGTCTATGCTGCCCCAGAACGCCTCGTTGGAGATTTCTCTTTTTCCATTGTTTACTTCTTGGGTATAGTGACGTATTTGGGTATAGTGACGTAACGTGACGGCTCCGCAGATTGGTCCATTTGGTCCGCGGAGCCGTTACGTTTGGACCAATCCGCAGACTTCCTCACACACACACACTCAGCAGGACGTTGCGAGGCTCGCTGCTGCGAGGAGCGGGACACTGTGAGCTGGCTCACTGGTGTGGGGTCGGCGAGACAGCGAGACACCGCGGAACTCAGCCTGGGCACACACACAAACTCCCAGCCAGGCTGCGGGTGTGTGTGTGTTTCGGGCTGGGTTTCGCTGTGTCTCGCTGTCTCGCAGACGGCCACTGGGCTCATTATCTCAGTCTTCCTCATCTTTCTAAACGTCTCCTGTGTCCCTGTCCTACTACTATGGATTAATATCCCAATTATTTCTCAATTAATCGATCAATCATTGTCTACAAAGCATCAACTTGTTATATAATATTTACTTTTTTATTTTTTATTACTGGTTAATAGATTATCAATAGATTTTCAGATGTAATGACAACAATTAAAGCTATAAACATTCAAAATAATAAGAATTTAAATCAAGTGTTCTCGTAAATAAGAGAAGTGTGTATTGATCACCCAATATTTCAGTCTATTCAGTAACACTCGGGGAAACAAAAAAGCATTTATAGTGTTTCACCTTGGCTGTGCTTCCCTCCTGGGCCTGAGTCAGGAGGTCTCTGAGATCCGGAGAGAAAGACGCCACTCTTTCGTTCTCTGCCAGCAGACGCAAGGTGCACTTGTCCAAATTAGAAACCAACCTGACAAGAAATCACAACTACAATCAACTCACGAAGACTGGATGAGCCACATCAAATATCAGGGAGCTGTGAACTGAAATATTCCTGTTAGTGAGAAGGAGAAAATTGCAGGAAACTGTGAGATGAGAAATACAAAGAACTCACTGAAACTGATTCTCCAGAACCTTCACCGCAAAATACACACAGTTGTGTACTTGTCTCAGGTAGCTTCTCTCCAGAACTTCTGTAAATGTGAACAGAAATGTACTAAATAGCTATTTCAAATCTAACAGAAAGTAAAAAATCGGAATATATTGATATAATGGGAATAAAGTGACATATAAAAGAGTTACACACCTGTATTACCCACACACAAACTGCCCTGTTCTTCCTCATCATGAGTGTGAGGCGACCGAGACGTGAGCAACTGCACCACAAAGAAAAGCTCCAGGAAAATGTTTGGCACAAGGTTTTCTGTAAGACATGATGACACAAACACATTTTTAGATCTTACATACATTTCTTTACTTACTTCTAAAGCATTTGAACTCCAGAAGTATTCTTTTTTTTATGTTTAAGTCTGATTACCTAATCATTAACTTATCTTAAAGGTAGGGTAGGTAAGAATGGAGAAACCAGCTCGAGTGCGCTAGAATTTGAAAGTACGCAGCCGAAAAAAATCTGCCCCTTCCTTCAGACTTCCTTACAGAGCCCCTCCTCCAACACACACGAACGCGCACATGACCAATGAGGGCACGAGATAAGTTTGTGCACGAGATGGAAGGCTGACAGGCAGGTAGGCCATCCAGTTATTTTAGCCGGGCCGGCTCAGATGATTGGTCGTGCTTTTTACAGCGCCACGGCTTCCACAGATGAATTTTTTTTATGTATTTATTGTCAAAGCATTTAATGTATTCATTGCTATCGGGATGTTAAGAGCATTCCATGGAATATAACAAAAAGTGTTTCTGAAGTGAATTACCTACCCCACCTTTAAGAATGTATGCATTCGAAAATACATTGAATTTTTCTTTCCCTCCAGTTCCTTCGTGTAGCACACTAGCACCACCTTGTGGTCACTTACCAGAGATGCAGGTACAGTACAGCTCAGCCAGGAGATCCAGTTCCAGAGAGAAGGTGACTTTGAAAGGTTCGGGACAGGGTGTCTGCAGGTCTGGTGTAACTTTAGATCCCATCCTAAGCCCTGACTTAGTGGGGGGTGCAAGGGTCCAGAGAGGACGACAGGGGAGAGCCGACCTGCTGAGCTCGCTTTGTCCTAAAAACAAGACATTTCTGATTTAAAACAGCAGAGATACACTGAGGTAGGTAAAGAGCAAGTGATGCTGCAGTGAGTAGGGTAAACACAGCACAGCAGAGGTTACTATTGATAAAAATAAGAACATTTATATGTTGTGACATCTGTCAAAGAACCTCAGAATCATAATGAATGTATATCATTTTAATTACAAAATGTAGTTCACCTTTTTTTTTAAATCCCTATGAAAAACTGCAAGGCATTACACAACTATTATTAAGCCATTATAAATCCATATTGTTGACTGGCACACATAAGAAGACATGTCGCACTGAACAGGTTAAAAGTATAAACAAACACATTTATAGTGAAAAAAGAGATCTACAAGAAAGCCATAGATTAATATCATAAAACCCTATGACAACAAAAGTCTGTACCTTAATAAATATGATTTAATTTACTCAGATCCTAGTAGATATAAGCAAGTATATTAACCGTAGGCTTGGGGAACAGGTGACTTCATGCAGTTTCAACAATGTCCTCTCCTAAAAGACACCCTCCGGCTGCCTGAATGAGATCTGACCTGCCCCCGGTTACTAAATTAAACACTAACACACTTTACTCTTTGTCACTTCAGTCTAAGTATAACTATATGAGATCCCAGACTAATCTATTGTGATCATTTTCAACAAACTAGTTTGGATGTAGTTAAACTACGTTTTCAAATAAGTGTTAGCTTATCTTGCCACTGGTAAAGTGCAGGAAGAGAGTGTTGTGACGAACTTCCTAGTGTTTGCTGCGGTGTCAGCTACAGTTCCCCAAAATGAGAGTAAACCACCACATAACCAGTGATGAAATACAAGGTCCTTACAACAGGTCCTGCAGTTCGCTCAGAAGTACACTGTTGAAAACAAAGTATTTTAACATGGACATTTCACATAAGTCACAGAATTGAAGTGAATAAAAGCCACAATTGCCAAAGATTTGAGTTGTTTGCCCCCCCCGTATAGTAAAGAGTTAACGTCTGTGTCAGAATAAGTAGAATAATGATGTATGTTCACTCACTTTTCTCTCTTGAGAAGTTCCCTCTCCTCCTGCAGACTCGGGGGACTCCCCACTGTCATTGGCCCCTCAAGCGCATCTGCAATTAATGAGGGGCCCGAAGACTCACTGAACGGGGTGGAGGTGAAGCAGGTCTTTGGTTTGGAGTGCGGCCGCTCTGCACTGACCGGTGTTGGGTTGATTCTTCTCGATGGTTTAGATGCCCTGAAGGATAATAGAAACTGTTAGACAAATCAAAAATATCAATGATCAGGTGGAGTGATGATGGAGTAAGAGTTCATTTTTGTTAAACTGAGAGTTGTTTCGACTCACGGCGGTGAAATGGGTGATGATCCAACAGGAGGGAAGTCTTCCAAGTTGTTGAAGTTGAGTTGCTCCACAGATGGAGGTGAAGCCTGCTCACTTATCCTACTATTCCCTCCTCCTCCACCTCTTCCTGACCTCCTCTCATCACTTTGATGTCCTCCACGCCATCCTCCATGTTTGCCCTGTCCCCCCACTGCCATGCTGCTTCCACCTCTCCTGCGGGCTTTTTGTGACTGGAAGCTGGGGCTGTTCTGGACGTCAGGAGGAGAAACCATGTAGTCTCCCAGATTGATCCTCTGGTTACTCCGACGATCAGCGCCTGAAGGCCTGGAGGCGGGGCTCCATCCTGGAGTAAAAGGGGGGCTGTTGAAAGACCCTGACTGACCAGCAGCATCCCACTCTGTTCCAGGGGACACTGAGGGAGCAGGAGAAAACAGCTGGACACGGCTGGCACTCCGAGAGCCAGCTCCACCACCAGCAGACCGGCTACTTCTCTTGTCACTGAAGCTTTGCGTCTGTGCAGCAGGTTTGTGTCGGCTGGGGGTCTTAGCTGGCGTCGCAGGGCCATGGGTGAGGGCCTGACTGCTCTGCACTCTCAGGAAGTTCAAAATAAATGGGACAAATTCTTGTTTGAGAACTGTCACCGCAGGTTCTCTGAAGGCCAGCCTGTCATCCTCCTGAGGAAAAAAGAGATACAAATGAAAAAATAAAATATTATTGATAGCTGAAATTACTCGGATGAATGTATTGGTTTAATTTAGAGCTGCAAAAACGGCAACTGACATAATAATAATTGCCATAATTTTTGATAGTCAATAATAATAACAATAATAAATAATACATTTTATTTAAGGCGTCTTTCATGACACCCATGGACACCGTACAATTTGTTAAATACTCTAATAATAATAATTCCTTACATTTATTATAGCACTTTTCCAGATGCTCAAAGCGCTTTACAAATACACATTACACACATATCATACACGTAACGGTCATGTACTGTGGACAATACCCACTACTCTAAGAGGTAAAAGCAACAGAACATGATAAAAACACAAACATACCATCATGGAGAGGACAATTCAAGTGGACACAAAAGATTGGGAAAAGGTATTCAGGGGAAACAGATGATAGGGAGCACTACAGTGAGTAGGCTGATCTGAACAGGTGGGTTTTGAGGAGGGACTTGAATGTGGTGATTGTGTCAGACTGAATAATAAAACATATTGGGATGCAGATATTTAATTCTCTATTCTTTTCACTGTTTTACAACATATCATTAGGTTTTGGACGAAACTAAACATTTAAATACATCATTTTTTGTGGGGGGGGGGGGGGGGGGGGGGGGGACATGTTGTTCCACGTTATTTTGAAAACGACTGACCAGAAAAATAATCAGCAGTAGAATCAACAATAAGAAATATGTTCTAGTTGAAGCCCATGTTTATTTACAACATGGACAGAGCAAGGTTGTTGCTGCTGTTATTGTAAAAGCAGATTGAGCTCATTTTGTTGGGCAATGTTTTGTGTAACAGTGAATAGCTTCATCACCACATGAAGCCTACATCAGCAGTAGAAGCAATACTAACTGCAAGATTGAAATGTTGTTCTTTATGTATATACATTAATACTGCTCTTACTACTTTTCTTTTCCAATGACAAAGCTGAATGTTCAGATGTTTTTTTCAGGGAGCATATTGTAACACCTTGACCAGTCTTTTGGCTAAGTCTGGATTTATTTTACCATGTTTATTAAGTTTAATTTGCACTGTGCTTTTTTTCAAATAACAGCATCCTGTTGCAGGCCTGTTTACTTAGTGGACACATCCTTCTTCAGATAGTAATAATAACAATACCATGTCAAAAAGTTATGGTAAACTATGTGTTAATGCTACATTTTCTGGAAGTAAAGTTGACATCGTAGCATCTGGTATGCAGTCCATGCAGGATACAGCTAGCTTAGCCCGTTAGCCCTGCAGCTAAAAGTTTTGTTACAATCTGTTGAGTGCTATGTCATCTCATAAAACACAATATGCAAAAGCACTGGGGAATAACATGTCTCACATATGTGTCTCGTAATCATTTCAGACTAACCTTATTATTCTTTAGCCAGTCCAAGACCGTTTTAATGTCCACTTTCTTCAACAGAAGAGATTCCAAAAGAGCCGCCATTCTGGTGCGGAGCTACGCAATATGGTCTAGCTGCGGCCGGCGGCCACGGACAGTACACGACACTACACGACACGCCCACTACACGACACGCCCACCTGACACGACACTACGGTGGCTGAGAGACATTACCGTACATGGCAGATTAAAAGCGAATTGACGACACTTATTATTATTGAGATCGTACATGGCAGATTAAAAACGAATTGCAAATGTTATTGTAGCATTTTAAGCAACTATTAGGCAAATAAATTAATAACCTAGTCTATCCGTTTGAGACACAACAGTATAACTTTCAACCCAAATCATTTGTCAACAAACGGTGGTTTAGTAAACTTTTTTTTAATATATAAAATAGGTATTAATGAGATGATCTATTGATTATGTTTGTCTAACTGCTACACATGTATTTTATACATAAATGTAGATATTTGTGAACATCTAAATATAGTTGTTAAAGGTTTTAAGATATACATTATCACATCATGGGGTCATTAAGGAACAAATTAGGAGGGCCAGTCAGGCCACTAATGAGCTCAATCATTCACATGTATTATTATTACTTTATAAATTAAAAGTACTAGGGGTCTATTACAAAACCTTTGAAGGAATCGCATAAATTAAAATAAATGTATGGCAAGTATGATCAAATTAACATAATGTCAAGATATAGCCAATAGACAATCAACATGCTTTGAATATAAAGGAAGAAGAACAATAAACAGATGAACATTTAGGTTTTATGTGTAAATTGTGAACAAACCATCTTAATACAACTGGCAGTCTAAGACAGCAAACTAAGCTTCTTTAACTGCTGCTAGAACACTGTTTTACCATGGGGTATTTCTAACAAGGCTTCCAAAACAGAAGAAACCAACTCAATACAGTATTTTAATTTCCTTCAAAACGACAAAAGCACTAATAAAAACCAAATAACAATAACATAAAGGAAAAGTAATTGAAGTGGTTGCCTGTTGTAAATACCTTGGTATCTGGCTTGATGATTGTCTCTTCTCTAATAAGTCAAAGATATGTTTACTGTATATTATAAAAATGCTTGTCATGTAGGCATACTGGAGATGGGAAGGCTTTAGTCAGTGTTGTAGCTGAGATTCTTACCGTTCCAATGATGTATTAATAATAACTTGGATTTATATAGCGCCTTTCATGAGACCCAAGGTCGCTTTAAAAAGAACAGGAGTAGAAACAAACATAACAAAAGGCAGTTAGACGAACAGTTAGACAGACAACACAATAGATTTGGGGCCAAAGACCTTGGCAGACTTGAGGGCCCTTTTGAAGGCGTCAAGCGTGGGGATGTTGCAGATCTCCGCACGGAGAGCGTTCCAGAGAGTGGGGGCTGCCATACTGAAGGCTCTGTCCCCGAAGGATCGCAGGTTGGTGCGGGGGGCCAGAGTCTGAAGACCGCAGGTTCCGGGGTAGGGCATGTGGGAATTGTATTGATTTGATACAAGCAAGCCAGTGTTTCATTGTGTCCGAGTCCAATTTGTTGAGCTCTGGGCGTGCTCCATCACGGAGTGTTGTGTTGTTTGTCTATAGGTGAATAAAATAGAATACAATTTCAGTGACTTTAATATTGGAAATAGTTAACTCCTTAAACAAGCAGCAATGGACTGGCCTGTATAATCCTATGGGACAAAGCTGGTCATACTTCCTCACTTTCAGAAGGTAACCCTTTAACTGCCAGCGCCACCATTTGGTAGAGCACATTTTGTGTCTTGATATCTTGTTGAAAAAAAAAAAGTTTAACTCCATCTGATTCAGCCAGCTCTACCTTTTGGTTGACATGTTATGCACAAAACAACCTCTAGATGTCACTGTGGTTCGAACAGAAAGCCCTTCAGCTAGTTTAAATCTTTATATATACGGTCTATGGTTTAAATGTCAGGCCTACAGCATGGCCACAAACCCCATCTAAAAACAGAGGCCTGATTGCATCCACCTGGGTTACTTGGCTCTACCCAGTGGCGGCCGGTCCATAGGGGCGCTAGGGGCGCCGCCCCACCTCTTCCCATATTGAAAAAAAAAAAAAATAATAATAATTAAAATTAAAAAAAAAAAAAAATATATGTTTAAAAAAATATATATGTTTTTATTTTTATTTTTAATGAACAAGGTAAATATTATATAATTGGTATCAGTAAAATGTATAATCTACAATAAAATCTCGTTTAAAATTGTGTTACGATGTCTAAAGTTACTGATAAGTCACATGTTTCCTGCCTGGCCTTGCCCATGCACCTTCTCTCGTCTGGGCGCTAAGAGAGGAGCCTTCAACCAGTGCAGCAGCAGCCACCAGCAGCTGACTGTTGCTATCTGTAACGTGTAAACTATGCCGCGAAAATATAATTTCAGCCAATCAGCGTCGTCAAAGATGACGGTCACCGGGCGCCAATGTCAGCGCCCAGTGCAGTCTGTGAGTAGTTTGGACAGTGACTCGTATCCGGTTGACGCAGTAGTTGATGAGGATGGCTTCGTGTGCAGGTGGAGTCTCCGGACCCTCGGTCCCCGCCTAATTCTGTTCAAGAGCTAATCTCCAATCCTTTCGAAAGGAGAAGTTTGGCAGATAAATTGTTGCTTAAAGACCTTGCACCGGACCAACCCGATTTGAATATATCGCAAGCAATCTCGTGAAAAAGACAACATTTATACACGAGGCTTCACAAGTAGCTGGTACACAAGAAAGGCTTGGCTAGCTGGATTGCAAACAGGTAAATGCTGTCTTTTGTTTCCCATGCTTGGATATCACTTTATATGTAGAGAGGAGGTTTCCCATGGTTGTTAGAAGTTTATTAATAAGTGGGCATTTATCACAGAAGTGATTGTTCTGTCTCCACGTTTGTTGCATTGTCTGTGATGTATTTTCCAACGGTTATAGCTCCTGTCCCAGCAACACTACACGGTTTGCAGCTCCACCACATTTTTGGTTTATCTTCGGTGTCGCTTAAAATCTGCTTCCCATCGGACTAAAACCTCCACGTAATCTGAAGACAGATACTTGAAGTTATTTAAACCTTTTGCAAACTTTATGTTCTTTCTTGCTCTAGCCTTGCCAGTTACATGTACATAACACATATATTATCATTATGCTAACTGTTGTTCGTGTTAGACGATGTAGCTTTTTTCATTTCTGAGTTATTGCTATATGTAAACAAGCCTGTTTGTAAATAATCCTCAGAGAAACAAAGAAAAAACACAATTTATGACATTTTGTGCTGTGGTTATTTTTTTTAAATTGCATTTATTCACAGTTCAGTTTGAAATGCTGTAGTGACTTGTATTGAACCACTTAAATATTTATAATTAATGCTACTGAAAAGATGCTATTAATTTTATATCTCACATGCAGTTCACTGTAAAGCTACTTGGTGAAGGTGTTGGTTCATAAAAACATGAACAGTTTTAAGAAAGAAAAAAACAGACCAGTTCTGAGAACACAAATTCCTGGTAAAGTAGTAGATGTTCAGGTTGATAAATAATATTTTCCACACTGAAGATTATGGAGGTATTGATCAGTCTTCTCATATTTTAAGCCTCGATTTCTCCTTCCCCCCCCCTCTAACATCACCAGAAGTCATCATTTAAGGGGTCATTTCTCGAAAAAAAATTCCGGGGAGAAACCCCCCCGGACCCCCCGGGTAGGTCACTTACGGTACGTCAAGAGCCCCACCAAAAAAAAAGACCACCGGCCGCCACTGACTCTACCCAATAACTATATATCATTTAACTTTAAACCACACTTAAAATAATAATATAATTATACATATGTGCATGTCAGTATAGCAGCTAATACATGTTTTTTTTTTTAAAACATTCAAATGTGAAAGACACCTTCAATGAATATTTAAAATCAGATTCTTGTAAAAATGCGAGTACATGCATTGTTCCATCTGTCAAGCTAAAATATATACATATATCTTAGCTCTTAGCTTGACATGCTAACTGAACGAGCATGTTCAGTTAGCATATATGCTAACTGAACGTCGAGCATGTCAAGCTAAGAGCTAAGATATATATATATTTATATGTATTCCATTCCTTTACATTTAATATTTAAAAATACAAATTAGCTAAATAAACACAATTACACTGCGCTAAACAGGCCACATCGACAAACAAACGAAACCTAAATAGTATGTAATTATATCTAAAACCACAATACGTTAATTACCTGTTACTCGGTGCGCCATATTGTTTGTCTGTTCTCTGAACCTCATGTCCTCTTTAAATATCCTTGCATCAGCGTCAGTGTCGTCAATTCGCTTTTAATCTGCCATGTATGGTAATGTCTCTCAGCCACCGTAGTGTCGTGTCAGGTGGGCGTGTCGTGTCGTGTAGTGTCGTGTACTACTGGCCGCGGCCGCAGGCTAGACCCTTCTCGAGCTACGCGGCTGAAGGACTGAGGGGAAAGGGGCAGGGTCAGCGTCTGCGCAGGCGGCGTACTGCGTATGACGTTTTGATACACGTGTGCAGCTGGCGGAAGCTGATCGTCGTATGTTATGGAGCTATCCTGCCATAACTCCACAAACAAACTAAGTAAATACCATACAAATGTACCATCTACAAACTAATGCATTAAGTTCTCTATGAGATAAACACATAACATTTTTTCTAATATGTGTTTGTCTGATAGATATGTTTTTTATTTGCACAACTTAATGCATTCCTTTGTAGATGGTGTTTTGTATTTGCAAACCACACTGTGTGTGTTAGTGAATCATAAGGCATTTGTAAAAAAGTAAAAGTTTGTTTGTGGAGTTATGGCAGGAAATTAGCTCCATAGTATGTAATGTCTTGTTGCTTTGTATGTCTGCCCCTGGACTTTGTTGTCTGTAAAATGTATGATGTTCATGTATGATGTTGAATAGATGAATACAAAATAAATAAAAAAGCTGATCGTCGTTTCCATGATCCCTGGCTAGACTATTATGACTAAATTGTTATAAACATTGAGAGCAGTGTTCTCAAACTCAAGGCTTATGGGGGTATATGACCTATTGAAAACTTGGACAAAAAAACAATTTAATAGATACAATAAGGTACTTACTTTCTCTGAAGCAACAGGGTATTTGCATAATCTTCATGTATAGTAGTGCAATACAGCTGAGGGTATTAGTGAAATATCCACATCAATTACAAAGATACAGTTACTTAACATTGATTGTTATCCTTAAACATTATGTCATTAATTGTTTGGCTACTCCTGGAAGCTGCTTGACATCTTCCTTGATCCATTTTCATCAATAATATATATATTCTATGTACAATTTGGTTATTTGGACTGTCTATAGTGTCATGTTTTACCCTTTGTTAATTATTGTGTCCATACATCTATTGCATGTCTGCCCCTCGTGGGTGCAGGAATCTTTCTCAGTTGTTCTTCCTGAGGTTTCTTTTACATTACATTACATGTTACTTGTTAGACAGGCTTTTATCCAAAGCGACTAACATACTGTACTCAATACTGAGGGCAATCCCCACAGGAGCAATTTGGGGTGAGTGTCTTGCCCAGGGACACAACGACATGCTGACTGCAGTGGGACTCGAACTTGCTATCCTCCGATTCGAAGATCAGCGTATTAACCCACTGTGCCACACGCCTCCCTTTCTTCTATTCTTAAGAGGTTTTTTTCCTAATCTAGAGGGTCTATTACTGTACATAATATTGAAAAGCCCCTTGTGGTAAATATAGACTTGATTAAAATGAATAGATATGGATCTAAAAGCTTCAATGTATTCATTTTTTTGGGCGTGTTTTGGTTGTATCTTGTATGAATCGTTCTTGAAAGATATTAATTAAAACAATTCAAGAGGCTACAATTTTTTTTTAAAGCGAAAAAATAAACCTTACACAGGATTATGTCTGCATGCGGAATGAGTATTTTATTTATAACCAGTTTATAAAAATAAAATACAAAACAATTTCAAAACAAAAAACAAAAAAAACACTGTACAAGGCATTGGTATGATACAAATGATAGAATAAACATAAATAATTACAGTTATATACAATGCAAAACTCCCACTTGTTAAATTCTTTCCTTGAAACTGTACAGTAACATTTCAAAACCATGACGTACATTACAAACATAAAAATATCCACCATTAAAAAAATCCTGACATTTGAAGTCAAAATGATGGATGGGTGAATTAGCAAATGTCACAATAAATAGTTTCTGTCAAATATTTAGAAGTTACTTACAAGTAATTCAATGTAATGACATGAGAAGTGTACAAGTGCACACCAAAGCTATCATTAGTTTCCGCCTAAACTTTGAAAATAAATAAAACATCTGGGTTTCTTTTGCTGGCATATGGGTATTTACCACAGATACCCAGCAAGCTACTATAAATGACACCTTTCTATGAGCAAGCCACTTTAAAAAGCGACAAAGAAAATCTCATCTGGAGGGTAACACTAGTACTACATCTCCACATCACTTATGTGCATTAATAATAAAGAAAACATGAGAAGAAATCTGATTATCTTTAGAAACCAGCAGCACTGTTTACTGTCTGTTCCTCCCTTTCACTGAAGCCTGTTAGCATTTAAGTTTACAATAGTTCTTTTTTTATTTAAATAATTACTTTATATTTTACAGGTATATATTAAAAGTCTGCACAACTGCTTTTGGAACTTTGAAAGCTTGAAATATCTTGAAATCTGGAGTTGAAAGAGGGACGATTCAAAGATGATTGCTGGCGACATATAAGGAATTGCACGCTCCAGATTGAGAGCATACTGATAACACACACATCTTGAATGCTGCACACAGTCGATCGAAACATTTCCCCACGCACTCTCACAGAAAACATGGATCTCTCCGGTAGAAGCACAGCTTGGTAAGCACAAGAGTCTGACAGCATTGATTGCAGTGTTGATATATTGACCTCGCTGACAGACCTTTCACACACAAGGAGATGAGTGACAGAAAGGCTTGGCTTGGGCGAATAGTGGAATGATCTCCAACACAGACAAGGCTCAGTCATCCCTCGCGTTGCACAGAGGGGCAGAGAGGAGACATTAAGGCGACTGACTGACTGAACGCTGTCTGCCTTCAGGACGAGTCATCATAGCTGCTCTGTGAGCGGTGATATCTGCAAGGTCTGCACAAAACAGCACGCGTTATACATCAATCTCTGTACGATCTCATATTATCAAATCTCAAGTCAAACCACATCTGCAAAATCTATAAAAATATTTGGCAATGTGATTTTTTTCCATATGTGACTGCTATTGAAATGTGGTTGCATGAGGTGCTCATCCAAAATCAGTTTATTACAGCATAGATCAAGGCTCCAGGGACCAGTATGTAGGGAAGAAAATATACTAAATATACTGTACACTTAAACTGATATCAAAATATGTTCAACAGCAGAACATTACTTAGCTTTTTTAGATTTCCCCTAGGGGAAAAAAAAAAAAAAAAAAAAGGGTCTTCTTTGTGACGTTAAACGCTGTTTCTTCATAATGGGCCATAAAGTGATCTCCTGTAAATAATACACTGACTATAGTAAAGTACCTTATGCAACCCCACCTAAAAACATCCGAACTATCCCTTTGATTCTTCAAATCACAGTTGTAAAGTCTATTCTCCTTATTTATTCTGGTCATTCCATCATGTCAGTATTTGCACCGAGTACAGTCCTCTGGGCTCGTACAGTCTATCATATTCCTGCAACACATTCATCCCAGTGAAGTCAGTGCAGGGAGCAAAGGAAACAAGTCAGGTGGGAAGGGCAATAGAAAGAATATTAGATGGGTCAGAGAAAATATATATAGAACAAAGAGAGATACCGTGTGTCGTTGGTTCTGTGTGTGTTTTTTTCTGTTGAGCATGCAAAGAGTAGCATCGCAAGGAAGCTGGAGTTATTTTACAGTATCTTACAAGCAGAGGAGGTTGTGGAGGTTCAGTGAGGAATCCTAACTAAATCAAACACAAACTGATTCCTTTCCCTTGTGCACAAACAAACTGTATGTCAAAAGACATTGTTCGGCACAGGAGGAACAAAACTAACAAGAAAACCATCTGGCATGGAAGCATGGAACATCATTTTGGTGTGGGAAATATATTACATATGGCCTTGATTTTCAATAACATTTGACAAGATGTTTGAGGTCTAAAAATCACATTTGATCAAGTTTTATCTCCAGGACTGACCAGGTATTTATAAACAGGACAGTTGTGATGGGTTCCACTTCAAATATTTCCTTTTTTTGTCATTACAAATAATTGCTACTTAAGTAACTGTCATTGTGTTTGATTTACAAATATTGGTGTTGCTACCTTTTCCTAAGAATACTGGTTAAAAGGGTCGTCTTATAACCGCTGGCACACCTTTTTGTTTAAATACAAACAAAGTGAATCCTCAAGCTGCCCTAAAGTGCCAAGGCACACGCCGAGACAAACATCTGTGTCTGAACATCAATACATACTCAGTAATGTACCTTGTGTTGCTTAAGCTATCTACTGCTACTACTCAATAACTACCACTAACACACTTCTAACCTGTAATCCCTTCAGTCAGCGAAACACTTCCGATTCCCTCTTAGCAACACAGTAGGCACAAAAAGGTGTGTGTCCTCACGCACTTGACATGATTGATTGTATAAAAGGAGTAATCCTTTTTGATTTAGCATTTAAAACTAATGTGAGTGACACAAAACCATACATCCACCATCACAAAGAAGAGGGTAAGAGTCTTAAGCATTGCTAAGCATCAAAATAAATATCTCAATAAATACAACTGTACACAAATATTGGCTTTATGCATTCGGATATAACATAAAGTAACATCATACCCTGCCTGCAATCTCTGAGTGCAGAGGAGATAACTGGGTCAGCCCCAGGGCAATATTTAATTAAGTAGTGATCATGTTTACTGATCTTCCATCAGTATATTCCAAGTGCATTAATACTGGGGATAAATAAGTTACATTACATTGTGGTGCAGGATGCATGAAGATGAATAAACAGGAAACTGATTTATTTATGTGCTCACCGGCCAAATAACTATTAGTTTACATATGATATTATGCCTGCATGTAAACCATTAATTCATTTTGCAGCTATACTATTTTTTTCTACAACATAATGATATATATGAAACGAGGACCCTGACTTGTCAACATGGCTTGTCTAATAAGTTCTTAAGAAGCACCGATTTTACACATGAGGCTCAGTTAGTAGTCGTCGTAAGAAGTACTCTTCAGCCGGTGAATGTCAGATTGGGTTTGAGACTTTTCAACAGTAAGCCTTACAAACTGGGCACTTATGCTTTTAAGTTACATTATGGGATATGTAGGAGCTTTAATGGAGTTTCAAAGACTCAGATTCTGTCCCACAGATTCTTTAGCATTCTTCTTAAATCAAAATGGAAAAGGAAGTGCATTACTAAATCACTCCTATAAAACTGGGCACATAAATCAATGAGAAACCCTGTGTGCAAATAGAAGGAGTGAAGAGAACAGCGGGAAACAGCGAGACAAGGTTCAGACTGACAGCGTAAAAAGGGGAAATGAATACAGGAAGACTCAGGCTTTAATCCTGACCAAACTATCAAGATACAGGAGTCCTCCCCTCCTCTGCTGCGCCCCCCCCCCGCGGGGGGAACTATCTGGCCAGCTTGCTCGAGCACTTGCCGTCTCGGCTGCAGCTCTTTCCCCTGGACAGGTGGAAGGGGCCCGTGCGCGCCTGGCGGCTGCAGCACGTCTCCGGGTGGTGAGGGTAGAAGCGGCGGGGAGGTGGCGAGCCGGAGAAGCTGGGAGGTGAGCGGCTGCGGCCCAGGCAACCCCCTCCCCCGCCCCCGCCCCCCCGGTGCTCGTGGCGGGAGGGCGAGGAGCTGACGGAGCGCTGCAGGGAGGAGGAGCTGCGCGGGGAGGCGCTGGAGCTGCGGTGGTGGTGGGGGGAGCTCGTCAGGCTGCAGACGCCCATCCGAGAGCCCCCGTACTGGGCTGAGGAGCGGTGGTGGAGGGGGGAGCCCCGGGAGCCGTGCATCAGCTGAGCGAGGCACGACAGCAGGTCTGAGTCACTGTTGCTGCCGGCTCGGATGCGGTAACGCCTGAGCCTAAGTGGATACAAAAAAAGAAGCAGGGCAGATTATGAATCAGAGCCAAGTCATACTGTAGCAAACCAGGAAACAGGGTGATACATCAAACTGAGCCAGTGGGTTGTACATTTATTTAAAAACGGCAACTACTATGCACATTTTGTTAGTAGTATGATGGTCTATTTTAGTGTATACTAACTGTTTCTGTGTATTGGGTGTGTATTTTTTATTTTATTTCATTTTTAACTCATTTGCAAAGTCTTGTTTATGTTGCTGTTAAAAATAATTTCCCAAATTGGGCTTAATAAGGTAATTCTATTCTAATCTTATCCAATTAGCTTAGCAAAACATAATGTCTTTGCTGTTCATCATAGTTGTTGTTGAGAACTGTACTGATGCACTGCAATATTGTTCGAATCTAATCTGAAAGTATTATTTAGGAGCCAAATCATGAATGGTTATGAACAGGACCTGTAAAATCCCATTTGTTATTTCTTGTAATTGTAAAAGTAATTTCTTTCTGACAAACATATCGCTGATGACGATCACCTAATATTTTATTTATAAGGAAAATGTATGCTAGAGGGGGTAGGACCAGAAACGTTTTTTTTAAGCTTCTTCTTGCCCCTGTTGAACATGACAGAGACTATTTGAGAATTATAATTATTTTTTGTATAATTATTTTTTTGTACTTTGTTATAATAATTATTATGAGTGAGAAGAAAAAAAAAGAAAAAAAAAAAAATATATATATATATATATTATTATTGTTGTATGTTTTGTTTCTGACATGTTCAATAAATTGACAAAAGAAAAAAAAAACAATAATGGCCCATTTATTTATAAAAAATCAACCAATTACCTGCCCTCCGCTGTGGGGCGGCCCGGTGGTTTTCCAGGGGGCGGGCGCGGCAGGTATTGGGCGGCCAGCTGCTCAGCAGAAGATACCGGATGGACGGGACGAGGGATCCTGCTCTTGCGGGACAGAGGGCTGGAGGAGGAGAGGGAGAGGGAGGGACCGTCGTCTCCCTGCCGGTCTGAGCGGGAGCCCATGAGAGAGTCCTCGTCCTGAGAGCGGTCAGAGGTGGAGGACAGCGGGTCCCTAGCGAGGGACACCACCATGGGGCCACGCCTATCAGAGAGGGAGGGGGAAGCAGTGGGAGAGGGGGCCGATCCGTGGTGGTTGGCTTTCTTCTGTAGGAGTTTCTCCTTGGCAGACCCCGCAGGAGGGAGATCCAACAGGCTGGAGGGCTCCAGGACTGGGATGCGACTGTGCCTCCGGCTGGGGTCCTTACGGGGGGCAGCCGGGGAGGAGGAGGGTGGTCCATCGGTGTGATCGTGGTTCACCTCTCTGGTCCCCTCCCCCCTCAGCTGAGGCTCTGTGGCACAGGGGGTCGGGCCAGAATCATTCTCAGGGTCCTTCAGCTTGGGGAACGCCCCGTTACTGAAATCCCTTTGGCTGTTAACAGTAGGGGAGAGGTGGCCATTGGCAAAAAAGGGGCTTCGAGGAGAGTGAGGGGAGCGAAGGGAGTGAGGGGAGTGAGGGGAGTGAGGGGAGTGAGGGGAGTGAGGGGAGCAAGGGGAGTGAGGGGAGCGCGGAGAGCGAGGAGAGGAAGGCAAGCGCAGAGGAGGCGAGTGTAGAGAACGTAAGGAGCGAGGGGAAGACAAACGGTTTGGCGGAGGGCCCTGAGTTTTGGGAAACATGTCTCCATTGACCATTATCTCAGCCAGGGGGTCTGTAGGAGTCCCGGGATTGGTGGGCACATGGTCCTGGGCGGAGCTGATGTCCGCTGTGCGCTCCTGCACCTGCTGAGGCTCGGCTTCAGCCTCACTCCGCCTCTCCAGCAGGAGGCACTGTGGAGCACTGTCTGATCCCGACTGGGAGGAGAGCCCAGAGGGACGCTGAGCCGTCAACTGGAGGGGAGGGGGGGGGGGGAAGTGGAGACATGGGAGGAAAGAAAAAGAGACACATGTGTTATTTAAAAAAATCAACCATACTAAAATGGGAAAAATATTCTAGTTGTCAAAGGCATGTTGCTGATAGACTACAACATGTCGAGTTGTGCTGTAGTTCTGTAGCAAGAGCCTGATGCAGATGTGTGAAAAGAGAAGAATTTTATAATATGGGGTAACAAATGGTGATTAGTTTGGCAACAGCATGCAATACCATAGCTACCAGACCGAAACACACAAGTGCTATGGCAGTGTCAGTCAAGCTGTGAGTACTAAACCAGCAAGTAGGACAGGAAACGTTCACGCAACTTCGCAGGGGGCTTCAGCGAAGAGAGGGTGAGGAACAAATACAGGGAGAGAGAGAGAAAGAGAAAGATAGAGAGGACAAAGACGATCTGAAACAAAAGAGACCATGCGACCTGTAGTCATGACTCGACATTCCAAACACACATGCCACAATCAGACAAACACACACCCCCTATTCAGATCACAAGGACACATGTCCAGACACAAGGACACATCTGACCCATGCTCTGTCTGGCCTGCACAATGCCCCTCATGGTTTCTGGAGAGAGCTGCCGGACCACAACACAATAAGCAAGCCAACTGAACAAAGAAGGCAAAATAAGCAACTTAAACGAAAAAAACAATGGAAAAAGAAAGAACGAACGGAAATGTTGACAGCCGGCGTGTTGGTTATGACGTAGAGGAAGCTGAATGAAGTTTTTTTTTTTTAGTGATGGGCTCATCACCTGCTGCAGCTGGGCACGAGTGATGCGTATGACGGAGGGAAACTTGGCGTTGGCAGCGCCCGCCGGGATGGCTGGTAGTTCCTGCGAGCGGGTGAGCGGGTGCCGGGGGCGGGGTACTGTGGGAGGGAGGCGTGGCAAGAGGAGGAGGAGGAGGCGCGCTCCTGCTGCTGCGGGTCGACGGACATGCTGCGCCTCAGGGAGGGAGGGTGGCGCAGGTGCAACGGGTCCGACAGGGTGGTCAGGAGTGTGTGAGGGCTGGGAGAGCGCAGAGGGATGGGGCTGGAGGTCCGGAAAGCGACTTCCTCAGGCAGGGACGGAGGAGAGGTGGGGAACTAAGAGAGGGGAAGGAGAGAGGAGGGGTTGTGAGACTGGTGCAGGGAGGGAGGAGATGGCGGGAGTTACCGTGGGGTGCAGGAGGATGAGTTGTTCTCAAGCGATAAAGCGACGGGAGGATTATTAAGATAGGAGGAGGATCTTAGGCTAGGGGAGGAAGACAGAGGCGAAGTATTTTGGGCAGATCGTGGACATTATGAACATGGAGGAAGTTGTTCTGGTTGTAGAAGAGAGAGTGAGGGGACAGTTATTCCTCCTGTCGTTTAAAAAGTTGCTCAACAATTGTAAAAGTGTTTTAAACTTTTAGATTTTAGAGCAAGATTTCGGAGGGCTGGCTGAAAGTTATACAAAATTAAAAGAGCAAAAAAGTAATTTAAAATCAGCATAACCAAAGTATATATAATAAGCAAATTATTGAATTTGGGAAGTAAATAAAAACCAACCAAATATATTGGAAAATGTCTGCAAAATAGGATGAATTTAAGCATATTTATTGCAAATCAAAGTGAATTTCAATAAGCTTTCTTTCCCCCATGCTGTGATCTGATAAGCTCTTGTGACACATATACATTTTTCTAACACATAAACACAGGCGAATAAGCGAGATAGGATAAAGCAGTAACATTTAGCTTGAAACTACAGCAAGATGCAGCTGGTGGGACTCTGACTGCTGTATGATATAAGCATTTGGTTCTGTAGAGCTTTGTAACCTTGTAAAATGCAGTCAGTAACATGTAGGCCATGTTGTGAGAAGGCCTTCAAAATGAAAGTGCTTACCTGAGTGAGAACTCCTTCAGCCAGAGCTTCACCCGGGCTGGTAGGAGTAACGGGAGGCAGACTCCCGATGGGCCCACGCTAAGCTCCAACTTGTCCACTTTTGTACTTCCCTTGGAGGAAGCCGTGCTTTCTCGTCTAGCTTTGCCAGAGAGAGGGCTGGGACTGCACTTCTCCCAGCCAGGAGACTGATCCCCCCGCTGGAGCAGCTCTGGCTCCTCATCCTCCTCCGAGGTGGCGGTCTTGGCTCCTGGAGAGCCGCCGGGCCTCTCCACCATTACCCACTCCCTGGAGTCAATGTCCTGCCTCCCAGAGCTCAGGTTCAGGGCCACAAAGCCCCCGCTGATGGCCGCCCCCTCTCCCTGCTCCAGGGATCCACAGGATGCTGGTTTAGGAGACCCGCCACCCGACCGGAACTCCTCGTCGTAGTGCCAGACCCTGTCGTGGCGCTCCCCGGCGGGTACAGCCTGAGTGACAGGGATGATCGCTGCTCCGTCAGCCGCCATCTCCTGCTGCTGGGGGCCGAGCTGCTGCCTCCCTGAGCTGAACACACAACACAGATTCAAACCATCCACTTAGTGCTCTGTCCTCTGGAACATTGAGCAGAAAAGGGTGTCAACATAGATGTATCTGCCTCCAGTCTCATATTCCAAGATCATCGGCGTGAAACAGAGAAAATTCCTTCTGTAACCAGCAGATTCTGCGGAAAGCAGAGAGCATTCTGAACTCCCAAGGTCATGTACTTTCACATGAATTTCGTCTGTTGCCATCAGGGCGTAGATATGCTCTACCTGATCAAAGGACTAATCGCTTTTCAAAATCATTCATCCCTTCTGCACTCAAACTTTTAAATTCTTGAAAGGCTTTTAACTTGATTATTTATTTATTTATTTATTATTGTGATGCTATGAACTATTTATAGTGTAAATTGGAATTATCCACATCTGTGCTCCCGGGTGTATCTGTGTGTGTTTTCTTCTTGTATGTTCCTGCCTGTGTACATGACATAAGCTGCTCATAACCAATTGCCCCTTGCGGGATTAATAAAGTTCTGGATTGATTGATTGCATAGAGCACAGATAGTGTACAACAGGGGTCTCAAACTCAAGGCCCGGGGGCCAAATCCGGCCCGCGACTTCATTTTATGTGGCCCCGCAAGAGCTTGCAAAGAATATAATACGTTTATTATACGGTTACATGCCACTTTACAGAAGCAGGTTGCCCATCAACTACATGCCCCACAATGCATCTCGTTTTGTGACATGCGCACTGAAGAGACTTGCAATTATTTGCCCTGGACTTCTGCTTTCAGACGTAGTTAATTACTAAGTTATTATCCTATCCGATAATAATCCAATTCAGAGGCAATAATGTAATATAATACATTATTTTATATATAGATATATATTATATAGTTACAACCGGCCCTTTGAGTGCAACCTTTATGTGAATGTGGCCCGCGATGAAATTGAGTTTGACACCCCTGGTGTACAACCACACACACACACCTTTTCGTTGGTGTGCAAGTTCTTTCATTGTGAGTAAAGAAGATCAAAAAGCTTGCATATATGTAACATCTGATAGTTCAAAATAAGCCATGGAGGAAGTTACATTAAGTTTGTTGCACCTGTTTTCTTCTTAGAAAGTGAAACATGTGAGATAAGGTGAAATATATCGCACTTTATTTCGAATCGAATTGTATCTGTCCAGATACCTGAAGCACTATTATTGTGGTATTTGTGTGAATGAGAGTGATAGAAGGATGATGATTTTTTGTCAGTTTTCCATGAAAGAAAAGTGCTGTCAGTTAGAGTTATTGGATACATGTGCATGTCAGACAATTAAAAAAATCTGAATTGGCCAACAAAATTGCAAGCATTGAATCGAAGGTTACTTGATAGACATACCAGGTCTCCAGGAAGCGCTCTGGACTGGGTTTGGCTTCTAGGCTGAGCCTCCTCTCTATATCCAGACTGTGAATGTTGCGGATCTTCCTCAGCAAGGGGCCATCGCGGTCTGAAGCCCCCAGCTCAGAGTGCAGTTTGACTGGAGAACCGAGACTCGGCCCAGCGTAGGGGTTCTGGTTTGCGTGGTTGCCCTGGTTGTTGCTGTGTTCCTCCTCCGTTGCCGCCTATGGAAAAGAAGTCCGTTTTTTTTTTAGCAAAGGATTACAAAAATGGTGGATTACTATTAGTATAACTGGAGATAAATGATCTGAGAGGAACTATATTCTACCTTCCAGACTGCCGTCCTGATGCGGTTACGGTTGCGGTCCAGCTCCTCCCACACATCCGCCTCCTGGTTGCGGTGGGGGTGGAGGGGGGATCCCGGCAGGCGGTCCGGGGCTGGGTTGTTCTCCGCGTCGCTGAGCTGCTCGTCCTGCAGAACCTCGTCTGTGTTTTCCCTCATCAGGTCGCCAGGGATCAGGGAGGCATTCGCCATACTGCGGGACAAAGATACACGCATTATTTGATGTATAAAGCTATTTTTTATTTCTAATAATAATAATACGCTTTATATGAATAGCAATTTTCATGCATCAGGTACAGCTCAAAGTGCTTTAACAAGGCACACATCACGATTTATTTTTCTGTTGAGTGTCTAAGCCAATATTTTGTCCCATTTCACTCATCGCTGATTATGTCTTACAATTGTAATTGTACGAATTGAATTAAATAGCTATAAAGGGAAGTGTGGAATTTCAACCACCTCTTGTTACAGTATTTATTACAAATAGCACTGGAATTAGCTATACTAAAATAATTGTAATTCAATCAAACATACCCCATGTGTGCCGGAGTGAGGCGTGTGTGATGTTGCGGTGTTGTGGCACTAGCACTGATTGTAAAAGTGCCATCAGTGCCGGTCCGCTCCCAGTCATAAGGGTCATTCTCCACGACATTGTAGGTTTTCATGCTGTTGTCAAACACTGACATCAGCAGCTGTAACAACACGAAAATACAAAACATTTTTTATTTTATTCAGCAAGAGTCTACAGAAAAAGAACAAACACTTGTGGTTCTTAAAAACAGGAAGATACCACATTGACTTGAGGAGATATTTCTAAATCATGCACTGCACACTTTACTAAAATATGTAGCTATAGCATCATTTAGCAAAACCAAAATGTCATCACCTGGTAGTCTGGCTTTGTGAAGTAGTCGAGTGTGGCGATGTGTTCCAAGAAAACACCAAACTCTGCCGGTAGGTGTTTGAGCATGAGACGATGGTCGTAAGTATCCTTCAGCTTCCCCACATGTTCCTGGGAATACACACACACACACACACCTGTCACATCTCATCACTTACAGCTACCTGGACAGGGCTGTTTAGTTTCCATGAAGGACAGGCAGCGATTATTGGCTCTGCTTACTTTGTCCTTGATCTTCCTCCATGGCAGCTGCCCGACCAGAAACTCCACCAGCATGTAGAAGAGAGACCACAGATCATCGTGACGACCCATCTCCTGCAGAACCACATCAAGGTTGAGTTCACAGTAATCAATTATATTGGATCATCGTCAGATCAGGACAGAAAAGAGAAAGTTGTGTAATGCATGTGAATAAATAAATGGATAATAGTTACTGACCTTATTCTTGTGTGCATTGACGGATGCATATCGGACAGTTCCCCTGAACCCTGCCACTGGACGAGGCTGATGAACAAAGACAGGAACAGACATTAAATACAAACATTTTACTATTTAAATTCAGCAAAATGTTGTCAAAAATAAGTCAAAACTATTTAAAGAAACAAGTTGTATGTCCACCTATCTTTTATCTAACCCCCAACTATTATTAGATCACATTAAATATTTCCTTTTTCTGCATTTGTGTTATTATCACATCACATTATGAGAAGGAGTGACTTGAAATTCTCTGAGGTTATGTGGCTACAGGGGACATTTTGCATTACACATAGTAATTTAATTCATTGTTATTTTTAGAAAGTCACTGACTCAAATAATCTGTTAAATAACTAAAAGAAGATACATTGGGGCCTTTGACATCAGAGGAGGTTCATACTGTACCAGTCGCAAAGATTAGAAGACCTTGGGATGTCTCAATTTCGTGATATATGCTACTTGGAAACCGGTTCTGACTGGATTTTGTGTTAGGAGGGCAGGGTTAAGAAGAGCTCTGCACTCCTATTTTTTTATACTTCTCCTCATTACAGCTTAGGTATACTAAGAGAGAGAGGAGAGGTTGTACAGCCACTGTTGTGTAGAGGTTTGCTTTCTGACATCACTACTTTAATATATACATTTCAAATAAGACAACAGAGAATAACCATATCATTTTGTATACATCAGTATTGTGAAGTGCAGCTTCAAGCTCAGTGTAAAGTCAGTAACAGAGCAGGGCACTTACAGGTCGGACCTCCTGGCAGGAGTTGGTGAACTGACGAGCTAAACCGAAGTCCAGCATGTAGCAGGTCCGACACGTACTCGGGAAGCGGCCCATTGCGAAATTGGACTGAACCAGAGAAACAGGAGGCAGTTGTTAAACAGAATAATAAAACCACATTATTTGTTCCATTATTTCTGCTTGAATGTTTGGTTTATTGTGTGTTGTTGTTGTTGTTGTTGTTGTTGTTGATGGTAATTGTTTTTGATTATCATCTGCAATGGTTTTGAGATTTAAAACTGTAAAATGTGATTGAAATGATAACTTGAACTATTATGTTGTAAATAAGCCTTAGCTATATACACGTGTAGATCGTTTATTGATTTTGCAACTGTAAAGGTTCCCCCTAAAATAAAAACATGTTAATAATGTTCTTGTAGTTTCAGGGGAATAAACATATCTCTATGGTGAGACATGTTTTAATACAGCAGCTCAAAAGCAGAAGATATGTACATTCTGGTAATTGTTGGGCATTAAGCCAACCCTTTTATTGAGCCAGCTTACTGTAAGTGCAACAAAGAAACTGAGTCAGCAAAAATACTGGCAGCCAATAAATAATCTGACAGCAGAAATAAAGATATTCTCATGTGTACTGAAATGAGAGCCAAGCATTAAATATGCCTCGTTGCTCCGAGCTCACGGTGACTCACCGGTTTGATGTCACGATGCAGGAAGCCCACAGAGTGGATGCTCTCGATGGCCTCCAGGATCTGCCGCCCCAGACGCAGCGTGGTGCTGATGCTGAAGGTTCCCCGAGTCATGCTCCTCCTCAGGTCAGCCAGGTTACGACCCTGAGATCAGAACATGGACGAGATCATAAAGTCGGACAACAGGAACTCTGTCTATTATAAAAGCATGTCATTGTTGGAGCTATATATTGCTTTCTATTATTTAATACTTATTATTTTCTTGCTGTTTAGTGTTTATAGTAAATGTATTCTCAGTTATTAAAGTAGTTTCTATGCTTTTATTATGAAGGCAGTTTTGGGCACTGGGTGATTAGAGCACCAGAGGCCTGTACTACGAAGCTGGTTCAACTTAACCTGGATATGTTGGAGTTAGCCGGTTGGCCTAAGCCAAAACATACGCGCTGGCGCTAAGCTGTACTACGACGCCGGTTATCAAGTGGATCGCTCAAGCCAGCCGTGTCCTATCTAGTTAGGTGCGCGTTCACATGAAAGGGGTGGTATTTGGAGCATTCGACCAATCTCAAACACGGAGAAGCGTACTGACAGCGCAGCGTCATACTTCCTGAATGAAAAGTGAACTTTAATATTAGTCAAATATGAAGAAGTTAAACTTTAAACATCCATGTCTTAAACACTTTATCCAGGATAAAAGCCACATAGCTGCACCTGCAAGGTGAATACAGCTGGTAAAAGAAAAAGTGTTTGAATGCGTACATTAACAGGTTTATGAAATCACTGCCCCAAGACACGAGTGGATCTGACTTTAATTAGGAGAATTTGACTCGAGTGTTTCGTCAACTTAATGTGTTGCTTAAAATAATACTTCTGCATACAGTATGTGACACTGTGAGTGTTACACGGCCAGATACGGCTCAAGAAGCTGACTCAAATAAGGAAATATATGATACATTATGATGTGATATGATATGAATGATAATGGGACACATCGACGTCTGCACTCACAGTGCCGCGGACTGTACTTAATGTTACTCTGATCCGGTTACTTATGTCGTGGCAGATATTTAAGTAAGCTTTCTTAACGCTAATGTTATAATAGTCAGATTGCTCTGAAGATGGGAGGGGATATTCTATTAATTTTCACGTTCACACAGTCAGTTGATTTTTGCCGGCTGTCTTTCCTGCAACGGCAGTTTTTCTGTATTTCCTCTATCCTGTAATATGACTTGATCGCTTTAAACTCCGCACACACGGAGCTCTGATTGGTCAGCAGGCGGTGCTTTCACTGAGTTGATCTCTAGCCTGCAACCTAACCTGCTCCGGAGCAGGTTTGCCGCTCAGCATAAGTTACCATGGAAATCTAGCCTGCTAAAAAGAGAACCAGCGTCGTAGGACCGGAACGCCCGAGATTTCCCTGAATTTAGCCGGCTAAGCGAAAATCCAGCTTCGTAGTACAGGCCTCTGGTGTAATTGTGTATATATTGGAGACAGGTGTGAGCAGAGCACTAGTAGGCACATGTTTATTTTACCAGGGTGTTTCAAGCCAAAAGAAAGGAAAGCCATAGGAAAGGCTTAAGGAACGAAATATAAGGAAACCTGTTGAATGTACTTTGTTATTGGAATAAAATGCACAAACGGAGATTCTTGTCTGGACTTAGATCGTTGCCCTGCATAAGTTTCGCTAACTGGTGCCCTCAGCGGCAGTGTTATTTTAAGTTAATTATCAGTTTGTGTGTGGCGCAGTGGGTTGTGTGTAGGTGTTTGGATGTAGGTGTTTGGATCAGCGGGTCACAGGTTCAAACCCCACTGCAGTCAGCATGTCGTTGTGTCCCTGGGCAAGACACTTCACCCCAAATTGCTCCTGTGGGGATTGTCCACAGTATTGAGTATGTAAGTCGCTTTGGATAAAAGCGTCTAACAAGTAACATGTAATGTTATGTAATGTTTTATTTCTATATGATTTTGGCCGCTACAGTCATAAAAGACCTAATCGTCTCTATCTACTACTCGTTTGGAAGCAGCACACTGTGACTGGGAAATGAAAATAGAACCTATTGAGTCTTTTACTGGCTGAAATGTTTGATGATGTGACAAACAAGCCAGATGTGCTGAGTGCATAGAAAAACACATAACACAACACCAATCATCTAGAATTAAACACACGGTGCGGGCGGGAGGTGGTGCAGCACATAAACATGTACTGAGAGTATGGTTGTATAAATCACATGATGTTTTATAGTATGTGAACAGTTTGTAGTCCTGCTGCCTAAATCACCAGCTGGAGAGTAATGCTGCTATAAATATTTTGAGTACAGGATGGGATGGCAAAAGTCAGTTTGTCTTTTGGTCTGTCTACCAATTTAGTCCACATGGAAATATCTGGAAATTGTAAAAAATTGTAAAGAAAATTGTAAAAAATCACAAAAAATATTCCTCCACCTTAAAAAAAAGAAATAAGAGGTACATTATAATTTTTGAAACTGATAATAATAATAATAAATTGGCTATCAAAATGGATGACTAATTGATTCATTGAAATGTTTTCCCTTATATTGGATCACGTTACAGCAGCAGTTTACTCTTATTTAGACACTTTTACAGAGTTATCCATCTTTTCAGATTTGAACAACGTCATTATTGAACACATACACATTTCTTTAAATTGTAATTCCTGAATCAAAAAGTAGAAGGTGATTCATTATAATTATATTCTGCTTACTTAAAGGTGGGGTAGGTAAGTTTGAGAAACCGGCTCGAGATACACTTTTTGTTATATTCCATGGAATGCTCTTAACATCCCGATAGCAATGAATATCTTAAGTGCTTTGACAAAAAATCCATAAAAAAATGTCATCTGTGGAAGCCGTAGTACTGTAAAAAGTACGACCAATCATTTTAGCCGGCCCGGCTAAAATAACTGGATGGCCTACCTGCCTGTCAGCCTTCCATCGGTGCACAAACTTATCTCGTGCCCTCATTGGTCATGTGCGCGTTCGTGTGTGTTGGAGGAGGGGCTCTGTAAGGAAGTGGCAGATTTTTTCCGGCTGTGTATTTTCAAATTCTAGCGCACTCGAGCTGGTTTCTCCAAAATGACCTACCCCACCTTTAAAAGTTATATTGACTAGACACATTGAATAGACTAATACATTATTGACAAGGAAGCCAATCACTGCCACAAACACATGGTACTGATTGGCTTCCAACGATTCCTCCATCAACTGGAGGAGCCTGAGTGAATATTTTGTCAAGACTTTCACTGGAATTGTCAATAATTTATTGGTCAATCGATTAATTGCATAAGTTTAATGTCTAAATTCAGTTAAGAGTGAGGCATTAAGTCCTCTGCATTTATACCAACCTGAAGCTCCATCACCACGTAGTTGAAGCGGTCGTTGCGGCCACATCCCACAAAGCGACACACGTGGTCTTTACCTAGGGGAAAAAAGGAAGATTACTTTCGGAGGAGAAGGAGAGGTGAATTTTACAGCATCATTTGATGGTAAGATGCGTCACGCTGTGTGAATCATGATGATGTGCATGTTCATATTTCTCTGCCCTCTACAGCTCACTGCCCTTCCATCACCACGCGGCCCTGTGCTGTACGACTCCCTGCTGATTTATCGGCTATGGCACACAACGCCGGGTCCATACATGAATGCATAGTTTGTTTGTGCATATGTGTGTGTGTGGGAGCAAATGTGTGTGTGTGTGTGTGTGTCTGAAAGGACATTGCTGCAATAGAAGCTAGACAGCAGCCACACCCCAAACCCTTACGCTTTAAGTGAATGCAAACAGCTACTAACCAAACCCCCAAGGTAAAACAAATACATTTAGAGTATATTTATTCCAGTTTGTCTTCCTATAAGGTCAATGTTTACATTTGGGTGGGTCAGCAATGTTTCTATGAAGGGGGGAGTTGGAGTTAAGCCTGTCTCAAGTTACATGTTGGTTCCCCAAGGAAGCACCCAACACATGATGCCTGAGGCCGCAGCCATTAGACAGCAAACATGATCCCAGCCCATTGATTTCCTCTCAGAGGAGAGAGAGAAATGAAAAGGGCACATTGGTCAAAAGGCAGGAAGGACAAGGGGAGGGGGGAAAGACACCGTTAAAAACAGATAGGAGTAAAACTATGCAACCCCCCCGAAGAAGCTCTCCTTTGTTGATCCTGTGTCTCTGCTGTGAGACGATGGGAGTGTCCGGGAGCACAAACATAAACTTCCTCTATCACTGGCATCTTGAACTTTTACATGAATCTCCTGACTCTTAAACCACAATTAAAATGTGAAATTAAGAGAGAATGAATGATCTGTTAGATGACGGTGTGCTATGCAGCGCAGAGACTAAATCAAAGTGAGCTGAGCCCTGGGTCAAATTGTAATTTTAGAAGAGTCAGATGATATCTGGTCTCAGGGGAAGAGATTACAGGCAAACCCTTGCATTTCACAAGCATGACACTTCCTGGATCAGTCTGCCTTTTACTCATTTCTCCCTGCTTATGTGTTGCATCAATCTCGGGACAAATAATTGACCGAAAATGTTTCTCTCCTTTGTTCTTCTGCCACAATTCAGTGTCCTGTCTTCCGTAGGTCATCGGGCCAGGGAGGATCAATCGATTTCAGAAATGTAACCAAATCCAGTGAATCCATTTCGACTCACCCTGGAGCTTCTTCAGCACGGCGACCTCCATCTTGAGCACCTGTTTGGGCTGCTGGGCCGACTCCACCTTCAGCGCCACGCTGACCCGCGTCAGGAGGTCCACCGCCTCGTAGATCTCCCCGAACCCGCCTCCCCCGATCTTCTTCGCCTAGAGGGAGACGATAAGACATGACATCAGAGGAAATACCACACAGTCTGCGTAACTGGACAGCAAGGTGCACTTTTATAAAAGTGTGAACATAATGTGCCCTATCTTAGGAAAGTTAGAAGGACACACACACACACACACACACACACACACACACACACACACACACACACACACACACACACACACACACACACACACACACACACACACACACACACACACACACACACACACACACACACACACACACACACACACACACACACACACACACACACACACACACACACACACACACACACACACACACACACACACACACACCCACACACACACACACACACACACACACACACACACACACACACACACAACACACACACCCACACACACAACCACACACAACACACACCCACACACACACACACACACCACACACACCCACACACACACACACACACACACACACACACACACACACACACACAGCTAAAGTTGTTGGATTAGCTGCAGCATTCTTATGTAACTCTGTTCATTAGCAGACAGGAAGTGCTGCCAGTGAGGACTAGCAGCTTCACTGGCACCCAGGCGGGCAGAGAAGTGAGGGGCCGGGGCCCTCCGGGGTGTACTGCTGCCTATAGCTCACTGCACCACCACAAATAGATATAAAGGCTATTTTTGGATCTCCTGTACTGCAGCAGGCAGGCAGCCCTAACTGGACACACTCAACCCCAAAGAGTCCGACCCATAGGTGAGACACTTTAGAGGAAAGCAGGGGAAATCATTGTGTGAGGAACAAAGAGTTGTTGTGCTTTGACACAGTGTGAGCCAAGCAGTGATGGGGCTGGACAAACACTCTGCCTATTGTTGCGGAATAACACGTCACTCACCACTTTCCATCGTTCCTTGACCAGGGAGAGCACGGTCAGGATGTCAGCTTGCTCCGTTCCCCCGCTCATCCCGTCTGTGGACCTGGGACGCTGTCCTCACTGCTTCCCCCCCCCTCGACCAGCGGCCTCACACTGACACGAGCATTAGTGCCTTGATGGAGAGCCCTTAGGAAGCCAAAGAGAGACACAAATGTTAGAAACTGAGGAACAACTCTCAAGGAAATCAATAGAATTATTGTTTTTTAGGCTAATCTAACAACCTTTACTGTATGTACTTATGACTTGAACCATAATGTACCAACTTTGAAATCATACTTGTATGTTGACATTATCCATTTCTGTATTTATGCGAGTTTCCTGTATTTACACGGTTCCTTACATGTTATGTCTAACTTCCTTCATTTTACAATTATTGTCTTTGTATGAAGTCTTACCTATGCTCTCCTGTGTTTGACTCTTATAAATGTTGCTGCAATGACACCTGAATTTCACTATGGGGATGATAACGTTTATCTCATCTTATATTAATCTGCACTGCTTCGAGATAATGCTCTTGGGTGCTTCAAAAGGGAGATTTATTAGAGTTGAATATGCATAAACAGGGCTCCAGAGTGTGACCAATCTGTCAAGTGCGACCCAACTGAACGTTTTTATTGGTCGCTTTTGTGGGCCTGACATTTAGCACGTCTGTCTCCATGTGTGTAATGTTCGAAACTGGAGCCCTGTACTCCTCCCCATGGGACAACACAGCCTTACAAACATACAGGTAATTCAAAGTGAGGAGAACTTTTGATTGATATTTCATCCATAAAAATGCTTCAGGGTCGTCACACCTGTCCCAGACCTCTGATCACAAAAGAAGCCAAAAATAAATGGCTTTTTCAGTTACAGTGGCTCAGATATGATGAAACATCCAATATTAGACAGTGCATTTTATTGCTAAGAGTCAGCCAAAAACTGCTTTTGCTGTTGTAGAATATACGTTCTGATTCAAAACGTTAAAAAAAAAGCACATGTCATGCTTGTGACCATGACACGTGTTTGGCTGGTAGACCGGCACCCCCCCCCCCCCTGCAGCATTTTCAAGGAGACGCAAACTCAAGCAGTGAGATGGCCAAAATGATAATACACTCCAACAATGCTTAGAACACACAGTAGATAATATACATAACGATTTGGATGCACATAAATGCTAACGTTTGTCTGCAGTCCTGTCCAATAGGCCGTTTTTTTGGACTGTTTGAACTACATGTGAAAGTTGGAGAATGTCCACATTGGAGAGACAAAGTTAAACCCCGGCTTAATGTCTGCAGCTTTCTGATACTCGACCATGGCAGCAGCTGCCACACCTGCTGCCAGCAGCTGGCCTTCTGAACAAACTGGCAGACAACATTCCTGTGTCTTAAATTACAAAAAGGCTTCATCTGAGTTTCATTTTTCCAAGCAATTTATCTTCTGGGTATGACAGCCAAGGAGCACGTCTCATAAGGAGAGTCTAGTCAGATATAATGAGTCTGCCTAATTTTCATTAGTTCTGGTTGTTATATGGGAGACAAGGTTTGCATCATTATAATACAAAAAAACAGTATTTTGAAGACTAACTAAACTGTATGAAATGGTGGCACAAGTTTTTTCATTTATTGAACTGAATAATGTTTCACTCATTTGATTTGGGTAACATTTTGTAACAGTTTTACTTTACACGCACCCTCTGAGTGCTGACTACTGACTTTATTAATGGTTAATAAATCACAGTAGCTCAATTGGGTTGCCACATTGGGAAATCCCTCTTCTTATTATTTCTCTTTGATATCATATTTCATAAAAAAATACTTGAGGGTTAAACTCTCTCTATGTTCCATCAAGTCTGACGTTATACATGCTGATCAAGTTGTTAATAAAACACATCACAGATCTGCAGCATTTTCTACCAGGTTAATGAAACAAAGAACTAAAAAAAAAAGCAACCCAGAGAATTTCTTTGCTAACTGGCAACCCAAGAGTTATGACGTTTAACAGATTTATAAAATATAATTAAATTGTTTCTTAAAAGGCCATTAGTTATCTTTATAAAAGGGTGACTTGTTGGAAAGTGGCTCCAATAAATCTACTGGCATGTTGCCCAGGCTTTGTTTTTACATAAACAGTTGGCTGTCTGTAAAACAAGGATCAAAAGAAGTTTGTCCTGGAAAAGTTGGGAACACACTCCTTTATTATCACTATTTGTACATCCATGTCTTAGATAAGCATTCCTCCAGAGAGAACACGCTGATAACTTCCTTCAGACGGGCTTCAAATGCTTCGTTTCATCATTCTGCACACAGCGCGCTGGCATCTACCGTTATGCAACCAGCCTTCAAAACACTATTTGGTTACGAGGCATGATCCCGACATCAAGGAGGCAATCAATCCCATCATGCACCAGGGTGAGGTTGGGTTGATGGAAGAGGGCAAAGCGTGGTTAGACTACATAACAGCGGAACAACAAGCATGAAATGTGACCCAGGGTTGAAAGTCAGGAGTAAGGTTAAACTTTAATACAGAGATGACAAGATTAGATGAGATGTCTCAGTAATATAAATCTCTTTTTAAGACATGTTATCACTCTAATGGCCTTTGAACTGTATTCTTTTAGCATGCACGTCATAATGTTTGGATTTATTTGAATTACTGTGAACACTGAACGTCCAAGATTTATATTGAGGTTTCTTTCTTTTTTTAATAAAGGGCTTTTTTAAATGGTTTAAACAGTTTACAAAAGTCGAGTTCTTACTGTTCCCATCATTCCCTGAGGTACATGAATACATGTGCGTACAGTATCTATACACAAATACAGCTATATAAATACATTAATTTAGATATGTTCAAAGATCCACATACAAGTAGATAAATAAGTAAATAAATCCTGAACCAAACTTCTACACAAGTCTCTTTCATGCACCAATTTATGTCAATGTCACACATCTGCACAGAGAAACACAGTGAGACAAAGAGAACAGAGTAGGAGCCGCCTTGTAAAACCATCTGTGTAATTCTGGATGTGATGTTAATCTGTGGCAACGCAAAAAACACAGAGCGTGCCGTCAAAACCACAAAAGAAACATGCTGTAGAATCCCTTTTAACCACAGAGGGATGAGAGAGACTCACTGTAAACCCTGATTAAATAACCTCTGCTGTGGGGCTAATGTCACAACTTCAAGGTCACTAGTGTTGTCCTCCTTTTATAGGAAGAAAACGTGTTCTGTTACATCTGAGCTATCGTGCATGAGTCATTTCTTATTCTGTAGGAACAGGATGGTTGGATGAGCAATGCGAGAAATGGCTGACATTCAGCATCTACGGATTGTGAACAAACATTGGACAGAGAAGTAGCAAACATACAAGAAAAGAGGGATGTTTTTGTAGGACTTTGCTACCTGACCTTTACACCATTGCATATGCTTTAAGGTCAAAAGTCTGAATAAGTCTTAGCCATCTTGTGCCCCTTTTTATCCCTGAAAAACCGGAAAGATGAAAGATACTACCTGCCAGTCGTCTTTTTTAACTACATATGACAAGCCACAACCCACATGTCTCCAACTCAAGCTTGTTCACACTTTGCACCAACACACACACACACACACACACGCACAAACCCGGCCACCTCACGCTGGGAGTAATCTCACACCTCACAGAGAGGCAAGGCTCTGCTCTTCCTCCTCCGCCTCCTACTTGACATCAAACCTCCGATGAATGAATACAAAAAAACAGAAATTAAACCAATGAATGACGACCGGCTGCTGTCGTCTTCTCATCATGAATCACGCTTCCTGACCTCCTGCATCACCATGCCGACGATGGTGCAGTCCTTTTCTCATTTGCTGACTGCAGCTTGTCGTTGCCGCTGCCCTTTGGGTCTGCTGAAAGCTGCACGTTTTTACGGCTTCATAAAGCATCATGAAATGTGCTGCCACCCACAGAGGATTCCTGTGTTACTGTTAATCGACTTCATTTTTTGTTGAGTGAGCTCTGATCCCGGAAGCACGCTATGACTGCATGTGCAACACAACACATGGCTTAATAACTCCACTGAAAATCTGCTTAATTAAGTCTAATCTGTGTGTGGCCTGACTCAGTAGCAGGTCTGGGACACTTGTCTTGCTGCTGCTGGCTGAAATAAGTGTCTGGTCTGAGCCCTGGAGAGGAGCCAGCATGGGGGGGGGGGGGGGCCTCCACACTCGGCCACAGCATGGATAACATTGATCTAGTCTGAAGAAAACTGTGAAAGGATAAGTGTGTTTTTATATGGCGCCACTGAAGCCTTAACTATCAAGGATGCACTCACCTTAAGAGCAGTTTGGGTAATTACTTTCAATGGAGAGTGCCTAAAATGCATTTATGTTAAGAGCCATTTGTGCAACAACAGAAAATAAAAGAAAAACCTCTGGCAAGTTGGTTTCAATGGAAAGTGACAGGTAGAAATCTGCAGCAATGTCCCAATATATTTATCATGCTAGTCTTCGAAAAATTAAACCACCTATCTGCATAAGTGGGAGAAGTTCTCTGATCCAGTACCAAGGTGTAGGAATACTCTGTCACAAGTAAAAGTCCTACAATGCATATGTTACGCAAATAAAAGTACAAAAGTATTGGCATTTCAATAAACTTAAAGTACCAAAAGTAATAGTACGCATTATGCAAATGGTCCATTTCAGAATAATATATAATATATGTCTTGATTATAATTATGGATGTGTTTAATCACAGCTGGTAAAGGTGCAGCTAGTTGTAATTACTTTGTATGCTGCAGGGTAGCTTGTGAATTGTACTCCAGGTGGAACTAAAGTCTTATTTAATTGGTGTTTATATTTCACATTATTATTCCAATTGTGCAAAAATAACTCAAAGGTAATAAATAATTCTAGTGGAGTAAAAGTACGATGTAGCAAAAACAATAATACTCAAGTACAGTACAAGTCCCTCCAAATTGCACTTAAGTACAATACTTGATTAAATGTGCTAAGGTACTTTACACCACTGGTAATTACTTTAAATGGAGAGTGCCTCAAATGTATTCATTTTAAGAGCCATTAGTGCAACAACAAAAAAGAAAAGACAAACCTCTGGTTAGTTGGTTGCAATGGGATGTGACAGGTAGAAATCTGCAGCAATGTCCCCATATATATTTATCATGGTATAGTCTTCCAAAAATATAACCACTATGTGCCCTCCCTGCGGTGGACTGACTGTTGCATAGAGAGTTGGTTGCCACAGCAGATTTACTCAGGCGCGTCCACGCACATTGGCCGCCACACGCACCCTCATCCCGCCTGGCTGTGTAGGAGGAGGTTATATATACTGTGAGCTGCTGACAACATGCAGGATAACAAACATGCCGTTGCACGCGACAACGAATTGAGGTGTTTTGGACAATGGGGCGAAAGCGAGAAAGGGCCAGAGCATATATACAAGCACGGCCTCCTGATTTCTGAATCCTTACCTCGGGTTTTTGCTGCCAATCCTTGATCCAATCCAGCCGGGTGTGGTTACAACAAATCCTCTGCTTTTGGAGGCGGAGGGGACGACATTGAACGGAATCCCATCGCGAGGGAGCCGTCCATGAAGAAGAGATGGCGGCGGTGGTCGCGTTTGTAGAAAATGTTAGAGAATAATAAGCAGGTTTACAGGGTGGAATATGTCGGAGTGTTGGTCGTCCCTGTTCTCCTTCTGCCTGCTGTCACCTCAGCATCTCTATCGGCCGCTGCGGATCCGTGACGTGACGAGAGTGTGATGGTCATCAGCCTTCCTGCGTGCGCGGCCCCGATTCCATTGCCCCTCGCAACAAGATCGAGCGCGCGACACGGGGTCTTTAAAAGCGCGCTCGCTGTGTCACGGGAGCGCGCGTTACAAAATCACAGATGTTTTTTCTTTTTTTTTGCAGGTTGACCATCTAGTCCAGTATTATTTAATATACATCTAAAACTAACATTTTCGATTGTTATAGTTTCTTTAAAGGTCAAATTTTTGACAAAAAAATGAACTTAATCAAATAAATAATCCTAAAATGTCCACCTCAATAAAGAAGATGACTAGCCTACATTTAACATTTAACATTTATGATTGGATAATCATTTTTTTTTGCTTTCATAATTGGAAAATGTGAATCTGTCTGTACTTTTAGACATTTTTGTATATATATATTTCTAAATATCTTGTCTATCTCATAAGAGCAACCTTATAATACTTTTTGGAGCTATTCAGTATTGACATCAAATTAAAACAGATAAATAAATCCGTGTTTTAATAAAAAAATGTCTTAATTATCTTAATTTATGAAGGTTAAAAAAAACTAAAAACCACCACTAGAAGGCGACATTAACTCATATATGTATCTGACAAAGCTCTGACAACATTTCATCCAGTTTATTTTATTTTCCAATACAATTTAAAAAAAAAAAATCCTTTCCTTATTGATGTTTTTGCACTTACAGCTGAAGTCATTTAACACAGCTGTTTTAATAGATACAACTATTTAACCATTTTTATATAGGTTTTCAAACCTGGTTCAGCTTTGTTTTGCAAAGTTTACAAACTAGTAACATGTAACCAATCTCACCACTTTCCCATTGGCATCAATATATTGACATGACAGGAAATTGATTTGAACCCCTCCCAAAGGTTGGATTATATTGTCATTCCCATAACTCCTCGAAATTGCAATTGCAGGAAGAAACAAGGGGGAGGAAAACATTATTACTCACATGAGGGTAGGTCATACAGATCTCAAGCACTCATTATATGAAATTATACTGGGAAATGCACCCACTGTAGACAAACACAGGCCGCAAATATTGTGACATTATTTCGTTTTAAAATAAACACATTTAGTTGTTATCGACCTTCAACTAAGTACATATACTGTACTGTACTTACTTGTTATGTAGTATTTTGAGGTACTTTACTTGAGTATTTCCATGTTATGTTACTTACTGTATACTTCTACTCCAGTCCACTACACTGCATAATAAGTACTTTTACTTTTGTTACTTTAAGTATATTAGATGCCAATACTTTTGAACTTTTACTTGAGTAACATTTGCAATGCAGGACTTTTGTATCAGAGTATTCCTACACTTTGGTATTTCTACTTTTACTTAAGTACAAGACCTGAAAACTTCTCCCACCACTGCTCCTGGGGAAACAAAGGCAGCAAATAGTGGGACATTATTCAGTTTTTAAAAGTATGTATAGTTGATGAAATTTAGAGTTTGTATTCCTGCATAGTGTTTGGTTGTATTTATAGCAGGGGTGTCCAAACTACGGCCCGGGGGCCAAATGCGGCCCGCGGACCATTTTGAATTGGCCCTCAGCTAATTAAAAAAGTAGGCCTACAATGGAATATGGCCCACAAATGAAACTTGTGATTGTCTTATATTGTACTTCTTAACTATAAATGTAAATATATATTACACAGTAGTATTCATGTGTTAATAAGACCACTTTTCAAATAAATTCAGTCAATTAAAGTTGGAAACATTTTCTAACATATCTTAGTTGATAAGAAAAAAAAGCCCAATTACTTATTTACATAACACGCTTGAAATACACCCTTCCTATTTCTCCTTATTATAATCAATCTGAGGCTTCTGTTTTAATGGACGAGCTGCCAACACTCACAAGCAAAATGTACCTACATTGATTTAGCTAATTTATAACTGAACTTATGAGTGGCCCAGCCCTTCGTATATTTTTCTGTATGTGGCCCTCGGTGAAAAAAGTTTGGACACCTCTGATTTATTGTCTATGGTTTTGTTGTACGCTCAACACCAGTTGGTGGCGTTATAGCACTTTTAGACTGATTTGCCAACTGTTAATAAACACCAAAGAAGAAAAAACTGGTTTGTTACGGTTCCCGGAAAACGTTGTCAGAGTGGGAGCTCTCTTTCCTCATTTTTCTCTCAGAGTGGGAGCTCTTCCTGCCAACATTCAGTTGGTGACGTTTTCACATCCACGGGTCTGTCTGTGGCAGCTGGTAGGCAGCTAGCAGTCAGCTAACCCGCTACCTCCTCCTCCTCCTCCTCCTCCTCCTCCAGCTGAGCGGAGAGCCGTGGATGAACCCCCCCGCACCTCCATGCATCTCCCGGGGCCGCGATGGCAGCGACAGAGACGGTCTGACATCGTAGCTATGTAGCTAAATGCCTCACAGTATCCGTAGTTAATGTTAGCCTGGTGATTCGTGTAGCTGTTTCCCACCAGTAGCTAGCTGTTTTTCTGCCCGGGACAGACGGCCTCTCTCCAGGAGGATGCTGAAGCTGTTCGCCGCGCTGGTGGTTCTCGGGCTGGCCATGGCGTGCATCACCTCCTGGGTGCTGGACAGCTACGACACGGCATGGCACCCGAAGCGGAGCATCCAGCACCCGACTGCCGGGGATGGAGAGGAACATACCGGGAGCTCTCCACCATTTCCCGACGGCGAGTTGAGCAATATTTTCTGGTTTATACAGGTGGGATTTATTCTGTGTGTCGCTAACGAGCTTTATTTAGTCTTTGGTCATTTACCATACAATGAATTAAAGCCTCCCAATTCAGCCATATATCTGTTCCGTGATGTAAAGTAACTAAGTACATTTACTCAAGTACTTTACTCAACAATGTTTAGAGACTTGTACTTGACTTGCTACTTTGTATTTCTACTCCAATACAGTTTAGAGGTTAATCATATTTTGACTAAACTACATTTATTTATTAGTTACTTTGCAGATTTGGATTAATGATGTGAAATATAATCAACCCTTAAATAAGACCTTAGTTACACCAAGAGTACATTTCCAAAGCTATCCTGCAGTACACAAAATCATTAAAAGTAGCACCTTTTATGTGCTTTGATAAACCCCTTAATGCTTCAATAATTTCCAAACTTATGATGTATTATTTTTGAACTGGGCCAATCTGCATACTTTTACTTGAGTAACATTTTGAATACAGGACATTAACTTGTAACTGGTACTTCTACTTTTAGTGAAGTACATGATCTGAGAACTTCTTCAACCTCTGTTGGTCATTTACCATAAATGGAGTTAAATCCCCTTACAATTCAACCATATCTCCTGTTTTTAATATTATAGTCTTACTTGTTTAACACCTGGCTTCCTTTGGCTCAGCAGTGTTGTCATAGGAAGCTAGCTGTGGTAGGTCACACTCTGAACCCTCTCTGAATGATTGACAGAAAGAGGTCAGTGACCACAGAAGTGTGTCTTTGTCAGGTTAAAAATGTGCTTCAGCAACACAGTAAGTTGTTGTCAAATTTCACCTTTTGTGTTTTACTTGAGTTAAAAAATAGCAATCATACAGGGGTAAAAAAATATCCAAGTAACAGTCCTACATTCAATATCTTTAATAACTAAAAGAACAATAGTGTTACATTGCCCATTGGTCCTTAAGGTACATTTTCAATGTGTTCATTATGTAAAGTGGCCCATTTGTGAATATGTCTGTCAATTAGTAGAAGGGCTACAACAACTACATATTTATATAATTGGTAAATCTGCAGCGTATTTTTTCTATTAATTGATCAATCCTTATTTTTTCTTTAACATTTCTGAAAATGAAATAGACTTTAAGAATGTCCATCCCTGTTAGTTAAGTCCAAGGTGTTGTCTTTTAATGTCTTGTTTTGTCAGTCACAAAGCAAAAGATTCAGTTTCAGCTTAATATGAAATAACACACAGATTCTCATTATATTGTCATGTTTTTTGTCTGGTTCAAGGTTTCCGACATTCACATAAGCAGATTTCACGACCCAAGACGCATTCCTGACTTTGAAAAGTTCTGCACTGAAACAATTGAAGTGATCAAGCCTGATCTAGTGCTCGCAACAGGTACAGTAATCACTCCATTTCAAACTATGCTAGTTTGAGACTATAGAGTGCCACAGTGACGCGTCCTAAAACCCGGAAGTAAACTCCTTCCGGTTCCTTAGACAAAAAAGCAATGCAATTTCTCCATAGGATTTTGGAAAATAACTGGAAATAAGGTCTGTGGTTGACACACATTTAAGAGACGGATCACGTTTTGTTCAGCCGGATAATATCCACATGTCTACCCTACTTTTATAATTTCGAATCATAAATCTAGTCGCCAGGAGCAAAATGCTAACGTTATGCTATAAACAAACTACAGCAGGGTCGCTGCTTCAACGTCACGCCAACTTAAGATCCATATTCAAAACTACAGATTCAAA
>NW_022987724.1:62503-67503 GCF_902827165.1 Trematomus bernacchii
CCAACTTAAGATCCATATTCAAACTACAGATTCAAAATTGTTCAAGTTGAAGCGTTTGTTTGAACAGTTTGCAGGAGGCAGGTACTTGCTTTCAAGCAGAACACGGGGAAAAACAAACTTAGCGGGAGTGTTTACGCGTTTGGTGTAATGACGTAAAACGGCCTCGACAACTTCTGTAGTCCTATTCAGCCACTTGTTAACAACCATCATTTTTCAGACACGTAAACTCTTCAAGAATCACCAGTGGGGTCACTGCTGATGTATTTAATGTCGTAGAACAAAACGTGATCTGTCTCTTCAATGTGTCTCAACCACAGACCTTATTTTGAGCTATTTTCCAAAATCCTATGGAGAAATTGCATTGCTTTTTGTCGAAGGAACCGGAAGTGGTAAAAATGCTAACTTACTTCCGGGTTTTAGGACGCTCACTGTGGCACTCTATAAACAGTACAATTAAGAAGAAAAAGGGGATGAATATTTGTACTTCTCCTCTTTGCCAATAATTATGAGACAACCGATAGTTTCACATTTCAGTATTTAATTATAGTGTTTGAACTTTAGTTTATGAACACCTGAGGTTAAAAAGGGCTAAGATGTAGTGATCAAAGATGGATGAATTCATATTCTATAGCTCTGACCTAACCAGATCTAACTGGAAACACTACTTAAACACAAAAAAAACATACAACGGTTCAGACTCTTTAATTATATTTATTATTTCTAGTTTGGTACATCAGAAAATGCAATTCCTCTATTGGACACTTCTCCTTGACACTCATCCATTTTTCTCCTTGATAAAGCTTTCCTCCTCTGATTTTAAACCAACAATAAAAATGTAGATGTATTCATAGTACACACATTTGGTATGGCACCTTCCCTTTCCAGCTGATTTGTATTAATTTTGAATCATCTCATACACATTGAAACAGAGAGTACCCTTCCAACTTCAACGAAGTAGCTTGGAAAGTGTTTTAATGAAGCAGCAGCAGCCATGTTGTTTCTCTCATGTGTCTTCTTCGCTCTCACAGGGGATTTGACAGATGCTAAAACGGAGAGTAAGGTGGGTTCGCTCCAGCACGAGGTGGAGTGGCAGGCCTACCACAACATCCTGAAGAGGTCTCGTGTGATGGAGCGCACTAGGTGGATAGACATCCGAGGAAATCATGGTGATTAACCGCAGCACTTTGTTGTCTTTTAATGTTCTCTGCAAACTCACTGGTGCCATGGAAACATCCCAGAGTACAATTAAGATTTTCTGAAGAATCCATTAACTGCGGTGCTCATGCTACCCCTCCTCTTCACTGCCTCTTTCCCCTCTTTTATTGGATCGCAAGCTATTAGATCGGAAAGAAGATATCTTAACTTTGTAGCTTTTGAAAGAAAAGAAAGCTAGTTATTGGATCTGGAGTTTCTGTGACCACCAAATCTCCTCTTATTGATCGCAGTTGTAGATATGTTTCCTGTTATTGTGTCTGTTAGTGGGTTCTATGTTTATCTGGTTTGATATCAAATGAGGAAATCAGAATCATAGACTTTCTTCATTAGACATGCTGGTGTTTAGCAAGCAAATTATGAAATTGTTGTCTCTTATAGCTTACATTTTGTTAAACCTCACCATCATTTCATTTCTTCTGACAGATGCCTTCAATATAATGTCATTGGACAGCGTCAACAATTATTACCGGTCAGTATGATACACAGTAAACACCTGATTTATATACTGTTAAAGTCTACTCCTCCATGTCCTATATTAGCGAGCTAAATGTGAAGTCGATCAGAGAGCGTAGTAACTTCAATGCCTCTGAAACCTGAGTAGTTGCAGTTGCAGACCTATTTTTGACAATAATGCGAGCTGTCTGAGAGTGCTGAGGACTGAAATAGAAGCACACTCTGCAGAAAGAGAGACTGCCTCTCCTTTCTTCTGACACAAATTATGTTTTATGTGACATTGCTGCTTCTGTTAATGCTGATTTATCTTTTATCTCCTTAATATTCCTAATGTTGTGGCCATCCTCTGCCATACAAAGGCTGTCTCCTGTGCAAGCCTAATTTATTTATTTATATAAAAATGCATCAAATTATCTCTCAGCACTCTGTGAAAGCTGCTGGCTCCATCCCAAACCACCCTTGTTGCTCTAATAGACTTTTTTTTTTTCAATGTTCTCTAGGAAGTACTCTGCTAATCAGAAAATAGGCTCATTCCACTATGTTCACAAAACTCCCCTTCGGCAACTACTCCTTTGTCTGTGCGGACGCCACTCTGACTCCGGGACCCAAGAGGCCGTACAATTTCTTTGGTATTCTTAACCAGGTACAACTCCAGTGCACAATCTGTTGAATATAAACATTGGCTGAATATTTTGTAAACTTTAGAAAACAGAGAACCTTTGAATACTCAAAACAACCGTTCTTTTATTACCCATTAAAAGGATTAGTGGAGGTTTAAAGGGTTTAAGGTCATAATCCTATAGGGTGTGTGGCCATTAAAAAGTAAATGGAAAATAAAATGTTTCAAAATTATAAGGTTGTACTAAATTACACAATGTACAGTATTCACTTACTAAAATTTAATAAACAGTGCCTTATGTGTCTTAAAAAAGGAACAAATCCAGCACTTGTATACTGCAGATAATAAATGTAAGTAATATATACGTAGTTATTCTAATGTATTTTCTCTCTCAATCTATGAAAGACTCAATGGACCTGCTGGACACGTTCAGAGCTGAGAGTCTGAAGAGCAACCAGTCGATCTGGTTTGGCCACTACACCACCTCCACTGTCGTCTCCCCGTCTCCAGGAATCAGAGACTTGATGAGGTAGGAGTGCCGAACCAGCTATATTCCTGACAAGTACATTGTCCCATTGTCTGCCAACAGGTTTGACTTAACACACAAGCTTAGAACTATGAAGCTAAAGGTGAGCAGTGTTTGACTTGCAACTGGTTCACTCCATTAAAATGAAATTAAAGTGGTGGGACCTTTCTTATTTAGAATCCCTAATTTTGCTTTTTTAATATCATTTAAAGGTAACCTATTATGCAAAATCCACTTTTTCATGTCTCCTCTACATCAACATGTGTCCCCTCTGTGTAAAGAGACTCTGAAAGTTTCAGGAAAAAAGATTCTCTCACTTTTTGTCCTGATCCATTTATATAAAAACCTGTCTGAAAATGAGCTGATCAGATTTTGGCCAATTTATGATGTCATAACGATTTGTTGGCTTGTGTAACCATTAGCCAATCACCAACCCCCCCCCCCCCCCACCTTATCACCTGAATCTCCTCCTAGAGCACCATTGTGTTCTTTTTAACCAAATCTCTCTTTGAGGGGCGTGGGGAGGGGCTCCATATTTTCATCTAGACAGAGAATCAGCACTTTTGAAACAGGGCTGAAACAGAGGGGATTATGGGATGTTGCAATGATCTGTTTGGTATTTCGAGCCAAACACTTCAGAGACATGTTTTGTATATATCTGAGACCTATAATATTGATGAAAAACATGATAATAGGGGACCTTTAAAATATTTACAGCAGTAGTTGGCATATTATGACAATGTGACTTATATTCTTACATGTGGGATCCTTGTGTTTAGATCTGCAGTAGCGTATCTGTGTGGCCACCTGCACACGCTGGGCGGCCTGATGCCCGTCCTCCACAGCCGACACCCCCAGGCACCCTGGAGCTGGAGCTGGGCGACTGGATGGACAACCGCAGGTACGAAAGAAAACAACAAGTTATTATTTGCCCATCTTGTTTGTTTGTTGTTTGTTCACCATGTAAAGCGGCCTTGGGTCCCTTGAAAGGTGCTATACAAATGTCATCTATTATTATTATTATTAAAGGTCTTGAATGAATTGGACAAAAGTCTAAAATATTTTCACCTGGTAGTCATATTGGTCCAAAGATTTCCTATTTGACCGCAGGTCGTCATCATATGCCTATTAAATAAAACAACAGTGGATTAGGCTAAAAGTTGTTAAAATAAATTTTTATTGAGTTTCAGTAGGAAACTATAATAGCTGTTACAAACACTTTACTTAATTTAAATAAAAAATGTAAATGATACTGTTTACTCGGGTCAAGTTTGTATGCAATATATCCTTATTAATTATTGTTATACCCTTGTATTGTCATATTGTGAGTATGTATTAAATTGCACTTTGAGTAAATTAAAAAGGTCTTGAACTTGGTGAACCTGCAATAACCCGTCTCACTCCTGTCTCCAGGTACAGGGTTCTGGCCTTTGACCACGACCTGCTGAGTTTCTCTGACCTGAAGTTTGAGCAGTGGCCAGCCGTGCTCATCACCAACCCCAAGGACGCTCAGTACCTGCACCCCGGACTGGAGCCGCTGGGCCGAATACGGAGATCAACCCACATCAGGTGTTTGTTCTGTGTGTGATCACTGTTTGCTGAGCCATAAACCCCTCCCTGGCCTCTCACCTACTACACAAGCTCACACACCACCCATGTTTACTGAGCACCTGCCACTTACACCTATAGACCCATACTGTGGAGATTCAAGATTCAAGGCTTTTATTGTCATTCGTACATAGTGTAGTTTATGCCGATGAAAATCTTAGGTCCCAGGCAGTGCAACACAATAAAACAGATAAAATAGTGCAAGATAATACATTAAAATAGAATAGAATAGAAGTAGTGCCATAAGAGTATACAAGTGATACCAGGGTGTCTGCGGGGTCTTAAAAAGTATTAAAAGTTGATAATCAATTTAGCGAAAATGAAGGCTATTAAAAGTATTAACATCATTTTCCAAGGTATTACATTTTGTAGCTTGTTTTCAATAAGTATATAAATTGTCCAAAGAGGTTGTATTCTAAGTCTGCCTGAATGTAATCATTGCGTAGGTGTGTAGTGTGATTCTGTGTAGTTTATTTATGGCATCCCGTTGGATTTGACGTCATCTGAACAGGACATCACGCTCACTGCTTGATAGCGCGCGAAGGTCCGTTTACGCCGGTTGTTAAACAACATCGTATG
>NW_022987724.1:72503-425003 GCF_902827165.1 Trematomus bernacchii
GCAGTGGATAGTTAAAAAACGTACATGCCGTTTTTCACCAAAACGCAACAACATGCCGGCCTGACTCTTCGTGCTCCTTCAAATGTGACTACAGAAAGCAGCTGTTTGTTTCTCAGGAATGTGAGCACTTGAACAAAAGGCTGGTCCCAGTAGTATTTCAGGACAATGTTTTTATACTACATAGTAGCTCATTGAACTAAAAAATATTTTCAACAGCCGAGATGTGTGGTGGCTTCCAAACAAAATGAATGTGTAATAGATGTGATGAAATGAGAAGAACCAGTACTATACTGTTTTAATTATTTATTCTTTCTGATTGTATTGAGTGATTTCTCTTTTTCCCCCTTCATGTTATATATCTGCACTGGAAATGGGTATTCCTTGCATTAATTGAAGTTCATTTGAGAGCTTTTTGTGAAAACGATGTTTGTCTGTATTGTTCTGAAACTGCACTCAATCCGTCTGTAGTAGCAGTTGCCTGAAATCCACAGAGCTAACTGATCTATATATAAAAGACAAATAGGGTAAAGACCACATTTATCAAGTCTTTTAATAGAAGTAATGTTCCAACACAGTCCTGTTTTTTCTAAACCATACCCAGCATGAGTGCGGAATAATTGCTCAGTCGTGTGATAAGACAAGTTTATTATTAGAACAGCTGCTTGACACTAAGAGAGTAAATTATGTGCACTCTTGAAGGAAATTGTTTGAAAACCTGTTCCCTTCTCTGCTCAGACAAGTGTTATGGGAGCACTACCAAATGTATAATTCCAGCATAGAGAAGGATATTAAAAATTGATGACTTTTGTTATTGGCATAGTTAATTTCCCTAATGCTGCGCAGTACCTCTCACAAGATATATATATATATATCTGTCCACAAGGAGGGAGTAGTGTGTTGCATTTGACTTCCACACCAACTAATGCATGGAACTGTTTTGTTTTCTGTTGCAGAAAAGTTATACTCTGAATCTGGTTGTGATTGTTCTGTCCTGTGCACTGATTTGAATTTTCACAACAAAAAAAAAACCATTACTACCACTAAGTCTCTGAGAGGGCATATACTATAAGTAATGTACCAGCGATCACTTCTTTTGCATCCCTTCCTATGTTCAAACACTGAAGTATATGAATGAAGACTTACTAAGGTAAGAGCCAATCACAATGTTATTTTATTAATGGTTTATAGTGCTGTGGAATAAAATGTTCATTACAGTAAATCATATATTTTGTGTTTGTTCTCTTGTCATTGTCACAGAACAACAACAATATGAAGCCCAACAATGACAAAAAAGAAAGTTGAAGATGAGTCAAAAAGTAACCATGTCAATAAATAATACTGTTGTTAAATAATTAGAAAGGATTGTAAAAGTTAAATAAATGCTTCATATTTATCCTTTTAACTTAAATCAGTTCCCTGTTATTACTCTCTTTTTTTTCCTAATTCAGCTTGGTACACATTTAATCGTTTATCCATATCCAACACTTTCCATTTTCCTCAACACATGCAATTTTCTCGTGTTTATAGGATACCAAGATTTCCATTGGTATGTAGCTTAACTGAAAACATGGGTGGAAAATAAAATTACCAAGCACTAGCTTTTTCCGCTGGCTACATCTCTTTGTAAAACTACTGTAAACCATCAAGCGCATGTCATATTTATGATCCATTTCCTAATGCTGCAGGATCACTTCTGTCGTCTTTGTAGCTCACTCACTCTAGAGCACATGTGTCAAATCAGGCCCTTGGTGGATTTAATTTCGGCCCGCAGGATAATTTTTAATTACTATTAGATCTGGCCCGCCGGTATATTGCACGCACACCTTCACTCAATCCTGAGAATTTCCTCAGCTCAGAGCCTGACCCCAAACATTGATGAACTTGCACCCAAGATGAGATGCCAAGTATCTGGCTTGAACTAGCATCACAGAGCAGCACACTGAGTTTACATGGATGTTTCCTTCTGCACTTTCTTTCTTGCGACAACAGGGCATGTTTGGTTTTTTCTTTGAGGGAAATTGTTTTGTTGAAGCTGTTGTTGGCCTGTGGAAAAATGTAATGATAAGAAATGACTGAGGAAAAGCTACAGATAGAACCATAAGAAATGAATGCAACTGATTATTTCATGTTTAATGTTGTTTTTATAGGCAATCATTTAAGCTTTGTTAGTTCCAGGTTTAATATGTGCAATAAGTTAATTTCAATAAGTTTTGCAATAAACATTGAACCAGTCCGGCCCTCGACTAGACCGATTTTTAAATTTGGCCCACTGTGTATTTGAGTTTACACCCCTGCTCTATAGGCTCTTCATTATCTTTAGCACAGCCTTGCTATTTAAGGCTTATCAAACCTCTTTAATTTAGTTAAAACATTAAAAGGGGCCACAAATCACATTTACACAAAGTCAGAAGTCGTGTTTCATTGATGTTAATCATCAAGATAAGAGATGTTACTTAAAATTACAATAATGGTATAAACAAGCTAGGCTACTGAGTAGTGTTAGCTAGCAGCCTTTTGCTACTGTTGAAGCAATTATACATTGATGCTAAAGCCATATTCAGTGCATATGGATGACAAAGAAAACATTTACTGGCTCATGGAATATTTAGGAGAAAGTTAGATTGGGCTACATAACATTAGCTCCCAGGAAGACTGGTAATTTAACAGTAAGCTAGCAGTGTTCAGTTAAAGGTAGGGTAGGTAAGAATGGAGAAACCAGCTCGAGTGCGCTAGAATTTGAAAGTACGCAGCCGAAAAAAATCTGCCCCTTCCTTCAGACTTCCTTACAGAACCCCTCCTCCAACACACACGAATGCACACTGACCAATGAGGGCACGAGATAAGTTTGTGCACAGATGGAAGGCTGACAGGCAGGTAGGCCATCCAGTTATTTTAGCCGGGCCGGCTCAGATGATTGGTCGTGCTTTTTACAGCGCTACGGCTTCCACAGATGACATTTTTTATGTATTTATTGTCAAAGCATTTAATATATTCATTGCTATCGGGATGTTAAGAGCATTCCATGGAATATAACAAAAAGTGTTTCTCAAGTGAATTATACTACCCCACCTTTAAGCTAGCTAGCTACTATTAGTTATTTTAACCTACAATCAGATCAGTTTTGGAGGTTAAAGGAAAACATTTAAAAGCTTTATGTTTCTTTAAACACCACATTTTGATTATTTTACTAACAGTATTTTGTGTTTCTCATGTCTGATAAACCTTCACTGCCATTAGTCAGTTATAGCGCTACATACGAGAACAGATGTCTTATCATGGCACTTTTATTTTCCACACCGGATGATTTTAAAACCACAAGTGTTGAGATTGAGAAGTAGGGTAATATTATCAGGCAGCACGGCAATATGTGGTACACATACATATTTTACACATATTAAAATTGGCACCAAAGAATAAATCAGTAAGTTCAAGACTTCGAAGCACTCTTTACATTTATTTCTGTCAGGAAACCAATGTAATAAAACATTGTGTGATTTATGTTTATGATGCATAATTGCCAACTAATGGCAACTGCTCATCAATTAAATATCTCACTAGAGATCATTAAGTTAGTGTTATTGGAAGTCATTGAAATGCAACATGTTAATTTCCCAAGGCATCCTTCTGGTGAGAGAAGCAATTTCCTTCACTCTGATATCTTTATAATTTGCTTTCCAATGTTCCCCCCTTTCATCATGGAGCAAAATGCATCTGCAAGAAAATTAAAAAATGTTTAACTTCTGGTGAATAAACAAACGAAAGTCATAAATTAAAGGAAAATGCAATCATTTAAATCTACATACCTCCCATCTTTTCAATGCCTTCCACCACAGTTTCCAGCACCTGCAGAGTGAAAGCACAATTACAATGATGTCAAGAGAACGACGGGGGATTGGCATTGATTTTGCAAAATAACAAAGACACCCACACACTCTCATCAATCATTCCTCCTTACATTGATGTGTCTTGATTTAACTAGCTGGCTGAGTTCACAGAGGGCAGCGTCTGCTTTGTTCATGTAGTTAAGCACTGTAAATCGTTCCCGGGTGATATTCTTCCTTCGCAGGGTTTCCTGTATCTCCTCGCTCAGAGGCGGAGGATATGGCACATCTTTGTTATACTGTGAGATCTGCCCACACAGGATCACATGGCTGTTGTTGTTCATCTGGAGGTTAGAAGAGTGTCAGAGATCAATGTGTGAGAATGAGTTAAAAAGACACAAAACACTCATTGTTAAAGATAAGGGCAAAACACTTCTGAACACATAGTAGCCAAAAATCTAATTTTGCAATTGTTGGTAGAACAGTTAGGCAAAGATCAAACAAATAATATCTCATAATTCACATATTTTCAAGCCAAATAAACCACAAATTAAAGTACGATACGCTCTGCACAAACACAAATCAAGCAGTACCTGTGCAATTACAGTATCACTGATGCCACCTCCCACGTTGTCAAAGTAAACATCTATCCCATCGGGGCAGAGCTCCTGGAGCTTTGCAGGTATGTCCTCTTTGCGGTAGTTGATGGCTGCAGAAAAGCCGCAGTCATCCACTAAAGCTCTGCACTTCTCTTCAGAGCCACAAATCCCAACCGCTCTCACACAGCCATCCAGCCTGCCGATCTGGAAAAATAGAAGCAGTTAGAAATAATAGAATCAGGACTTCACTTTCTTCCTTTGTAATCCAATCTTGTTTATTTTGGCAATGTGTTTTTTCTAGATTGGATCGGCTAACCTGAGATTTGTTTCTAAAATTATAAAGTTATAGTTCTCACCATTTTGCCTTTATATTTGTTTCATCACAAACCATTACAAAATAGAAAATACTAGGAATTACTGCAAAAAACTCAGGTATAAGCCCTACAATTTTAAGAATAATTTTACAAGTTGTAAGTATCTCATGTAACTACAGCTGTATAAACATTACATTTTATTTGGACCTAAATCTGAAATTGCTGTATTTACCTGTCCAGCTACGGAGCCACAGGCCCCGGCGGCGCCACTCACCACCATGGTCTGATTGGCCCCTTTGGTCACATTGCCCTTCTCCCTTACGCCTAACAGTGCAGTGAGACCTGTTATCCCAACTGCACCCAAAAAGTACGACAAGTGTCCATCGACCACCTGTGGATCAACCTGCAAGAGACGGAAGGTAATATCTTTTTTGTTGTCCTTGATGTCAGTATTCGAGATGATTTCATGTCACATGCTGGTTACTTTAGAAGCATGCATGCATATTAAACAAATTCTCCTTTTGCATTAGAAAATATGAACTATGGTCTTTATCCCAGGGACACACAATAATATGACATACCTTTTGTAAGGCACTTCCTTTCATGACAGCTTTGGTCTGCCAAGGCCAGTTGAATGAAGTGACCACATCTCCCTCACTGCAAGCACTGCAGCGACTGGACTCGACCACACCGACACCTCCACCATCTACACACTCAGACAGCTGCCATGGAGTCACATAACCAACACCGGTGTCTTCATTCATTCTGCACCGCTGAAAAGAACAGAGATTGGTAGGAGTGATGGAGAAGCTTTACAAGTGGTTTAATCCTTGCCTCTTGTCTTAGACTTTCAATAGATATCCCAGATGGACAAATTATCCTTCAGTCTTTGTAATTTTACATAAAACTCATCTGCTTTACACCATTTCTTTATACCAGACAGTGTGTAATCTCAATATGCATTATACATGCAGATACAATAACTTTGATGATTGATGTCCATTCTGATACTGATTCAATATACCATGTAAGGGTCGACTGAGAGGCAAAGCGTCCGGACAAGGACCTCCCCATCTTCCAGGTCAGGTGCCAAAGTGGTCTCCTCTAGGCGGAAATGTGCAGGAACTGGCACTCCGTTGTTACCTTGTGCATAATAAGTAGTTTGAGTAATCGCTAGCCACACGTGTGCAGTAATGTTGCAGCACAGGACACACACAAAACAGGTCATCTCTTAGGAAAAGTGTCCTACCTGGTCGTGAGTTGAGAACGACTCTCTGCACCGGCATCCTTGGAAAGTAACGCTAGCCTTGATGTCTATGCTAAGTGGCCCTGGTACCTGAATTAAAAACCCGACCTGGCAACAACCGTCAAGTTTGATAAGAAGTGTGTTAAGAAATGTCTGGTTGTTATATAAAATAGCAACACGAAAAGTGTCCAACTTCTTGTAAAACCTGTTACAAACACTGTGTTAACATTCCTTCTGCTCTGTCTGTAGGAGGTTAGCAGAAAGTCAACAGACCGAATCAATAGAAAGCAAGATGGTTCCCTGTAACCAACTTCCGTCTCCCAATCGGAAGTTAAACCGATTTTATTTTTACCTAGCAGTGAATTGACATATTATATTGATTACGTGTCTATTAAAAAACAACTATATTTAATAAAAAATGTAAACTAGTGATAACCTTGTTTCACACACCCAGGATGTATGTCTTGAAAAACATTGTTGCTGGCAGCCGTTACATTTAATATATTAATAAACATTGTATAATACAATATATTATTTCAATATGTTAAATACAAAAGTATATTATATTGCACTTTTTAATAAATGTTAATGCTTATATGAAGTATTTATACGAAAGTGCGAGATTATTTGCCCCATGTATAGCGGGTGGGAACCATCTTGTCGTTCATATGTAGTCTTTTCCTAGTTTAGCCGTTAAAGGCAAAGGCAGTTACTGCAAATCAGAAACGGTACGCGGCCTTAAACAGCTATTAATCCAGCTCATCAACGCTGCAAGTATTAAACTATATTTAGCAGGGTATTAACACACATTTAAAATCGATGTTGCCAATGCAATCGATCTGCTTCTCATTAAAACTCGTAAAGTGGGTAACTTGTGAAGTCCCATAGATGGGTTGCACACAGTATCTGTTGCTGCTAGCTAAAAGTGTCTCAAACTGGGAAGTGACGCTTCGTGGAGGAATCTGAGAAAAGAGTACCGTTACGTGGGTGTGATCTTATATGAGTAAGGATCGTTGCTGTTACAGGAGCTTACCCTGCAGCAGGACACCGTGAACACAAGGACATGAAGGCGTATGTGCCATGGAGGGACAGAGTTTAATGTAAGTACTGTATAAGGCTTTTCGCTTGTGCATGCCAACGCTGTGCTATGTGTTTTGTTTATGATGGTCCTCTACGCTGGACCTAACGTGTTGTTTGTGGACAGCTAGCTAGTCTGGACAGAAGCTAGCTTCACTTCACCCTCTCTCCCTCACATAAACACATGTCACAATCACAGAAAGACCCAGAAGAAAGACTCTCCAGTGTGCAGTTTACAGTGCAACATTACTACCTGTGGCTATCTTCCTGGTCTTTGCTGTGCATTAAAAAAAACGTTCCTACAAAACAAGTACACTGGTTTAAAGTAACTAAGTATATTTACTCAAGTACTGTACTTCTTGAGGGACTATTGTACTTTATTTGAGTATTTCAATTTGTTTTCTACTTTGTACTTCTACTACCCACTACAATTTAGAAGTAAATTGTGTTATTGTATTTCACTACATTTATTTAATATTTTTAACTATTTTGCAGATTTGGACTAATAATGTGAAATATAAACAACACTTAAAAGTACTTTTGTTAAACCTGGAGTAAATTCACGAGCTAACCTGCAGCAAAGCAAAGTAATTAAACTAGTTGCAATTTGACCAGCTTTGATAACACTTTAATGCATATATTATTCTGAAATGGACCAATCTGCATAATGAGTACTTTTACTTTTGGTACTTTAAGTATATTTTCATGCTAATAATGTTGTACTTTTACTTGTAACAGAGTACTTCTACACTCTGGTACTTCTACTTTTACTTAAAGTACAAGATCTGAGTACTTCTTGCACATTTCTACAAAACATATGTGATCAACATGATCACTATATTATACAATGATTTGTTTAATTTGAATGTCAGTTCTAAAAGTCAGTACATGTTGGCCTTTTGGCTAACAAATAATAATAGGGAACTTTAAATCCTTATAAAATGGAACGTCTAAAAATACTTCCCCCTGTTGTTCACTTTATGTCCCTCACCATTTTATACAATTTGCTTGTTTTGTTTGATCAACATTCAAAAACCCAAAGATTTTTCTCTGTATAATGAAATATAACAGGAAGTAGAAGCAAGTCTTCCCTTTCAAGGAACTTTAAATATAAAATATGTTTCTTTCTTGCTTGAAAATAACTATTAATAGATTATCTGATGACATGCTGATTCAATTTTCGACTGTTGACTTAACAATCCATCATCTTTTCCACACTACTGGAATCAGCTTCAACAAACCATATGGTTGAAGCCATGTGAAAAGGTTGTGTTGCACACTCTCAGCACAGTGCAGTGACAGTGTCCCTGGCGACAGACATGTCAGCCTGACTCGACTTCTTGTCAACAGGCATCTGTGAATGTGTTCAGGCTTTGCACGTTATTTTAAGGGTCAGAGTGAATAGGGAGAGACTGCAGCCCGGCAGAGTCTGGCTGGATCATGCCTGCTCATGTCCAGTGCCATTATATCACAACATTTCCAACATCTTCCCATTATACGTTTTTTTGCAATTTGCTTTGTCATAGTAGAAAAGTGCAAGTGTCTCTAATAACAGTAACATGGGTTTGGTTCTTCTCAAGTGTCCCAGTAATCTATTGAGGTGTGGCAGCAAGCCAGCATGCACAATACAAAGACCCGGACACTCAAACAACTAAAAGGAATTGAACCATCTTAACCTTATTATTTACTCCTGTGCTTTGAAAGAACCTGTCTAGTGATGATCTCCATATACATTTTTCTTGAACAACTTTCATATTGTGTTAGCACTATAATTAATGATGAATGTTAGTTTAAAACATTTCTCACTAATGAATTCATCATTAATATTTTTCAGAACAACTTCAAATGGCCCCATGGTGATCAGGGTCACTTTTAATGCAGGCTTTCATTTTATTTGTTTGACATTACATCACTTTGTAGTCCACAGATCACCTTGCAACATTAGGGCGTGGTAAAGTATTCATTTGGTATAGGATAGTTATTAACTCACATAAGCAAAGGTTAAGGACTGTTTAACACTAAGAAAAATATTTGAAGATTGCCCCCTTCAAACATTTTCATTATTTACTCCCATTTTAGAGAACAAATATTGAATTGAGAAAATAACAACAGATGACTAAATAATTAAAAAATAATTATTTGTTGCTGCCCAAGTTTAGTATTTATGTTAGTCATTCCTTATGTAACGCTTTCGAACTGGCTCCCTTCATGTCCCAGTTTTTATTATAGCTTTTAATTGAATACTGAATAATTAACGAAAACTGATTTCACTCTGAAAATATCCCCAGCAGCTCCAACAACAAAAAAACAGAAAATGAAGAGTCTCCCAACCACTTCATGGGGCCTTGCTGCATCTGTTTGCTGTGTCATGCATTTCCAGGGAAACTTAGTCATTAAAAATAAGTTTGTAACTGGCTGAAAAGTGAATGTTAGCCAGGTGCGTCCTTTCCCTTCCCCTTCATCCCCGCAGTCCTCCCATATGTGTTGGAATTTCCCGCATGGGCTGAGAGGGATCTTGCTCGGTAAATTACAGCGCCTTGCTTGTCAGAGGAAAGCCTTGTATGGGCATGGAAGTAGGTGTGGCCATGGAGCTGGAGCTGCTGGTGGCGACGGAGGGGGGGGGGGGCATCACAAGACAAGTAGAGACACGGAGGGAGTCGATGCACAGCAAAAGGGCCGCATTACCAGCGTGAGTTTTTTTTGTGCAATCTTAGTGCAATAATGTGCAACAGACAGCGGTGGCACTGCGCCCGCGTTTCTGCACATTAGCGCTGCGCTTCCATCCGGGAAGGACTCTGTTTACGCATCGACCCCCTTTTTTTCCCCTCTTGACTTTAAAGCGAGGGGGGGGGGGGTTGTTGAGGGAAAAAGTACCAGTGAGTGAGGTCAGCAGCATAGCATGAGTCAACCTTGGGGATGTATGCAGTCATCATCATCATCATCGCAGGGCTGTATTGTGCGGGCCCGCTGCTGGCCGCACAGAGCTGCCACTGTGCGATCCTGCGGGCGAGGAGCAGCTCTCATGACCAACACAGTAAGTATCGGCACAGACAGGGTGCTGCTGCTGGAGCCGCGGCGTCGATGACTGTGGCGTTGTTGTTGTTGACGTGCTCCACACTGCATGTTATTGTTGCAACAGACAAAGTTTTGTTTACCTCGCTGAAGGCTGTTGATCCAGCCTCCAAACGGGCTCATATAGGATGTGTTTTCATGTCGAAGATGATCGATTGCACACTCACAGACAGAGAGACATGTGACGTCTTAACCTTGTTGACAAGTTGAAATGACCCACTGTGTTTGTTTGTGTGCCGTGCAGCCACGCTTTTATCATGCAGGCTGCAGGGCTGGCTCTGTTTGTGGCATTGGTGACTGGATTATCCGTTTTCTGCAACAAAGGGATTCTCGTAAATAGCGCTGAGCTGGCTGGACACAGAAAGTAATGTTCAGGGAGGGGGCAGCAGGAAGAGTCCTGGCGCATGTTTTTCTCCCTATATTTTCCTTATGTGTCGTCTCGTGCACGCTGCAGGCCTACAGCATGCACGAGCTGGTGTACATGAGGAAACGGCGTTGGATTAGGGCGGCTAATGGTGCTCCACATGTATTTTAAGCCAATTTAAAGTGTTACTTTTGTGTATTGGGCTAAACCCTGGGCTTGGGTAAGGTTGCATGATGTGATGCGTCACCATGATCCCTTCACCTCGGATGGAGTCTAGTTCAGTGCACAGAGTGCTCACAGCATGGTCGCTCAGTAGGCAGCAGTTGTGTTTGTGCTCTTTCTGCAAGGGGACTAGGATTGATTTATGTGCACCCTTTTACTGAAAGGATGTTTTATAGGATTTGACAACATGGCCATAGGCATTTGTAACATCACATGGCCTTGCTGGTGCACACACAGAATTAGACAAACGCACACACTGTTTGGTAGCATGGTCATCCAGCTTCCACAGTCAGAGCTACCCCTGAGCCAGTGCAGGATCTGAACAGCTGCAGATGTCTATTTTAAGAAGCGTGTGCTTTACTATGCCACCAGAGGAAAGGGTGACGATTATCAGTCACTTCCTAGGTTGTCAGAGATGTCCATGTTGTAAAATATTCCAGTATTCATTTATGTAACCATCTTGACATATTGTTTTTGTAACATGAGTCCTGCAGATTATGATAATTCTCTTAGTGATGAAACAGCCTTAATGGTTTCTGTCTGGGTGATTTCTGCACACACGTTACAGATGGAGCACGGATTTAAATGTTCGGGATCTGTGTGCTTCTTGAAATTTGGCAGCATGCAATGTCAAAAATCTGCTCCCAAACCTTGCCATCAGATAATATTTTTGATAATCACCACGTGTTACCATGGAAATTGTCAAGAAGCGAGCTATCGAAGCCTGCAAGGCCATTTTGACTTTTTTGCCTCTCAGGGATCGTTTCATCATGAGTCATGCTTTGCTCACTTTCAGTTGCCGTTCCTTTTTTTAGTCTGCAGCTGCGGTTCAAAGGGCACGGGTTCTCCTTTCTTCAACTCAAATGATTCATACAATTGTAAAAAGAGTTTATATCATGTTAAACCAGCTGTTGTTTGTAGTTTGGCGGGAAAGAGAGCTTCTGTTCAGGTCAGATTGAGCCCTGAGGGACTTGCTTGTATTTCCTCCTATCCCATCATCAAAATTGGTGCAGTCATATTTTGTAATAATGACATTTCCAGCAACTATTGATTACGGTGTCTTTTACCAACTACCTTGCAGTAGTATATGCAGGGCCGGTCCATATGTTCGCCTGTAAGCAGGACCTTATCCCTGTCATGTGAGCTTAGTGAATAATGACATTAAGGCCTTCCCCTCCCCTATTGTCATACTCGTTACCTTTCAGTGGAGGTCTATTGTTGAAAAAGCAAACAGCAGGTTTTTACATGGCTGAGGCGGGGATGGTAATGGGCCCCCCCCCTGCGGGACCTCTTTAGTTTGATGGCTCAATGCTTGACCTCTGTCTCCTTTCTCTATACAGGGTGTTGCCCATGAATGAGAAAAATACACGGACTTCTTCAGATCTGCTCACCCCAGGCCAGCGACCTCTGACAGGGTCACAAAGAAGTCCAGAGGGGAGGAGAAGATTATCCTGGTTGACCTTTCTACTGCTCACTCAGATGTCAATGTAGTTTGAACACTTTATTTAACTGGTTTTTGGATTTATTAACAAGTGATCCAGTGGAACATTATTAGCTGGTTTGGTTGGGAATATTTATCAGATTTCTTCATGCCCGTCATGAGTGTACCCACCCAGCAGAAACCCAGCGCCAAGAGAACGGGCAAACGCATCACATTTTTCCGCGATCAGAGCATAGCAATGAAGGAAACGTCTCAGCACCCTGAAGGGTCCTACTATGTCCCAGGTGGCCCTGCCTCAGACCCCGGACAGAGTGAGGCTGCAAGTACTGTGACTTCAAATCCAGAGGCCCCTCACATGTACCTTAACTCTGTTATCTTCAGCCCAGACAAAGGGGACCAGAGCAGGGGTCATTATCAGCAGACTGTGCCTATGAAGTGGGCCCACCAGGAGCCCGCTCAGCAGCAGCCGTCTCTGTCCCAGCAGCAGAGAGCCGCCTCCTGGAATACCATGACAAACTGGGGACAAAACTTTGCAAATTACATAGGGGGCGTAAACGTAACAGACTCAAGGACCCAAAATGCATTTGTAAAATCAATGCATGAGCCTTCTGGCTTACAGCCGCATCAACAGCCCCCTAACAGAGCTGCAGAAAAGCAGCCTCCGGGTCCTAACCCTGCAGGCGAAGCATACAGGGATGCTGTTAAGGCTCAGGGCCTGGATTGGGAGCAGCAGCAGTCCGAGGCCTTTCAGGAGACGTTGAAACCCGGCGCGCTGAAGCCCCAGCAGCACAGCACGTCTCACCCCGGAGGAAGCTCAGTCTTGCAGCCCTTTCAGTTGGCCTTTGGGCAGCCCAAGCACCCTGCCGGCGTACTACCAGGCCTTTCAGGGCAACAGGACAACGCTACCTAACCCACCCAACTACCCAACACAAGCAAAGCCCCCTCCCCAGTTGCAGCAGTTGCAGAAGCAAGAGCAAATACGGCAGCAACAACAGCATCACATACTCCAGCAGCAAATTCAGCAGCAGCACCATCAACAGATGCAGCAGCAACAAATAATTCAGCACCAACAGCACGTACAGCAGCTTCAGCAGCAGCAACAAATGCAGCACGAGCAGCAGCAACAAAAGATACAACAGCAGCAGCAGCTCCAAATTCAGCAGCAACTGCAACATCAGCAGTTGCAACAACAAAACCCTCATGTGCTTGACTATTATCCCGCTGCACAAAATGCACACCCGCAGCCACAGCATTTGGTGGTACACTCCCAGGAGTCCTCGGCCCCAGATCCCTCAAAGATCCAGGAGCCAATTATCCAGGACATCACCCCAGAACCCCTGGAGCCTTCGGATCTGCTGCCGCCCATTCTTCACCCTGAACCCCCAACGCAACCCCAGAACCAATCCCAAACGCAGCTTCGTAGATCGCGACGGCTCTCCAAGGAAGGCGGGGCGCCGTCCGACAACCCTTTTCTCTCCGTTTCTTCGGATCAGGCTGTTCCTGGAGGGCCGCAGGGCTCCCAGAACGGGGCCTGTGACATCCAGGCAGCCCCGACGGGCGTCATCCAGAGCACACGGAGGAAACGCAGGGTGTCCCAGGAGGTCAACCTGGAGACTCTTGCTCAGAAGGCCTCGGAAATGGAGTCTCTACCATCCCATATTGCAAAGGTAAGGGCTCAGTTCACTTTTGAGACTGTCAACATGTTCCAACATTGAATTTTTTTTTTTTTTTTGTTCTTGTTCTTTTGCCCACTCATGTCAGTGTTTCTCAGCTGTTTCCTCTACAGCAAAATAACCTTTTACAGAAAAGGACTTGGTGTTCTGAATCCAGATGATTGCATATCAGTTAATATATAAACCCATCGCTTCAAGCTGTAAGCTTTAATTGTGAATATCACTATGACTAATGATGTATTTTTTTTGTGTTAGAGCAGGGTATAATTGCAGGGGGACTTTAGCTCCCAGAGCAAAAGCGGGAACTGGCACAAAAGGCCTAACTCTACTGCCAGGAAAACTGTGCCAAAACTTGTGTGGTTTGTGATTAACGTGTTGCTGGAAGAGATGCTGAATGTAATCAACGCCCAACAAAGTTTAAAGTACAGAACTGGGCTGCTCAGCTCTAACTTGTGGGGAACATCTGTCTCTAAAACAAGACTTTGCATTGTGAATATTGTCGCAAGGTAAATATGTGCTTTTCAGCTCTCACTGGATGAATCAATGAACAAATCTGATGAAAACCTCAGGCTGCTCCATGTCGAGTCACTCTGGTCTATGTTTATGTGCTGAATGTCTTTTATTGTGTAACAAGTTCCGTTGCCAAACAGCACTGAGCCAGTATGTCTGTAGTTCAGCACGGCTGTGCCCTGGATTCGCCTCACGGGTAGCTGATCCTACAGACAGTGTGTTTGGTTACATGCCTGCACACCTCCCCCCCCATCCCATCAAAGGAGAGAAACTCCAGCCTGGCCTCCACTGCCCTCCCCCCTCGACACAGGGAGGGGTGCAGGGGTGCCCTGCCTGCAGTGCTCAGCAGAATATCTCTCCACCGCTCTGGTGTAGCGGCTGGAGTTTTCCACCAGCAATAATGAGAACAGATCCAGCGTAGCCACAGTGCTGCATGCCTCCCTGCTCATCAAGATGCAGAGTGCAGTGACAGAATGCATCTGTCTTCAATGATGTGGTGGGAAAAACCGGCTTTGAAGTTGCTCTAAAGCTCACAGGCTGCTCATGCCCACTCATTATGGGTTCTCATAGAGAAAATGTGGAGAATGCTTTTGGGGACGGTTCTTTTTGAGGTGTATCTAAGTGCTGCACCTAGCAGACCTGTGTCAAGGTACATAATGCCTGTTTGGTAAGGCTTTCACTTAAACATTATATAACAGGCTTGTATAAAAGTGAACACTTCATTAGTGGCACAATTTTCTCTTCAGTTTGTGTGAGGAAAAGAGCAGGGTTTCTCTTTTACTGTATTGATTATAATTTAGCAGTCTGCCTGGGTTTGTTAACAGCCATCCAGTCACCGAGGTACAATTTGGTTTGATATCTAATGTGCTGGGTTGTGCTAAGATGGAAAGCTAAGCTATAACTTGAGTTGCTAGAAGTTGTGTCGACTTGCACTTGTTGAGTAGTGCACTGTATCTGCTACACAAGGTGATGATTTGAAGATGTGTCACCTTCAACTCTTTATGTGAGCAACTGGAGTTTTACAACAGGAGTAACAGTCTAAGATGTTGTCTTCAAATCAGCCTTTTATGTAACTTTAATAGCAGCCCTGCTTGATGAGCCCTCCCCATGTGAGGTGCTGCAATTCCAAACGACCTCATTTATATTTTTCTGTTATTATTTTTTTAATTATTATTATCAATTCGGCTTATTTGGCGCTTACATCTGGATGAATCATTCGGCCCATTTCAATTCCCTTAAGGCCAACTTAACAACTTAAAAAGCTTTATTGTCAAGCCAACAGTCAACATTCAAAGGTGTTCAGTTTTTACTCATCAAAAAAAATTGTATTTATTGAACCATAAGCCTTTAGTTTAGTGTCTACTATTTGCAATGAGCAAGCAATGCATTTTCATATCCTGTTGATGTTTTATATCGAGGAGAAATCAATTTACTACTAGATCCCTTGTAACACCTTCCTCCACCCTCTTTTTCAGGAATCCCACCGTTCGTGGAGTCCCACTCAGACAGGGGGTATGAACACCAAGCGGCCTCGAGACGACAGCCTCCTTCCCCTCGTCATCCCCGTGTCCGTTCCCGTGCGAAGGCAGGACCCCTCCTCTCCTCCGGACAGAGATGATTCAGCGCTGGCCTCCACCTGGCCCCTGAGACCTTTAAACCCCCAGGACTTTGGGCGCTCCGACCACAAGCCCTCGGTCATCGTCACCCGGAGACGCTCCCCAGGAACTCGTTGTCAGAGAGCTCAGAGCAGGTGGGTTCATATTAATTCCCAGATGCTTATTTTTTCTATTTATCAGAATCAGAATCCCTTCATTAGTCCCACAGAGGGGTAATGTACATTGTTACAGCAGAAAGAGCAGTTTAATGTTACCTAAGAAGCATGCATAACAATTTTTTTATACTTTTACATACACACTTGCATACATTTATTGAATGGTCAGATTAATTTACTAAGAATAGTGGGGTAGTAGTGTGTGTTCCACTGTATTCCTCAGTCTGTTATCAGTACACCTAAACTCCAGATATGAAGTCGTCGCATTTGAGCACATCTCCCGCCAACACACACACTCCCTTCCCCCCCATCATGCTCCATGTCTCCCCTGCCCCCATTGGGGTCCTCTGCACTTTTCTCCCTTTCCCTGGTTCATTTGGGGGGGATTTAGTGAACTAGATGCCCTGCCCCAGATCAGGCAGATTATCAGGGTTTAGCAATGCCATACTGTACATTATGTACCATACAGTGGAGGGTAGGGGTTGTTCTTTCTCTTGGTAAATAGACAACTGTACGCGCATGCTTATCTTTCATTGAGGTTTTTATGTGTGTGTTTTAGGACTGTCACAAAGCTCCAAAGTTTCATTCATAATAGAACAATTGCATTTTTAACATTAAATGTTGCATGTCCATCCATTCTGTTTAAACCTGGCTTTCCTGCATAGTTGCAGATACAGATTACATTACATTAATATGAGTAGTATTATACAATTTTATAGAATTTAGGTTGGGCGTGTACAGCTAAGCTTATAGATAACATCACGTGTACAGGCGGGACACAAACTAGTAAGTTATTATTAACTTACAGAAGCTCTGTACAATAGTCCACCTCACTCTGTCACACTTTCTCTCAAACACACACACAGCTCTTACCAAAATGTATTTACATTGACAAAACTGACGGGTTTGATTAATTGAAGAAAATTGAGTTATTAAAAACTCAATTTATTCTATTTGACTATTTAGTTTGAAGCTTTAATTGTGTGTGATAAGGTCCTAAAACATGACATATGAAGACACCTCTATAGACAGCGGTGCACATAACTGATACGCAGGTACGCATGCACGGCAAAAATCTGAAATGTGTACCGTCACTTGTGTCGCTAAGCGCCTTTGCGTACCGAGTACTTGTGAAGCTTTTCCAGAAGGCGCTTATGGCGCATTTCCACTACACGGTCGGCCTCGGCCACACTCGGTACGGCTCGGTACGGCTTGGCCACGTTGGGCCTTAACAGGGCCGACTCACTTCATGCTGCGCTTCCATTACAGTTTAGGAACTGGGGTAGTTACTATAGTAACGCAGTGTAGGCGGAGCCGTGACGTCATCTTCAATGAGAAATCCAGAAACACAACACAGCCGTTAGCTGTGAGCACTCAGAGCTCACAGCTCCTTATATATGTTCAGAAACTCGACAAAAGTTAAACAAGTACACACCACAGACTGCCTGTGTCATGGTGAATACAGTCGCTGCTGTATTTATGTCTGTATAGGCCGTTGTTGTGAGTGTGGACGGTCGGGGCATATACTGCGTTAGCTTAGCCAATCTCCATCTAGAAAAACACGAATTTTAAAGGTTTTTCGCCTGCCGTCTGTCTGCAGACTTGACAAAGCATTAATTCATGGTTTTTACTAACCGGTATCAGTATGTTGTTACTTCGGCATCATTTTGAAACGTGTATTACAATTAAATCACGGTCAAATATGTCCATCTTGTTGTAGTTCTAGCCCTCTTGCCAGCGCTCCTCTCTCTAGTTTAGCATACTCAGCCCGACTCAGCCCTGTTGTTGGCCCCGATAGAACCACAATTTTCTAGGGCCAGAAAAGAGGGGAAAAAGTGGCCCCGCGCCGGAACGAGGCCTAGTGGAAGCACAACCAAAAAAGGGGACGGCACGACATGGCACGCTTAAAGCGAGCTACGCGCTGCAATGGAAATGCGCCATTAGATCACTGGACGAGAGAGTCGGTCTCCGTGTGCACAGACGGGCTGCTGTTAACGTTGGTCTGTACAACGGAATTGTGCCAACGCGCAAACACTGGAGAACTGCGCAAAATCAGCTGATCACAATATTCACGCTCTGTGGTCCCGAAGTACTCCACTAAGCACACCCCCCCACCCCCCCGTCGGCGTTCGCGACACAGAGGGCTTCAGGCTCCATCACATAACTTTGCGTGGGGCCAGAAGTACCGAGTACATCTGAGTACCTTCATTGAGAAAGTTATGTGCACCCCTGTCTATAGTAGCATTGCATGTAAAAAAAAAAATAAAGTGCACTGCGATGAATCTAACTGAAACTATAATTGTTTCCTCTCCAGAATGGAAGAAGTGAAGGAGAGCGGGACGACGACGGCAAAAAGTCTAAACGGCGTCCCCCGGCCTGAGCCTCTTTTCATCCCGCCGCCTAAACCTGGTTTATTCATCGCCCCTCCCATGTACTCCAGCATCACACCCTACCAGAGCCACCTGCGCTCCCCTGTCCGCCTCGCTGAAAACCCCGTTCTCCATCCCCCCCTACACCCCCCCGCCGATCCTCAGCCCTGTCCGAGAGGGCTCCGGCCTCTACTTCTTCCACCGTCCTGTCGTCGGCTGCAGCCAGCGCCCAGGGCCTTGCCGCCTCCTATCACCCCCAAAGTCTGCAACACGCAGCCTGTTGCGCTCCAGTGAGTAAAACAAATAAAGAAAATACCTGTCTGAATTATCCACGGGGCATCTTAACTGTGGGCATCTTTTGAAAGTTAAGATAATAACTTGCAGGGTATTAACAGTGCATGTGGACATTATCAAGGAGTTCAAATGACACTTCATTACCAGCTGCATTGTCTCTTGTGACTCACTTATACTCGGGAAGGTAGGCAATCTGAACATTTCAATAAAAAACCACAATACAGAGAGGTGAATGTAAATATGTAAAACAAATAGTTATAAAATGTGGTTTGAAAGTTAAGATAATAACTTGCAGGGTATTACACGTGAGGATACATTTAGTTTAACCCTTTAAATATCAGTCGGGGAATCTTTTTTGGACTCATTTTAGAGTTGCATCTGGCAAACATTTCCACTGATATCAGATTTTTTTTAAGTGATTTAGGAAAGTCACTTTATAAATATTAAAATGATGCCTGACGGATTTCTGTATTTGATATTCTTGTCTTTTTAGCTATGGTTCTGTACATCTACTTCCATATCACTGAGTGCATGTTGTGTTGCCTCTCTAACAGACAGCTGTGACATCACACCACCCGTTCTGTTCGGCTATCGGAGAGGCCACTCCAGTCAGCATAGAGCCGTGAGTATTTCCCTCTCAACTTCCACACATTATCTTCTTCCATTGTAGAAAGGTTTTGGGCTTATGGGGGGGGGGATGTTGTTTTCTCATTTCCAGATCATTTGATGGGCAGAGCATGCATTACCATAGCTGGAGTAGAAGCTCTGCAATCAATTAATGAAATCACAACACTGGGATGAATAATGAATGTCTTGAAAGCGAACATAGATTTCTTGAAATGCTGAACCCATCTTTTAAGGCGTTCCTCCTCCCCACCCGCTGATACCACTGGAATCTTTTGCCCTGTCATCCACTGCTAGCATTAGCGCCAGCCTTCGCCTTCTTATCTAACAATGCAGTCTAATGTCTCAATAAAAAGTAACGTCCGGTAATAACAGTCAGATAAAGGGCAAGGCAAGGCCAAGTTTATTTATATAGCACATTTCAAACACAAGGCAATTCAAAGTGCTTTACCAAAAATTAAAGACATTAATAGCATTTAAGAAACATATTTATGAAATTATATCTAAAAACACAAATTTAAAGCAATGATACATGAATCACAGTTACAGTGCAGAGTGAGAGATGCACACATCTGAACGAACCCCCCTTTGGAAAATTATAATGTGACTCCATGGTACCTTTTTAGTTTTCGCCAAAACTATTCCTCTTTTCTTTAAATGCACATTAGTTAAAGGTAGGTAGGTAAGTTTGAGAAACCGGCTCGAGATCGCTAGAATTGAAATAACACAACCGAGAAAATCTGCCACTTCCTTACAGATCCCCTCCTCCAACACACACGAACACGCACATGACCAATGAGGGCACGAGATAAGTTTGTGCACAGATGGAAGGCTGACAGGCAGGTAGGGCCATCCAGTTATTTTAGCCGGGCCGGCTCAAATGATTGGTCGTACTTTTTACAGGTACTACGGGCTTCCACAGATGAATTTTTTTTTATGGATATTTTGTCAAAGCACTTAAGATATTTATTGCTATCGGGATGTTAAGAGCATTCCATGTAATATAACAAGTGTATCTCGAGCCGGTTTCTCAAACTTACCTACCCTACCTTTAAGTTTAAGTTGTCTTTTCTAGGACTTTTTTGGTGTCCTCCGCGAACCAGGGTCTTAAAACCAAAACGGCACACGTAGGGGACTTTAACCACCTACGAGGGGACTTTAACCCCAATAGTGACTTTAACTACCTTTGGGGGGACTCAACACAAAAGGCAATTCAAAGTGCTTTACAAAAATGAAAGACATTAAGAAAAATGGCATTAAAAAGCAAAGATAATAAAAGTTACAGTGCAGTTTAAGATATTCATTTCATTTAATTTCAAACCTTTATTTAACCAGATGGTCCCATTGAGATCATAGATCTCTTTTTCAAGGGAGACCTGCAGCATATAGGTTCCCACATGAAACATAAAACAATAAAGGACATCATACATTATATTTACAGGATACATTTACATAGTTATAGACATTTACAAGTACCATAGTATCAACGAGCTTTCATTTTAGCCTAGCTTTAAAAACATGCAGAGGAATGAGATTGCTTTTCAATTCTTGCTGAAGATTGTTCCAAGCAAGTGGAGCTGCGCACATAAAAGCTGTCTTACCTAAGACAGTCCTTGCTCTTGGCACATCTAACATACTACATCATGCGATCTCAGACAATAGCTGCTTGCAACTCTCTGTGTTATCAGAGAGCAGATATAAGATACGGGAGGTTAACACCACAAAGCTTTATAAATAAACGTGTACCAATGACTGAGCCTCCGTACAGTAGTGATGGCAAAACCTGCCTTGGCGTACAGGGTACAGTGATGTGTAAGTGCTGTACAATTTGGTGACAGCATCTCAGTGCGCTGTGATAGGCGGCATCTTAACGTGTTCAGGCAACGGGGCAGGTGCATTCATATACAACAAGTCACCAATAGTCCAGCACAAGGTAAAAAGGTCACAGTGACTAGCCTCTTCCTGGCCTCAAGTGAGAAACAGGACTTGTTTCTGAAAAAGAAACCTAGTCTAACACCTCAGCCTTTTAAGCAGGTTATTGACATGAAGTTTAAAAGTAAGACAATCATCAAGCCAGATGCCAAGGTATTTATAACAGGCAACCACTTCTAGTACTTGTCCTTGCACAGTAACAATATCTAAAACAGGCTCTGGTGTCTTTTTAGCTTTTGAAAAAAGCATTACCGTTGGTTTTATCACATTTAAAAGAAGCTTTAGTTCAGCGAGCTGAGTCTGAATAATGTTAAAAACAGCCTGTAATTTAACCAACCCGCCTCCTTAAATGGAGGGACCTGCACAGTACATCACGGTATCATCCGCATAAAAATGTAAAGTAGCTTCAATCCACATTTTCACCTAAACTGTTGATATATATGGAGAATAAAAGTGGACCTAAAACAGAACCTTGAGGAAACACCATTAGCAAATGTTCAAACCACTCAGAAGACAGCCCATCAAAGTGAACACCTTTCAGGAGGTAGTTCACAACAACCACCCACTGCATGGCTGGATAAGCCAATACTGAGTAAGCCTCTGCTTTAAGATGCAATGATCGACGGTATCAAACGCTTTAGAAAGATCAATAAATAGAGCTGCACACTCTGCTTATTATCTAAAATACTCCTAATGTCATTCACCACTTTCATTGTCGCAGTGATGGTGCTATGTTTCTTTCTGAAGCCTGACTGATGTTTAGACAGGATATCATTTTTACATAAAAACTCCTTTACTTGTTCACGTCACTAGGCGTTCAAGAACCTTCGCCAGAACTGACAATTTAGAGATTGGCCTATAGTTATTTAAAATAGTTGCTTCCCCTCCTTTTAGCAAATGCAAGACATAAGCTGACTTCCATACTTTAGGAATTGCATTTGTGCTGAGGGAGAGGTTAAAAAGAGAAGTGAGAGGTGGAGCAATAAAATCTGCAGCTATCTTTAAAAAGAAAGGTTCTACGTTGTCCGGGGCCGGCCGGTTTCTTAGGATCTAACTTAGATAATGCTTCATGAACAACATTAACAGTAAAAGGTGTAAAACTGAAAGGGTTTTCCAGACCACATTGTTCAGAGTCACCGACTGTGGTGTTCACAGAAGCAGAGTTAGTCACAGAATCAAACAGAGAACCGCAGGACACAAAATGCTCATTAAAACAATTTAACATGTGGCCCTGTCCGATATCGAGCCAGATGCTGTGGTAAGGCACGGAGGTAGCTCATTTCGGATCTCACCGGTGGATATAGATTTTATGGCTTTCCAAAAATTTCCTAGGATTATTTAGGTTTTCTGAACTGACAGATAATACTTCGACTTAGCACTTTCGACATGTGAAGTGAAGCTATTCCTTAGCTGCCTAAAACGCAGCCATTCTACCTCTGAGCCTGATTTCCTAGCCTTTGCCCAGGCCTTGTTTCTCTCATGTAGGAGACTAGACCGTTCAGCAGAAAACCAAGGATTGACTCGTCCCTTTACTCTAAATGTACGCAGGGGTGCATGTCTATCAATGATCTCCATAAAACCAAGATAAAAATAAGACCATGCAGTTTCAACATCAGCACACAGATCGATTTTTCCCCAATCAAACCCAAACAGATCATAAACAAAACCTGCTCCACAAAATGTTTTATGTCTCTCTTAATGAGAATACGAGGTTTAACCTTTTGGACCTTAGTGTCCCTAATTGTGGCTACAACACAGTGGTCACTCACATCATTCGCAAATACTCCCACAGATGAGTATTTAGAGGGAACATTAGTTAGAATGAGATCAATTAGGGAGGATTTATTAGGGGACTTAATGTTCGGGCGAGTAGGACTGTCAACAATCTGAGTAACATTCAGAGAGATACAAAGGTTTTTAAAATCCTCTGACACTGTAGTTAACCAGTCCCAGTTAAAATCTCCAAGTAGCACTATTTCCTTGTAGTCAAGTTGCAATAAAGATTTGCTAGTGAAGACAAGGAGTCCTTGACAGCTGAGGGGGGTCTGTAACAGCCCACCACCATGACCTGTTGCCCCTTTGCCACTTCTATATTTAAGGCTAAAATTTGAATTGCTTACTGATAGATTTGGAAACTAATGTGGTTACACTGAACTTATTCTTAACATAAATGGCAACGCCACCACCTTTATTAGGCCGGTCGCTTTATAAACCAGGAGCAATATTTTGAAATCAATTCTTTGACCGAGATCATGTAAGTGTATTTCAAGTGTACTATGTATGTATTAATTTATTGAGCTGTACTTAAATCAGGTTTTTAAATTGTTTGGATGATAGAGATCATGCAATGTTATTATTTGTTTATTGATTGTTATGAACCTGCCTGAGGACCACAGATGGAAATGAGCTATTAGCTATAATCTGGCATATTGCATCTCTTCTCTTTGCTGAGATTAATGTATGTGTATGCATGGTCCTTCTATAAAATAAATACATACAAGTAGACACACAGGAAGCCAGTGTAAAGACTTCAGAACAGGTGTGATGTGATCCACTTTCTTAGTGTCAGTGAGGACTTTAAAAAGCCTTTTTAAACTAATGACACACTAAACTTACATGCACAGAGATAATAGTTCTGGTTATATTTAAGTTATATATCACATTGTTATTTTAATGAATCAAGATTATAGATGTTCCCCTTTTTTACCATAGAATAATCATTTAAAATAAATAAATGCAAAATTGTTAAGAATTGAGCAATATGAAAGATAAATAAAAGCATATACACAACAACCAGATAAACTAAGTTAAAACTTAATAACATTAAGCTGACATTTTAACTAATTTGTCGGATGTCAGCAGTACCAGTGTTAATGATGCGTAAAAGATAAGGGTTTAGCTAATGCCCATGTAATCATGTCCTACAGCTACACCAAGTCAATCTGGTACCTTCCCGAGTAGGAAATGAACAATTACTGTCAAAGGTCCAAAATGCATATGTGTTTGCAGACACAAACTGAATTTGGTTTGTGTTCATCTCGATAACAAATATACTGCGTTTCCTGCGGCTGCTTCACAATAAAAGCCACCATGTGATTCACATTTGGGACACTTTTAATGTGAAGCAGCGGCAGTAGGATATTCTGTTTGTGTTAGCTGTGACTTAATGAAGCTCTGTGTAAATAGAGTTAACAGTTAGGCCATTATCAAAGAGTTCAAATGACACTTCATTGTCTCCTGTGACTTCCTCATACCCGGGTAGGTAGGCAATCTGAGAATTACAATAAAAACTACAATACAGAGAGGTGAATGTCAATAATTATAATAAAACAGAGATAGTTTATAAAATGTGGTTTTAAAAGTTGTAAAGATAATAACTTACAGGGTATTAACAGTGCATGTGAACCACTTGAACCTTCAGTATATCAGCCGGGTTACTCCTTAAATGTAAACACAGACACGGATAGCTTGGACGTTTGTGGAAATTAGAGCAATAAAAACAGGGGGGGGCTTTAAGGACACTGGGGCTACATTTTAGTTTAACCCTTTATATATCAGTCGGGGAATCTTTTCTGGACTCACTCTAGAGTTGCATCAACAGTGAGGAGCAGTTTATGGGGGTTCATTGTGCAAGCTGTCCCCCGACTGGTGCCAGCTGCTCAGCAGTTAGTCAGGGGCGAGCCAGCGAGGCGGCCCATAAATCATGCCTTCAGCTGGGCCCGCTGTAATCCAAAAAACACAGGAGAGCCATCTCAGTTCAACCTTTAGCAGCCCACCTTCCCTGGGGGAGGCTGCCAGAATACACACACACACACACACACACACCAACCACACCACACACTCTCAGCTGGAAATACTGCAGGCCTACTGGAAAAGCAGGGGAGGGAGGGGGCATGCTAGAACAGGATTGTGTGTTAGTGCAACACAGCAGGATTTTCACAACTGTAGCATTGAGGTATCAGGTTTCAGTGGAAGCCTATAGAGAATGCATGCATCTGTGGGATGATGAGTCTTTCTCCCTATTTGAGGATGACCTTTGTCCCACACCAGGTTCAGGATCCATGGACTTTCAGATCAGTGAATCAAGAAGAGCACACACAATTTGAAAGGGATTTGCATATTATGCATTATGCTGAGAGGGCAAAAGGGGAGCGGTGTAACAAGCTGGAATTCAAATCAGTGCAAGGGTTTCGGTGCTCACAGCCTCAACAATCCTGCTGTGACTATTTAAAGATCAGAGCAGATAGAAAAGCCAAGAATTCAAAATGTGAGCTTAGAAATACAACCAGAGCTTCATTCTTAAAAGAAATCTGGTATTGTTATGTGATATTTAACTGTGAACAAATACCACTTCACAACAAAGGAAGGCACTTGATGAATTGTGCAAAGGGGGGTTCGTTTAGCATGAAACACTTGAAATAACTAAAGGATCAGTTAAAAAAAGAAAGTAGAAAGAAAGTGTGGTCGAAGAAAACCATTTCTGCTAAAAAGTTAGCAATGATTGAGAGTCGGAGCTAAACATTTCAAATGTGTGTATCGCTTTTAAATTAGTGTTTTTCAATGTCCTGTTATAATATGTTTCTTAATGACTTTCATTTTTGTAAAGCACTTTGAATTGCCTTGTGTTGAAAGGTGCTATATATAAATACACTTGCCAAAGATCCCATTTAAGCCCTTGTCGCTCACACTGATGTTCTGTTCCCAGACGGATAAATATTGGGTCGCGGTACCAGGCCGAGGTGCCGGAGCTGAGGCAGCGGTCGGCGGTGGAGCGGGATCACCATCGAGCGGATCAACTCTGGACTCCGCTGACTGAGCTGGAGGAAAAGCCTGACTTCACGCAGAGAGGTAGGAAATGACTAAGGGACAGTTTCATCCCACAGGCCATAAGACTGTTAAACACCTGAACTTTTGAAAGAACATTCATCTGTTCGCAACTCATATATATCAATATTCCAATTACTTGTATATAGACTATTCAGCACTATTTCTATTATATTCTATTTTATTTTATTCACTTGCACTATTATCTGTTTTATTGTGTTGCACTGTTGGAGGAGCCTGTGACCTAAGATGTTCATTGTCATAACTACACTGCAGCTATGTACAAATGACAATAAAATCCTTGAATAAAAAAAAAAAAAAAAACGATTAATATTGGTAGATAGCTTTAGGAGGATCTTGTTACTTGTTAGATTTTTTTTCGACATTATTTACCGAGAAGCTGATGATCTGTTCCAACAGTTCATTTATTTACGACCTTTTCTGTATGTGAAATAATCAGGAAAAGACTTTCTTAAAACTTGAGTCATTTCCTTAATGTGAAATACAGAAGTAACTTTCTGTGCTTTCAATAATTCATCATTACATTTAAAAAAAGCTGCAAATTATTTCTTAGTTTTTTCAAATTTTCATTAAGATACTTAAAGGTGGGGTAGGTAATTCACTTCAGAAACACTTTTTGTTATATTCCATGGAATGCTCTTAACATCCCGATAGCAATGAATAAATTAAATGCTTTGACAATAAATACATAAAAAATGTCATCTGTGGAAGCCGTGGCGCTGTAAAAAGCACGACCAATCATCTGAGCCGGCCCGGCTAAAATAACTGGATGGCCAACCTGCCTGTCAGCCTTCCATCTGTGCACAAACTTATCTCGTGCCCTCATTGGTCATGTGCGAGTTCGTGTGTGTTGGAGGAGGGGCTCTGTAAGGAAGTCTGAAGGAAGGGACAGATTGTTTTTCGGCTGCGTACTTTCAAATTCTAGCGCACTCGAGTTGGTTTCTCCATTCTTACCTACCCTACCTTTTAGGTTTTTAAGACATGCATGCAATTTAAACCTTCCTGGTAAATGCTGCAATTAAATATGATTTGAAAAAAAGACGTAATTGCCACTGTGGGTTGGTTTTGTTTTTGACACAACAGAACTGCTGAGCCTGCATGATTAACAGCAGAGAAACACAATAAAACCACGCTCACAATAATGTTTATAACAATTATCCTCCCACAGCAAGTTTTTTCTCTCACCACAGCGTGCAAAATAATAACAACTCTCTTGCTCACAGTCTCTCTCTCTCTCTCTCTCTGTGTTCACAGTGCAAGACCTCATGCACCTGGCCTGCACCAGTGTTCTGTGTGGAGGAGGCACCAACCAGGAGCTAGCCCACCATTGTCTGTACGAGTGCAAAGGGGACATAATGGTGAGCACAACAGAACAATCCATACTGACTGACAGGGAAGGGGCCTCTGTGATTAATGGAAACATCACTGGTCGGTCTGGTTCTAACATACATGTCATGCACACCAACCTGTTTACCCTTATAGATTGTGTAACACGTGAACTCAAGGGCTTTTAAATTGTGTTTTCTCTCTATGTGATTGGATTTTGCTTCAACAGTCATTTCTGCAGAACAGTTTTAGTCATTTGGCTTTGTCCTTGAGAGAAATATCTATATTTGGATATTTTGGTTTAATCTCCTCACTGGTTTAGGTGAGCAGGTAAATGTCACATACTTTGGTGCACCAATCAGGCATCGGCAATATTCTTCTTTTTCTTTTGTCATGTTCAATTAAATCTGAATCTGAAAGGTCTTTTAAAAAAAGTCATTCATATTTACTGTTTCAGAATAAGACTACTTGTCAAGGGTTTTTAGGGAAGGATTGAAAGAACAAGATTCAATGGATTTTTGTAGTCATAGACAATAGTGGGTTTCTGTAAGTCATAAATGATTTTGGATCATTACTAATCAGATGCATGTAAACACAGAGTTTACAGTACTGATTGTGTTGCAGTACATGTGTCCTTTGACTTCCTGCACCACATTTTCCACCGAGCTGCTTTCTAAACTGTCAATGATTTCTGAACGGAAGTGACTGATCTGCAGACTGCTGTGGTGGCCTGAGGTGACTGAGAAAGTGAAACTGTTTGGTTATTTAGCCAGAGGTGTGTGGTGAGATGGCATTGTGAAGAGCAGAAAGGATGCATCTATGTTTGACTGCTTACTTTTAACCATTACCATATCAAGGCTAGAACCTTTTTGCAATTCCATTCATAGTTTTACAAATATATCCACATTCTCAAAGCTTTTTTCATTATGATAAAAAGCTTACCAAATATTTGGGTTTAGGTACCTTGAAAGTACATTAATTTGACCCTTACAAAGCTGCAATAAACTAGTTCCAGCTTCTCAAATCTGCTTTTGGTCCTATGTGTAATAATAAACTAAATATCTTTGGGACTGTCAGACAAAACAAGACCTTGGAAGAAGTCTCTCCATTCTTTAGGATACCGTGATTGATTTTTCTTTCTTTTGTCTTTCATATTTTATTACCAAAAGCTAAAATTGTTAATCAAAAAAATAACCTCAAAGTCAATCTTTCAGTTTGTGTGTACAGCCGGAGAGATCGAAATGACCTTTCCAACAATCCCGAATACAAAAATACAATTATACAATATACAGATATGTATAAAAATATGTATAAAATATGTATATATATGTATGTATATATATATATATTATATATATATATATATATATCTCTATATATCTCTCTCTCTCTCTCTATCTCTCTATCTATCTCTCTCTATCTCTCTCTCTCTCTATCTCTCTCTCTCTCTATCTCTCTCTCTCTCTCTCCCCCTCCAGCACCCCTATGCCCACATTAAGATAAACAAAACACAACAATGAATATATACAAAATAACAGTCACTTCAATATCAATGTCTTTGGGAATGTACATTAGTGCAAGATTGTCAATAGAATGTGCATTTATTGCAAGATTGTCCATAGCAGCGTAAAAAAAAAAAATGTCTGGTGCTGGATCTGAGTGTCTGAGTGTGCGTGGGGAGTTATAGTCCAGTGGGGGCAGGGGGGAGAGAGAGGGGAGAGAGTTCAGCCTCCTGACAGCCTGGTGTAAAAAGCTGTTCTTTAGTCGGGGCCTGCATTAATTCAACAACAATAAATTGTTAGATGACTTTGGATTTCACAGTGTTGTAGCCAAGTTCCTCCTCGTTCTCTCCTGAGATATTTACAAAAACAGAAAGCACTCCACAAGATGAGGTGAAATGTTTTAATCTTTTTGAGATGGAGTTATTTTATTGTATTTGATCGCATGCACATATTTCTTTGTTGTACTTTAAAGCCAAACCAGACAAACAAACAGTCCGAAATATGTCTGAGGAAGGGTGAAAAAAGTCCTCCTGGATTTTCACCAGCTTGCCCTGACTCATAGTGTCACCGAGGTTTCTGATTGGTCAGTCGGGCGCTCCACCTTTACTGCAGCAGTGATGCTTCCTGTGTCTCTCACCTCTTGCCCCGCTTGTCAGACCTCTGATCACATCGGGGCATGAGCAGCCCGCAGTGCAGATCTGCTCCGTCCATCCTTGACCTCTGCAGGAATCGGCTATTTAAAGCACGCTGCCCTGCTCAAATAAAACACCGTAGGATAATATATCTGCTGCGCCACAGAATACATCCAACAATATAAAACCAACACCGTGCTCCGCTCTGTTTGTGGGAATGAGGCCAAACAGCGGTCAATGTTAAACGCCATGAGACAAAATATGAAGTGGATATTTCCTGCTCACGCCTCTCCTATTGAATATCCAACAGTCATGTATATTATTACAGAGAATTAGAGCAATGCTATTGTCATTTAAAAAAAGGAACATTTATTTGACCAGCTTGAATCGAATAATGATAATAATAATAATAATAATGGGGGTGACTCAATTATTTTAATAGATGATCAAATAGTTCATCATTGGCAAGCCAGTTATTTACTTGAGTAACCAATCGTATGCTCGGTGTCTAAATGTAATTGGGACCTTTTTGGATGCATGTCAGAAACCCCTTACCCCCATTTCCTAAAATAAAGGCCAAAATAAATATCTATTAAAAATATGAATTAGTCCATAGACCTTTTTCATTGTCTATAGAAGACTTATTCAATGACAATAACTTACAGTGGATCCAAAAAATGAATTATTTGATGCTGAACCAGAGAGAAATACTCACTTCACATGGAAAACACATTTTTACAAGTGCATGACTTTGTCCACACAGTAACTTTACCGGTGATCCTGAATCAATACTTTAGAGCTGTCAGTGCTTCGTGGTCGTACTGGAGGAGATTTCAGGCCCCTAGCGACCAGCACTGGTCCAATGTTGTCAAGGAAACTACGCGCGGGGGGGGGGGTGTCAAAGCGCCCACTCTCTGCAGCAGTCCGGCTCCAACTGCCGTCTTCAGCATTCATGCATAGTCAAGACTTCTCAAAGAGCACGAGTTTTGTTTCCAACACCAGAGAGAATATTATGACATAATGCACTCACCTGATTCATAGAGAAACATGTAAGAGTGGTTATCTCGCTCTCCCGCTGGTTCTCTGTTTGTCTCGGTGTGTTTTTTTACAGGTTTATAAAGCACAATTTGAGTGCCTAATAGAGCCAGCTCACTTGGCAGCAGTGACCTAAAGGCTCACTGTTGTGCAGCTAATGTGTGTTTACTGTCAAGCATTTGTAAAGTGTTTGTTTGTTTGTTTCTCAGGCTGCTCTGTCGCTCCTGATGCTGAGGAATCCAGTTTTCCCCAAGTCTCATTATCTGGCCCGCTACCACTACTCAGGTACGTCTTATACAACATATTGTTCTGTGTATCCATATAGAGTTTAAACTTCTATATTTCAAGCTGCAATAGTACATTGCTGGTTTTGGCTGTAGCTCAGTCTGTTGGCACTGGTGCAAGTCCCTGAAATCTTGTCCCTGTATACATGTAATATCTACTCACTGCTCCTAATAGCATCCGGACAGAAACCACCAGATTCCGAGACAGTTTCATCCCACAGGCAATAAGACTGTTAAACACCTGAACTGTTGAAACAACATCCATAACATTCATCTGCTACTTAGTCATTATTTATCTATTTATCTAATATATCATTCCAATAGCTTGCATATAGACTCTTATTGCACTATTTCAACTATTTTTCTTTTTGTATTTACTTGCACTATATTTGTCTGTCTATCTGTATTATTGTGTTGCACTGTTGGAGAAGCCTGTGACACAAGATTTTCATCGACACAACTGCTCTGTAGCTATGTTCGTATGCCAAATAAAGAACCTTGAACCCTATTACTAGGATGGGTGTACATGTGTCACACATTTTTGGGAGATTCAATTCAAATCCTCTCGTGATATAATTAGGGATGAAACACTTGATTGTTTTTGATATTCCAAGTATTCAAACAAATTCCAGCTTCTCAGTTTTAAGGAGTTGCTGTTTCCATTTTTGTGCTATCTGACAAACCCCAGCAAGTAAATGTAAGCATGTGTGGTAACTTGAAAATGCTGATTTCAGTGAAAAATGTGTGTTTTGGTTTGTCATCATGGGGGTGTCAACAAAGAGAATCTTCTCCTATTTCTTTGAACCAACTAAAACTGAGTCGTTCTAAGGCCTTGCCTCAAAGCAGCTGCAGCAGTGAGAGTGTTTGGGCTGTGGTGGCTGTGTGTGGGGGGCGGGGGGCGGGGTGTGGGGGTGGGGGATGGACTGTGGAGGATTGTCAGGGTCAACGGGATGAGGGGAGGAGGGGCTTTACAGCATGTGGTTAATCCCAAGCAGAAGACAGGGAAGCCATTGTTTACCAAGAGATTTGACTCCGTGTGTGTGTGCTTGCGTGTGTGTTTAAGGGTGGGGGGTGGTATTGAACTTGTCAGACTTGGCACACATTCTGATTATTGTCTGGAAGGAGAGACTTATATATTGGACTGTTTATTTCTGTGTCTTAGTTTCTCTTATGTACATTGCCTTGTGTTTTATTATGCTGCAACGCAAACATCTATCCATCCATCTATCTATCTATCTATCTATCTATCTATCTATCTATCTATCTATCTATCTATCTATCTATCTATCTATCTATCTATCTATCTATCTATCCATCCTTCCTTGCTGAGTGTTTTTAAACGTCTGCATCCCTGTCTCTTTCTAAATGTCTCTCTGCAGGATCAGACAGCTGGACTGCCGCTGAGAGACGCCAGTTCAACAAAGGCATCGCTGCATACAAGAAGGACTTCTTCATGGTGCAGAAACAGGTAGGATGTGGTTTTAAACACAAGAGGGGAAGAAATAAAACTCTCCCTTCTCGTCCAGGCCACACAGTAGCATAGCTGTGGGCTGATAACAGCGTGCATAATATTTTCCCTGACAATGGGTGGGCAGGGAGAGGAAATGCAGTCACTATGGAACAATGTTTCCTGCTTGTTTGAATATTTGCCGTGTCACAGTTGATCAGTGTTTTTCCACAAGACTGGAATACTGTTACATTTTCTTGTCCTACAGTGATCAACAGGGAGGACACGTAGACTTTCAATGTTAATTGGCAAAACCACAAGATTAAAGGATTAGAAAATTGTATTTATGAATTAATCATGATTATGTCATTTTTTTTCATCCTGTCTGCAATGAAACTTCTTAAGAACAAATAATTTTTTATTATATTACGTACAGATGGACATCTTTTCTTCAGGGTTAAATACACAGAGCAGAGAAAACAATGCAAAATGTACAAAATAAACACAGACAATACATAAAAATGCTCTATCCAGAACAGCTAAGGACTAAGTACTTTTAAAATGCCCTAGCAAAAAGACCTAGTGTGCACAGTGCTGTCACAGTGCCATTTTCTTACAAACCGGGAAGTTGAAATTCCATTTTAAAAAGGAGGGAATGTGTGTGTGGTTTACAGGTCATCACTAAGTCAGTGGTGCAGTGTGTGGAGTTTTACTACACCTACAAGAAGCACGTGAAGATCGGCCGCGGCGGGATGCTGATCTACGGAGAGCTGGAGCCTCTGGAGAGCAAGACCACCGAGGAGGAGACGGACCACAAGGTCAGTGACATGTTCAATATCTGTACTGCAGTCACAGGGTTGTTGTTGTTGCTGATGTATCTATAAGTCAATACATCATTTAGGGGACCAAGACCCTGGCATTAAGCAAAACAAACCGTCTGTTAGCATGGGTGGATTATGAGACGTTCACAGACAATCACAAACATGCAAAAAATGTTCCACCAGCTCATCTAAATAGCAACATGACACACAGACCTTATAGCTGTTTCGCTTGTTGTTGTTGTTGTTGTGTTGTGATGCTTTGTAGTCGTTAGCATCCCTCTGTGGTTTTTTGTCTCTAGTCGGTCACAGTGGGGGTTTTTGGTAGTCACTTTTACTGCCTCTTCGGAGTCAATTTGGGTCTTTTGTAGTAGTTTTACGACCACGTGGTTTGTGTCTCTGTGTTGTCATTGTGTCACTGGAACAGTTATGCTTCCTTGTAGTTTTTTGGGGTAAATTGTAGTCGTTTTGCAGCGATTCATGCACGCATCTGTGCTGCAGAAAGAACTACAGCACTCAAAATATAGATTTTTTTATTATTTGACTGAAAGCAAAACAGCTTAGAAGCATGCAAAAAGTGTTTCAGGGGAATTGTCTAAAGTAAGCACGGACTAATGCACCACTCTGGTCAGAAATAAACAGATTGACTGCAGGGTAATCTGATTAAACAGGAAAACGGCAACGTTTTCTTTAGATGTGAAACTGCAGAGTGTCGATTCAGAAATAAACCAGCTCAGAGTATTTTCAATCACCAGTCACATCTAAAATAAACTATGCAGCTATGTGACCATACTGTCCTCAGCTTTAATACAGATGTATTTTATCCACGGAAACATTGCAAGGTACAGATTTGGTGGTTGTTTTGGTATCCAGTAACGTAGAAGTACAATTTAAAGAGAAGCAGTTTGACAGTTGTTGCATAATAAAGCTCCACTGCAGAGCTTTGTAAACCAGCATCAGGCTGTAAATGTCTCCTTGTCTTACTGACTGTGTTTCTCTTGACCAATAGGGCTCTCAGAGGTTGGAGCCACAGAGGGAGGAGGACAGCAGGAAGTGGGAAGGGTCAGCTGACAGGAAACAGGATGTCGGCCCCATCAGGGCACCACACACACTGCAGCCTGCTGACAATGTGAGTGTGAAATGAATGATGTGTTCTGCATGGGAAGGGAACTACGTGAATAAGGTCATCGGTGAACATGAGTCTTTTACTTTGAAGGGAAAGTAACTAGGATATGATTTCATTTTGTAACTCAAAACTTCCATTTTGTATTTCTTTGTTGATTTTGTCCGACATCGTTTTGAAGATTAATTCAATGGATATGCTTTCAAGGTTAGGACGAGGCTTGACTTGAACATAGTCCTTGGAAAATCTTTTCAACATAATCTGGACTTTCATCTACTCCAAAAATATTTTAAACTTTGAACTGAAACTATCCCGTGTGGTCAAATAAACAAGGATCAATATGCTGTGGGTAAAAACAAATTATTTAAACTTAATTGTTTTGCAACTGCATTTATAGTAATAATTTATGCATGAAGGCTTCAGGTGTCAGGAATTTCTTTTTTTAAGGTGAAATTGCTTGAGCTTTACTCTTTTAAAAGCTTTGCAAACTGTGTTCTTGTATTGACAGCTAAGGAAGTGACTTTAAGTTTGTTTCTATATATTATTAATACAGTAATGAGATGTACTTGTCTCCATGTTTGTGTATTGACCCATATTTGAGATGACACACATAAACGCCTTCATACCAGTCATGTTGGGAAAGTGAGAGTGTGAGAACAACATGGTCCTCACACTTGAAGCCTTTTCTCTCGTATAACATGAAATACTGTGTGTTTGTCAGCTAAAGCTTCAAGTTACATACGCACACAAACTCTCCTGTAAGGTTCTTGAAAGCAACTGTAAGGATTTCTGTCACTTTTAGCATCTTCAAACTCTTAAATAATATATACAAAAAAAGTTTTGATCGTCTGTTTCTGTAGCAAAGATTGAAGTAAACACATTAAACCTTAGCGTGAACATTTATGGGGACTGACTTGCTAGCCAAGTTCCTACATGACAAACAACCCATAATGCAACACTCTGTAGGAGCCAGTAGACACCGTTTTAAAATAAATATCTGATGTTATGAGTAGGTGGATTTGACGTCATCTGAACAGGACATCACACGCTCACTGCTTGATAGCGCGCAAAGGTCTGTTTACGCCGGTTGTTAAACAACATCATTATGAGGAAATGCAAGTCTGCGTCCAAATGGTTGGAAGATAAGGAGGAAGGACAATCAATACTGTATATAGTCAATGTGAGGTAAAGTGTGTCGCCAATGTAACCGGTTAAAACTCGAAGTGGTGATTAAAATGTATGGAAAGGGTCTTAAAAAAGGTATTACATTTGACTTCAGGATTCCTGCATATACCCTGATAAACCACAGAAGTAGGTCAGCACTCCAGAGGGATTACTCACATTGTTGTGTGTGTCAACTTAATAAATACCGCGCTAGTTATACTCTCATTACCATACTGTATGTTGTCTCTTAATTATGCAAAACATGTAATTACCTCAAAGCCTTGAAAGTACTTTGATCAACTGTCTTGTTCTTTATGATTATTTGTTTGTTTCCACATACAGACACACTCACACCTACCTATTCTCAGTTATGCATGAATAAACAGTAGTCTGTACAAGAGAGGAAGGAAGCCTCAGTTTTTTTCGCTTAAGACTTTGACACATTTGTCCTTTTGAACTCTTCCTGGCCTGTCCGGGTGGCTGCGTGCTGGAAGTGGCGCCCCCTGCTGGATGTTTTAGAGCACTAGCTTGGCTGCTGTTGTTTCTGTATTGTGTAACCCCATTATGTCCGTCAGCAAACAATGACTCAACAGGAATCCTTTTATTCATGTTATTTGCATTAGAGTAGTTTGCATACAAAGTTTCTGATGACAGACAATGTATCATTAAGCTGAATAAGTAACACATTTGAAAGTTGTTAACTTGCAATAAGATGTCCTTTTTTGTATTTAAAGATTTTTTAAGTTGTATGTTTCAATGTGCAAATGAGGCCGTAACTTGCAAAAATAATTTCTAATTTGCAACGTTTTCTGGAGCAGAAATCTAAACCTTGGATAATGATAACATCCATTTATTATTATAATAATAATACAATTTATTTCCATTTTTCAAGCAATAATATTGCAAATGAGGCTTTGAACCATAAATAAAAAACAGACCCCTCATTAAAAACATTCAGAATATATTGAGGAATCTAACTGGAAAGTTCCGTAATGTCATCGCTCCTGGAGTTTTGCATTTTGAAAGCTACTCAAGATGTAAACACTAAAAATATACAAATAAATAACAAATGGATAATCGTCGAATTCATTGAATATGAACGTGTTTTACATCTACGTTTACTAAAATGTTATGTAAAAATGCATTATCTTTTGCTAACTTCAGGTGAATTTAGTAAACATCTACAGACACAAATAGAAAGAGTCTGTAAAACAAACACCTAAATGTTTATTCTGGATGTTTTCATTCACTACTTTGAAAGAAGACATGTTACGGAAGCAAAATTGGCCCTCAACAATGTACCTTTCCATGTAAATCAAAGTGTTTGCCTGTAGTGTTTTTCTCATGATCGCTACCCCTCCTCTGACCTCTCACTCCTTTTCTGTGTGCAGCCTGGCACCGTCCTCATCATGAAGGCCTCGGAGGACGTGGGGAGGGAGCAACCGCTGTCCCGGGTCGGGATCGTCCCCCCCCCTCAGCCGCCGCCCCCCCCAGCCTCCAAAACCCGCTACGACACCAACGCACGTAAAACCAGCCCCCCCGCAGCCAACAAAGCCTCAGCTGGCCCGGAGGGAGAGTTCCCCTGCAAGAAATGTGGCAGGTGAGTGATCAGAAATATCCCATCAGTCACTGCTGTTTGCATGGCTCTTGTTTACTTATGCAAAGCCAACAGCAGCAGTTACATAAGTGTCCTTTAGACTGAACTCGCTATATATTTTAAATACTACATTTCTGCTGCTTTCGCCCACTTGGAATATGTATTGGTAAACAGAGGTTGAAGTCTCACAGTGAAAGAATCAAGACCTCCTGTCTTGCTTTGATTAAATACCAGCCTGTCCTCTGGCAACATTGCTCCTGTTATTGCAACCTGTGTCCTAGCAACAGAAACACAGAGCAGATCTGGCACATCGCGCCTTTCTTCCATGAAACTCTGCCCACTGACTGGCCAAGAGCTCCTCTCACCCTTTAAATACTCACACTGCCCTATGTGCGCTCATTATGGATAAGCCATCCATTCAGGGTCTGATAATGTTTGTTTACTGGAAATCCAATAAAGCTTATTAGCCATTTTACAGCCATTGTAATCCATCGCTGCACATGTCATGCCCCTGCAGACCCACTGCTGTGTCACATGCTGCGGTACTGATTACTCAGTCTTCATTTCCATTCCTCACACTGAACTTTGTGAACCCTTTCGTTATGTAGAAAGACCACGAGGGGAAATAACTCTTAGGGTTGGGTGATATCAAAATCCCACTGTCGACGATACCAAAAATAATTATATACAAAATGATTGTCCAAGATGAAGCTGAAAGAGAGACACGCGTCAAGAGAAAATAAACAAAGCTAAATAAACGGACTTTTAAAGAATCCTCTTTTGGTGCAGAGCAAACTGACTTTAATATAATAATGAGAATCAAAGTCATCCATGCCAAGTTAACTGCATGAATACAATTCATTAAGCTAATTAAAAAAGGATTTGAGCGTTCCAACTTAATACCTTGTCATGTTATGCTGGTGCATCGTTAGAAATGTTCAAATAGGCACTATTATTCTCCATCTAAGAAATCATTAAACTGATGAAAAGTGTTTTGAAAAGGGGATTTGGCAGTTATAAATGTGGGGAAACACGTCTTGCTCGCTCACAGTGATCATTGATTAATTATAAATGTCCAAGCTTTAAAATCTCTCATGCCTGTGGAAGAACAGAGCAGAGATGTTGTCACTTTATAACTCAAGAGTGAAGCTCCTTTTGGGGGGGGAGAAGACAAAGAGCCACGACTTTTCCAGCTCGATGACCAGCAATGTTGCACAATACGTAAGAAGGGCTTCGGCAATAATCTCTTCCCTGTCTTCCTGTAGGGTTTTCTTCAAGGTGAAGAGCCGCAGCGCCCACATGAAGAGCCACGCCGAGCAGGAGAAGAAGGCGGCGGCGCTGCGACAGAAAGAGGCCGAGGAGCGGGCGGCGAGCGAGGCGGCCGCTGCGTTCGCCGCCCGGCAGAACGGGGCGCGGCAGGGGGGGGACAGCACCAACGACGAGTCGTCGGGCGGGGAGGACAAGGACGATAAGGACTGGAAGTAAGAGAAAAGGACACACACACTGACTGAAGCGTGGCTTTACTCTCTGGGACGGGAGCAGGATTTAAAAAGGAGAAACACCTCCTGTGTAAATGTCGTGGGACAAGAAGACTTCCGTTGCTTGGCACATTCAGGGACAGATTTACTCCCATGTGAGTGTGTGTTTGTGTGACAATGAGTGTGTATGAACTTTCCAAAACGCCCCCCCCCCCCCCCTTTACTCTGCTTGAAAAGCTTTTCAAGAGTTACCTCTCTTGGTCACAGGGCTCGTTCAAATCAAAGCCATGCCGCCTCGCCAGGCCTTTCCTCAGCACTTCGAGTCTCGTTCGACGGACAAGGAACTTTTTTTATTTTCTTTCTCGATGAGCCGCAGTACGCGCTTGCTTAGGCTGCATCCCATCTGGATGAAGTTTTTTTTTAAGTCTGACAGCTGGGGGGGTGAACGGAGGGTCCTGCTGTTGGACAGACGGACGGATGGCATGTGCAAACTGCAAACTGTTGCCTTTGTTTGGCTGCTCCTCTGCACTAAAGGCTGCCAAAGCTTTCTCAGACGCATGATGTGCACCAAATGTGTCTGTGAGCGTCCTTCATTTGGGCTTCAGTTCTTTGTACCCTCAGCCCACGTCTCTTTTTATAGTTCCCAGTGTGTTCCTCACTGTTAATGCCTTGGATGTTTTGATGCTTTTTACCCTGAAATGACAATCAATTTTACACTTTTTTTTTTTTTTATATATAAATATCTACACAGGTAAACGTTACTTTTTCTGCCTGTGTTGCTATATATGCTTATTGTTGTTGTTTTTGTGAATATTCTTGTTGATTATTAATATTATTATATCATCCTGGTTTTTGGCTGCAATTTAAGTGAACGCTTTTCCGTACTTGTCTATACCTTATTTTTCCTTTCTTTTTTTATTTAAACAAAAAACAAACAAAAATAATGCTATTCGCTGCCTGTTTATAACTGTGAGATTTTTTTTTTTTTGGAAGCCAGAAATGAAGAAAAGGCAGAAACGTATGTGCAATAGAACAAGTTGACCCCCTGAGCGTCAAAACCCTCCCCCTCCCCACCTCATGCTTTCTGTGGACGCCTGGCTGTCAGCACTGTAACTGATAGGAGGACTGACTCTCTCTGTAAACCGCAGGTCTCTATAGGTACACACGACGAGTGGGGAAGACAACAAACAACACGGACAAATTCAAGACATGTTGGAAACAAAATCAGTATTTATGAGTTTCTTACTACTTAGCTAGAGGAAATGACTTCCTCGTACAAAGGCAGTCTTCACTTTAACCAAACTTAAGTCATATTTTGACGGTTTAAACAAGAGGTTTTGATAGCAGATAATTTAGTGGGAGTCGATATCTGCCTCTTAAAAGCAGAGAACATATTGTCATCAACGAACAGGTATACAGAGAGGAAGTATTGTTTACTGTAAAACAACTTAACTCATATTTTTAATGTCAACAAAAGACATTTGCTTTGCTTTCTAGAACCAGATATCAGTATCTGCTCCCTTCTTACACATTTCAGCTAAATTATAGCTATTACGCATATTTTTAAGTATTTTTTATAAATAATAAAAAAGAACAGACTCATTGTTTACTGTTAACATAACTTCACTTTACAGGAGGTTTTGAATGCTTAAGACATTTTTACTATCTTTTTAAAACCAGATATCAGCAGCAGTCGGTTCTCTACTTCCCACAAACTGTGAATATGTCAGTAAACTGTCATCAACAAACCTGCATTAGGCAAGGCAGAAGCATTATTTTCTGCTAACCAAACGTAACTAGAATGTTGCAGGTTTTAAGAAGGGATTTAGCATGTTGTTATGAAAGTTATATTTTCAGACTAAAAATACTTATTTGCTGATATTTGGTGCCTTTTAAATTGAAACCTGTTTTGCTGGATTTTGGAGACTGTGTTCTCTCCTGTGTCTCACACTGTGTTAAGATGGTTGTGACACTAACACGCTCTGATGAAACCATGACTATGTGGGTCAGCAGTTGACCTAAGGGCAGCATGACACAGCTTACACAAGCATTTGGAAATGTTGAGTTATTATATATATATATATATATATATATATATATATATATATATATTGCAAATATGACGTTTAAATGAAGATAGTGGCTGACAAATTCACAAAAAAAAAACGAAATCCTGGCTGTTTATCGACACAATATTTCCATGTCTATCCCTAACGTGTGTATCTATGGTTGACTTTCTGTTTACCTTGTCGCTGATGGCAGGCACTAAATTGGTCTGTGGAAACGGCGTGTTTTGATCCGTCTATCTCTACATATCTCAACGTTAAGCTCTTCGGCCCGGAGCCAGCTTCTGTTGCCGTCGCAACAAATGGGTTAAAGGGTTATTTTCCTTTAAAGGACAAACCACAGTGGGGAAGTTGTGGCGAGAAAAAGCTCTGGTTATCATTAACTCCACAACTCAGACCTGGGTCTATGCACAGACTGTGTGTGTGTGTTTGGATGTACTGTTAAGTGTGTGTGTGTGTGTGTGTGTGTGTGTGTGTGTGTGTGTGTGTGTGTGTGTGTGTGTGTGAGAGGTTCAAATGTTAAACTGTACGCCGCTCTATGAAAAAAAAGGTTTGCAAGACTGTTCACATGTTTGGTATGTTAATTTATATTTCCTTTTTCTTTCGGGCTTTTCTTGAGGTTCCTCGTGAGGGGGAAGTTGTTGTGAAAACGTTTTTAAGCTGCAGAATTATGGATGAAATTCGAGGCCGTCGACACAAAACACACAGCTGTAAAAATGTCCTAATTTCATCCACTTAGTTAAGGGAATTTTAAGAGGAAAAAAAGGTTTATTTAGCTAAAGATTAGAAAAATATATATGAATGAAATTCTATGTTTGCATACTTTCTATGCTATTTTCATATATGGGGTTCACACTAATGATGAAAAACGGAAAGGAATCTCAAGTGCTTTTTACTACAGTGTAACTTATTTGTTTCGATTTGATTTTTACCACCTGTGTTTTTAGTAATGATTTACAAAGCACTGTATATTAAAGTTTTAAAATATTCACTAAGACTTTTGAATGTGTCTTTTTTTATTTCTTTCCATTATCTAACAGTGATGAGGGCCTTTACTAAAAAAGGATGTTGGTGTTAATGGTGCAATTCAGATAAACGGCACAAGAGGGCAGCAGAGTCTCAGCAGTTAAAGGACTGAAGTACCAGCAAAGAGCAGAGGGGGACGCTGTTGTGACTTTCAAAGCAAAAGCTGTGTTTGTTTAGTGCAAACTTCACCTTTTGGTGGACATTTAGTGGTTTCATTGGTTAAAGGTGGCAAGTCAAATGTATTTATGTAGCACAAAATCACACAACTGTCTCAGAGGTCTATAAAATCTGAAAACATACAGAGACTCTTTGTCACCGTGCTTCTGATGCCTAATGTAATGTTACAGCTAAAGCTAGGCTGGTGGCAGTTGTGTACTATACACGGTCTACTCTTTCAAAGGTTATGCATCTGTTTTGTTACATTTCATTTCCTTTATTTATTAGATTTAAACACATTAAGGAACATTTCTGTTAGTGTTGCAGTGTTAGCCAGCTAGATTTCTTTGTCATCCTTTTATGTCTGTTGTATCTACAGCATATCGGGCCCAGTATAAAGATCATTAACACTGTTCTACATAATATTTTAAGTTTAAATCCCCCTGTCATGTTGGCTTTACTCAAAATATGGAAGTGAGGTGGAGAAAAGCCTAGATATATTAAAGGTGGGGTATGTAATTTATTTCAGAAACACTTTTTGTTATATTGCATGGAATGCTCTTAACATCCCGATAGCAATGAATATATTAAATGCTTTGACAATAAATAAATTAAATGTCATCTGTGGAAGCCGTAGTACTGTAAAAAGCACGACCAATCATCTGAGCCGGCCCGGCTAAAATAACTGGATGGCCTACCTGCCTGTCAGCCTTCCATCTGTGCACAAGCTTATCTCGTGCCCTCATTGGTCATGTTCGTGTGTGTTGGGGGAGGTGGCAGATTTTTTCCGGTTGTGTATTTTCAAATTCTAGCGCACTCGAGCTGGTTTCTCCAAAATGACCTACCCCACCTTTAAACATTTGCTATTATTGACAAAAATGAGATCTGACATTTGAAACTGTTCATTATTATCCTGCATCATTGAACACAGTTCTGTAAATATGAATTCATACTTGGAAAAGTGATTGTATTACATACAGATCACAGCACTGAACATTAGGTTGTTTTGCCATATTATATTGTCGGCGTTATCACAAGATTAATGAGTAAATCATATCATATATCGGTCGGGTTATAATGTAGTGTAGATCTGACAATGGAGATACAATTATGAGGGGGACTGCCAACTCCCACCAGCAGCGGGGCATTCTGGGAAAAGCAAAGACGAACAGCATTGCAGCTCAGATGTATCCTGACAGAATCTTTTGTTTGTTCCAAATGGTGGAGGAGGTGGAGGAGGAAGACAAATAGGTGGGATGGGAGTTAAGGAAGAGAGAAGAGGGATCCTGAGTACAAAAACACAACTTCATCTGACAATGGGACAGCTGGAGAAAGTTAGAGATCAGAGCGAAGTCCTAGAGGATTTCAGGTGAAAACACTGAATCACAAAATGTTCACGAGAACTCGTTGGCATCCATCTCTCAATGTCGTTTGAGTTTTGAAGAATTGCATCTTTTGCATTTGGAAAAACACTTCTGAGAAATTCCTCCTGCTTAATGATCACTTATATATGGACTGGTATTGCAGACCATCTATCACACGGACACACGAAGAAGACCACAGGTTATTTTTCACTGCCATCGTACAATTAAACTGTCTGCAAGTCCCTGGAGGCTCAGACAGCATGTGAGAGAAAACCCTGAAAATGGTAGCCAGGTGCTTTGAGAACAAGAGAGAGTAGGAGGTAGAGAGACGAAGTTAATGTGGAGTTTTTTTAATGACTGTTTTACACAAAACACTCATCAGCTCGTAATGATGCTCCACATCGTTATCATACTTTAAAAGCCTGGACATCAGAGTCCATCAGGAGGTGTGATAATGAGGACAAAATCCTGCTAAATCCAGGAGGTGTTATCTACCACAGAGGGGCTCAGTCTATAAAACACAATTTCCCTGACGCAAAAACGTTTTTTCCCCCCCAAATATAGAAGTCTTTTTTCCGACATGTTGTGTTCATGAGCCTTGAGTCATCACGTAAAAGCAACATGGACCCTACAAAGAACGCATTGCATTTTATTGCTCACAGTGTGTGCTTATATTAGTGATATTTTAATTTAGAGATTATACATTTACACATGGATTGTCAATCTGCTCTCACGAATAACATTAAGAATCCTACCTCCATAAATATGGGATAACAACAGGTTTACCATTTTAACAATTTTCTGGACACAGGTAGATGAGAGTGCGAAACGTTCACAAAAGCTGAACTAATGTTGTTAAATTGCACTCAAATCGGAAGACCCTTGTTTTTGAAGCTGCTGAAAGTCTAATTGCACGAGTACAGAGTTTACTGGACTTTGACCCCATTGGCTAAACCATGATTGATGCACCAAGAGGATTTTCAGCGATCCAGATCCAGACTCAGAAGCCTGGCCACCTCATTATCTTCCCCAGCGTTGAGGCTTTCTCCTGGGCTTGCAGCCGCTGATGGCTCCCCTCTCTGTGTGTGTTTAAGGAGAGCTGGCTGCCATAGAGATGCTCATGGCAGCAGCTCAATTTTTTCTTCTGCACACAAACACACTGGATCCTATTTAGCAATTACAACGCCAGAGGGCTTATTTATACACATGTGCTGAGACGGGGGGCTGCAGTGGAAACAGAAACATCCAGCAGCACTAATCAACTGCAGCCTGGTAATAGGAAACAAGATGGGAGGGAGGATGGAGGGAGGATGGAGGGAGGATGGAGGGAGGATAGTGAGTAATTGAGGAGGAGAGGTGGGAAGACGAAAACAAAAGAGGTTGCGCAAAGATGTGTTGGAAAGGGATCGAAGGAAGGATTTTAAGATTTAGTTGAGTGCTTGTACACCAATTGGATAGTCAGTGGTTCAGTTCTATCCATCAAGATATGAATGCACGTTTTACACTGATCTGTGTTGCTCAAAGCATTTTTATGTCAATTTACCATAGATAGCAGAGGTCACTGATAGTATGAGTGAGCTTTAGGTATGGCAGTAGGTACAGATATTTTGCTAAACGGGCCTTTCTGCACATATCGTAGGTATCCCATACCTAATCTGTATCAAACAAGTATCTAGGAAAAACAAAAGACAGAATCTCTGCCAGGGATGAGGTGGGTAAGGGGGACGATGTTCATGAACATAATGACATTTGGTCGACTTTTAACCAAGTGCTGTGGTCCCTGTCTGGCCCCCCAAACACACCAAACCTCGCAAACAAACACACATGAAAAGAAAACAATGTATTAAGAGGAAGCGTCCTTGATCTCACGTGATCCTAGCTATTTTATACCAGAGGGTTTTCTGGCTCGATGAGTTATATTCAAGTTAATATTCTTACTGGTGACTGCAAGCATATGGACGGCATAAAAGCAGATGGCACGATATAAAAGGAACAGTGAAATTGCTATGCTACAGGAGAAGAAGAAGATGGGGGTTGACAGACAGGTGATTTAGTTTATGGTTGGCTGTCAGTGTCTGTTGACAACGCTTACAAATGTCCATGATTGAAGCTGAAGTTATTGTCCAGGGTAATGCCAAGAGATCTGAAAGACTCCTCTTCCTTATTTCATTCGATGGTGAGATCAGGGGTGGATGGACCAGCGTTTGAGGAGCAGAGGGAGTATCTGAGAAAGCCATGCATATTCAATTACATAAATGAGGACCAGATTCAGCTCAGTAACCTCCTCAATGCCTCGCTGGTAATCTGCCACAAACGAGACTCTGCTGGAGCCTCTGGATTGATACGTTCAGCCAGACTCCAACGGCACACTTGGGATCCTTCACAGGGATGAAGACGGGAGGTTGTCCAAAGACACTTTTCTAAATTTCACACACTGTAATTTATTCAAAGTGGTGTTACTGATGATGAGGAGAGGAGGGTGGTGGTGTGTGTTGTAGCAGTCGGGTCTTTCCAATTTCAACTGAACATGTTTTGAAAATGAAATATGCTATCTGTGATTAATTTGAAAAGTGCGTCCTAATATCACTCTAACGAAATTGTCAGCAATCTTCACATTAAACTCTTAGAAAGAAAACAAATGAACGTATTTCTCTTTGTAACAGTGCAGTTCCTTGGCCTTGTCCACTTTAAACCAAACATTGTCTTAATCCAGGTTTAATATATCTTAAGACGTTTAACTAAAGTGAATTTCCCATTGAAAAAATGTAAAGGAACCAAAGGCTACAACTTTGTATAGGAATATTTAGGATTGTAACTTTTTTTTCTCCAATTTCATGAATCTTGTGACCTTTTTAATCTACATTTGATTTTAGTCGTCATTGCCGTTTTCAATTCATGTAGGCAATCATGCATTTTGATTTAGCATATTAACAACCTTGTAGAAAATTATAAACCTCAGCCTTATTACTGCTATCAAAGCAAAAAAAATCATTCAAACTGCCTATGAAAAATCTGAAAATGTTCAGTAACAGTTATAATACATTTTAGAGATTTTTAATTATAGTCTTCCCCTCCTGTTGTCTTCGGGTCAAATCTGACCGATTTACTACTTTCATCAATCATAACTTTTTTGTTTTACATTAGATTGCATTAAGGCTTTATGATATCCTTCACAGTAGACATTTGAACATATACAATTGCTGATCACCACTTTCATTGAATTTTAGATGATTTAGTCAACTTTGTAACACCCATGGTGTTCCCGGTCAAAACTGACCGCCATAAAGAAAAGGAATTAGTAACCGTCCGGATCAGATAAAACACACATACACACACACACACACACACACACACACACACACACACACACACACACACACACACACTCTAGATGTGTTCCCCCCCTTATGTGCCCAATCCCCCCATGTGAATCACACACACACACTCACACACACACACACACACACAGAACAATTTGACACATTTCCCGCTCTTATGTGCCCATCCTCCCACATAGATCACACCTGGCACACGCAATACATGTTCAGTGTCTATTCTTTGTATATTTACTGCAGTTTTTCATGTATACCAGTAGTCTGATACAACATGTGCAGTTTGAAAGGGTGTTAAATGAAATTTGGTGATGATTAATGGTTTTTGTGTTAATGTAATTATAGCAGTTAAAACAGGACCGGTCAAATTTGACCGCGAACACCAAAGTAAGGGGGGGAAAACGAAGACAATAGGACGGTTAAGTGAGGGAAAAGTACATGGTGGATTTCCTGTTCACACCTTTATTTTTACCGCTACGAAATCACATTAACAGGTTTTTTCTGAGTGGAAACTCTTAGAGCGGACCATGCACAGACTGCTAATGTAAAGACAATTTTCACAAATGAACATTATTACTTTAAGTGGTCTACTTCAGAAGGTTGAATCTAGAAAGACAGATGTTAAATAATAATAGCCTTTTGGCACAGACATGTGTGTGTCCACATTAAAACTGGCGGGCGTGATTTTAAGACTTTCACGATTTCACACATGTGATACAGTTTAAAGTCCTGACTGTTAGCCTCAAGGATACGAAGTTTTCTTCAGTCTCACTTATTGTCTCTTAGAAAAGCAGGAAGGCCAGAAATGTTGTTAAATCTCTCAGACGATCCACAGTTTGCTTCTGTTTGGAGCACATTCATCTGTTTACAGTCAACATGTTAATATACTATATTACAATAAGCAGCATTTTGTTCCAGGGTACAGTTTTGAGTTTTTTTTACATGTTTAAAGTGTATTTATTGCAGCATTTTACTTGAACCGTTGTATAACTTGCACTATCGCACTATTTTATGTCAGAAATTCATTTATAACCAATAATAGAAACAAGATTCAAGCAAGGGTAGCCATTTCCTTTTTTTAAGCATTTTTGTCCTTACAGACTTAAATAAATCAAATGCTATGACCAAATTCAAGTAGCCTACTGTGGCTGTCGCAGGACTGTACAAATAGATAATTATTTTATTGGTTTGTAGGCTCATGTTATCTTTATTTATTTGTTAACCACAACAAAAATAAGTAATTTTATGAACTGTATCTTCTTATTTGTACTTTCTTGTAGTTTTACTTTCAAAACAATTATTACAAACCCAAAACCTAACTGTCCAGAAGACTCTTTCAATCCATCTTTTTCTCAAGCCTGATTTTGGGAATGAAGGCCAGGCCACCCAGGTCTGCATGAGTTGGAATAGCCTTGAGACACTTCAACACTTATTTTCCAGTCCTTAATAGGTTTATGAGTCTAATTTTACAGTTTCATGACTGAGGGGCCTCTGATTCACGCTGACACAGCAGGTTTTTTCGCTCTCTCAGTCCTCCTGCAAGACAGTAAAAATAAAACCTGTAACACTTCATTTTAAGTGCAATGTAAGTCACCATAAGTGTTTTTTAAATGTTCTCCCTGCCTGCACACAGCTTTCTTTACAATCATGTCAGGAAATGATCCTCATTATGTCCCAACATCATGAACAAAGTATGTGCTGTGACCTATTAACGTCTTGAACATCCAACTGTGAACTTAATTAATGCTGCAGGTTTCTCGCCATCATCTGGATGCGTCATCATGATAAACGATATGTTGGTATTTCCTGTGCAAATAGGAGGTATTTGCACAAGCAAAAACTATTATCAGAAGAGGAATCTAAGCACAATCCACCACACAATTAGCCTTTCCTAAACCTGATTTTGTAAGCTTTGTAAGGACATAAGGACTTGCGTGTAGAAATAAGGCCAATTGTTTTATGTCTTCTGCTAGACATTAAAATTAAGATGATTAAGCCTTTACAAAACCAACACAAAGAGTGAAATTAGTGAATTAAACAGTGTGTTTATCTACTGTAGCTTGGCAGTAACTGGGCAGTTCTTCCAAGGAAAGCAAGTCTTCATAATGTTAGCTACAGAGACAGCTTTATTGAGCAGGACAGAGAGGATATTAACGTTTGGCCTGTGACCTTTTAGCGTTAGCTTCCGTCTTTTAGCACAATCATGTGTCACCACCATTAAGTAGAATACATAGTCTGGATGTGTTTATGAAGGTTCTTACATTGAAATGTAACACCTTAAGACATTAATAAAGCAGCTACAGACACATTTTGGTTTCAACCAACTCAGAGTTTAGCTAATCAAGCTAAACGTTGGCCAAATTACAGTAGCTACTACTGCAGCTAGCTACAGTTGAAGAAAATATGCATGCAAACTCCATGATGCTCAGCAAAAAAATGCTATATGACCTACTTTTATATACAATAAAAGCCCCTATTGTTTCCAGATTTCTACATAAATGTGTTTATTTATTCTAATTTTCATTAACTTTTAAATTGCAAAAGTGTTGGCTTGTATGAGTCTTATTAGCATTTCTGTTCCTTCACTTTGATTGAATTTATTGCCTCTGTTTTTAAGTCAATAAAGTTTAAATTAAATAGACCAATTATAACAAGTAAATGTCAAAAACAGAGGCCATATTATATTAAATGCATGCCAACTCAAATATATACACAATGCAAAGGCTAAACAAGCTGCATTTGTGTTTAATTTCACAGTCAATTTAGATGAAATGCAGACAATTGCTTCATTGCCAAACATCCTTCTGCACATTTCCATCAGTTTCCTCAGTGTGTATGGACTTAGTTGTGATTTTCCTGCGACACTGAGCGTCTTTGTTGCAGAGAAGGGAAAACATGATGACCGCCAGACGGACGGACAGACACACGGGCCGTCTGTTGGGTCCTGTTTGTGTCTGTTGTCATAGCAACAGGCTGGGATGGCAGAGAGGCATGGTGGAGGGTGGAGGCTGCTACGTGATCCATGGACATCGAGGGCGGGCGTGCAGAGAAAAAGTTTGGCAAGAAACCAAGAAGGAAGCATCTGGTGGATCTGCAAAGACTCCGCTGCTCCGGCTACCCACAATGCACCAGCATGAGCATGATTTTATTTTAAAAGTAAGCATTTGCTAAAGAAGTTATTTCATACATAATATAACATTTTAATATGTGTGCATTAAAATGTTATTTAATATAATTTGACATGAGCTACACCTGAATGTGTTGTATTCAGGTTTATTGATAAGGTTTTTGTTTTTGAGGTTCGGCACATATGGATTGCTGTGTTTTTGTCATAGGTTTTTGTACATTCTTGAATAAATTAAATTGTCCTGGTTGTTTCATCAACCCCGACTTGTCTTGTGTTTGACTTTATCTTTAAACTGTTGTACTTCTAATACATCTAGTTATATTTTGGGAATGTTGTGCTTTATTGAAGCCCAAAATCATGCAGCAAATGTCACCGGTTGACATTTATGTGAGGAGCAGCAGAAAGACTGCAAAAGTCATGGGTTGAAATAAAAAGGGAATGCAGATTAAATTACACATAATGAACAATATGACACTAAATGCAACTGACATGAACGTTGTCATTGACAAGAAAAATTGTCTAATTTATGGGTGTTCGACAAAGAATAAATACAATTAAATCAAGAAAGAAACACAAGAGTTTAATCAAAATGTCCACTTTAAGAACAGGAAAGGGTTTGAGGATAACCACTTCATTACTACATCATGGGAATACACAATCATTTTTAGAAACCAGAGTTTAAAAACATAAAATAAAAACAGGCAAACTAAATCTTTCTTCTGAATGAGAACACAGTTTGTTTGCTGGTTTTTATTGGACGAGTGAGCACTGCTGGCCTCTTCAATCAAGCTTCCAGGCAACGTTGAACCTGATGATGAAGCAATGCAAACACACATGAGGCTGGGCAAAGTACTACAATGGATTTGCTTAAATTCAAAAGGGCTGTGTTTGACTTAGCAAATAGGATGTACAAGGTGAACAAATATAATCAAATGCACATTACCTGTTTATTTAAATGTGTGGCTCTCAGCCCCACCACGTCCAAATCCTGCAAAAAATAAGAGGAGGGAAGGAGTCAGTGAACTAACAGAAACAGGCATTTCAGACTTTTATTTTGAAAATCTGAAGAGAACATATTCTTTAACAACAGATAAGAGTTTAACGATTTGCACTAATTACGTAAGGACTGGTTTATTGAGGGTGGGACCCCATCAGGTGACATAGTGTGCTTTGATAGGATGGTTTACAGCCATGATACTGTGAGATACAGAAAATAATCCTCACACAGGGCGTTACACCTGAGCAAAGGTGACTGATGCTTACCTTTAGGTCCAAACAACGCACTGTAGCAGGGGTTATGACAGTATGGCTTGCCTTCATGCTGTAAGAGGAATACATGTATTAGCACTAGTGTATTGGAAACATTCACAAATTGAAGTATCTGTATGATATCAAATATGATCAAAAAGTGTCTATTATTTGATAAAACCTCAAAGAAAAAAACAAACAAACATGTGATTATTTCTATTTCTATGGTCTATATTTTATGGTAATTGTTCATTTATCTTTTGTTATGTGCCAAATATATTTCGAAATAGTGTTTCATATCAAAATCCCCCTTTTCTCTCTTCCTGTAAAGATTTGTAATGAATCATCTTGTAGTCTGTAGGTATGTATATATACATTTATCCAATCAAATATGTTTGGCGCCAGCAGGTCCATCAAGTTTAACTGCACTTAGCTTGTTAGTCCTATAGCTAGCAGAGCGATATAGTACGTTTAAGTGTAAAAAGTAAAATATTAACCTGCATAACATAGTCTAACACATCTATTGTGACAGTAGTTTGAATACAATAAGACCAAATCATTAAGGTCATCATTAGCTACTACTAGAAAAACTAGGATTTTATTTATTAACTTAAATTCTGTCATATCGACTTCAGAATGGAGATTCAATAGTGATTTCATGAAGCGCTATCAAACCCCAAAACCTGTGTACATTAACAAAGATTACAGGATAAGCTTGAATGCATTGTTTGTTTTCCAGGTGTCTCACCGATGCGTGTGAGCCTGGCGTCAGCGTCTTGCTGCACTTCTCACATTTCAGACAGGGCCTGTGCCAGTCCTTGCCCAGGGATGTTACCTTCTCGGCTGCAAAACACACATAAAAAGACAGAATTAATCATCATGGCCTTGAACTTTGTCCACAAAGAGACCTTGTGGTAAAGAGATGAGTCACAGGGTCACAATATCAGTTTGAGACCAACAAGATTATGTGTTTGTAGATACATTATGTGGGTGTGGTGCTTGAGGGTCAAAGAGAACTGAGTGTCCCTAAAGGAATCTGTGCAACTCCTTCCTCATAAACTCTGATAAAGACTCTCTTTATCTGCAGGGCTGATCTGCACAAACACCCATGAGGAGGACTGTAAAAGTGGGAGGGAAATCCGATCCATTGGTATTGAGTTTCAGGACTTTATTGGAGAAACATTGGCAAGAGACGACTTTTAAGACTGTCACACGTGAATATCTGGCCAAAGAATCTTATGCAAAAACCAAAAAAAGCTACACGCTGTGAATGCAAGAGGCCAGGGAGGGCAGGCACAGGATATGCTGCAAATTACAGAAGTGTTATCATGATGTGAAGTCGTTTCTACCAAACATGTCGTAACTGAGGAGCACAAAACAAGATTGACATTTGCAGATTTTATGATAAGACTTCATAAGTATAAGAGTTCAGGAAGGTCAGGTGATGAATGCAAATAACTGACCTTCCCACATAATTTGGATATGACACACTTCCTTTCTAAATATGGCCTGAGATTATCCAAAACAAGGCAACGGAAGCAGGGAAAGTGCTGCAGGGTGAGGTCAGCCTCTCAGGCCAGTGGCATAACAACATTTCAGCACAATATGGTGGAGCTTGTTTGACCTGAAATAATTACTGTGTACAATCTCAAATAACAAATTAGTGGACTGAGTAAACATGTCTGTCGAATGAGTAATGGAGAGGAAGTCTCCCAGTTAACGCTGGGCTCAGAGTCCATCCTCAGTTGTGATCACATGGCCCATGCAATGTTGTGTTACTCCTGATTGTATATGGATCTGATAAAGCATTATTTTTTGTGCCATTTATTTTACCAAGCGATATGGGAATAAATGGGCCGTGAGAGACATGTAGATAATCTGATCTGCTCTCTGCATCAACTCAAACTGACTGGGGCATTATGGAGTCAGTCCAGTATACACAAACACTCACATCTGAATGGAAAAACACACTGTGAGGGAGACTGTTTAAACTATTAACCCTATTCAATCCCAACAAAAGATTAATGGAGAGGTTGTATAACAGTTTGTCAAGGATGCTGAGAATGCAGTATGAAGCATTTAGGGTTGAATGAATGACCTTAAATACACTCTCTACAGCATGAAGTCCATTTACAAAATAGTTTGCCATTTATGGGAATACGTTTGAGCCTATTGTGGCCAATTTCTTGATGTGCTTGATCAGTTTTGCAATGTTTTGTATTTTTGTGCAATGACTATAAAGAGCTGGTTAGCTTAGCTAAGCCTAACGATTTGAAACGTAGCTCTTTCCGAACACATTTACGCTGTGATATCCAGGAGTTTTGTGTTTAATCGTGAGCTTTATATGTGCTGGTATGGATATCGTTACGGTAGGACAGACTAGCAAGGACTAACCAGGCTAGCTGTGCTTCTTTTTTTTTTTTAAATCAGACGTTTTCTGTGGGAAAATTGACTGGATTTGAATCAACTTGTACTCTGCTGGCTGTAGCCTTTGACAAATTTGACATTTTGGGAAAAAGGATAATTTTCTTTCTCACTTTTCTGCCAGTTAGTACATTAACGTTGATAAAAACGTAGGTGCCAAATTATAAGCATACATCCAATAGGAAGCCACAAAACGGATGACAGAGCTTCGGAAAACAAGCAAATGGAAACTAAACACAAGCAGGCAAAGCTTGTTTCAAAACGTAGAGGTAGCTCAGATAGCTTCGTTTTGCATATGGACGTGAAAAAGCTCGGCCGCCAAGCAGGTTTACAGCTCACAAATTAACTTATTGTATTACATTTTTGTATGGTTTAGTTTAGCGGACAGCATGATGTTAAAAGGGAGTGAAGCATGTTTCCAATATTGTCACAAACTATAGTTTTAGAGAGCATGGCCTGTTTTAAAGACATTTCATTCATTGATGCCTTCCTCTATGCACCAAACACAACCTAGCCTACATGTTAGTTTCTCTACAGCACTTATTTAAAGTCTAGCACTCGAAAACGAAAAGAGGTGTACAAAATAGATTTTAAGTATTTTTGTCTTGTGCTCTCTTTGTATCTGGAACTGCACCAAGTTCCCCCCTCATCATTCAGGGAGGCAGTGGTAGCCTGATTGTTTCCATCTGAGAGCTTAGAAACATTAAGATAGATGAGCTGCAAACGAGACGGAGTGGACGGGGGAGTGCAGCGGTGAGGTGTGATGGGGGTGATCACGGTGAAGGAGTGAGGCATGGAGAACTTTTATTGAGGAGGTTTGGAGGGGAAATTGATGCTGGCAGTTCAGGATAATGATGTTTCCACAAAGAATACAATGCTCTGTTTCAGGCTACTATTCCTCTGAGGTATATTTTAGAAAAGAGCATATTTCTTTGGTGGGCTTGTGCTGGAGCGAGACAAATTGGTTTGCTTGTTTTGGCCAGATGGAGAAAGTTTATCCATGAAAAGGAAAAATGGGACGCAAAGCTCCCTGGTCGCACGGTCAATTCATCTGACTGACAGTCCAAAGACTTGGCCTTGTATTCTGTATTGGCTCTGCGTCTCCCAAGAGAAGATTTACTTTGTTGCTGCACTACTGAGCTGCAGACAATGTGCTAAATGGATTAGGACACAAATAAAATGGAGCTGTTCCTTTCCTCCCCGGATGCAGTAATTGCTCCGGGCTTTGATGGTATCCTCAGGAGAATTACCTACAAGGATGGAGACGCATTGCAGGACAGAAAGAACCTGCTTCCTCTGCTGCATTCAGTCATTATTCATCTCAACTCCAAAGAAACTTGATAACAAGAAAGCTTACAGAGTGCAGTGACCTTTTCAGGTAATGTGGAATTAATCTGCAAAACTGAAAACATGTAAATATATAAATAAACAGCTAAGAGGGTAGACTGACTGCTAAAGAGTTAGAAATAGTGATAAAACTGCAGTAGTAAGAGTAACTAAGTACAGTTGTACTTGAGTATTTTCGTTTTCCGAATAAAATATTGTAGATTTTAAACTATAGGTTTAAGTTTTACATCCGAAACAATCCACAACAAACAGTTTATAAAATATAATGCATTATTGATAATTCCTTTAAAGTGCATAAAGCAGTTATAATATGCTCCACCTACCACCATGTCCTGCATTCAAAAATGTACTTTGGTAAAAGTACAAAAGTAATATCAGGAAAGTATTATGAGGAAAAAGTGCTTAGATTTAAAAAAAAATTGTGTATAAGGGCCCTTGTGTTTTAAGTGGTAGAAAGTACATCTAAGCTATAGGCTACTTGGGTAGATGCAAAATGTTGAGGTATTTTACTAAAATCATTCACATTTCTGCATTGTTCTATATAAATACACACAATTTCAAAAGGACACTAATTTAAATACATTTATTTCACAATGATAGTTACATACAAAGTATGATTTTGCATCCAAAATACATAAAGCATTTAGGATTAGCTACACTTGAACCTACTACAATTTCAAATACTGCCTTAATGTTAATTGCATCGAGTACAACCAGTACTCTTTTATTTCCCAAAGTTTTCAAAGGTTATTTAATATTTGACTCGTAAAACACATGTTTCTGCTTGCAGTCAGCGTGTTAGTTCAATTCAGTTTCCTGTTTCCTCATTTGAGCACAAAAAGACGCTAACATTTCAAAAATCAGGAAACACGATATTCTCTGCATGTGAAAGAAAAACTAATTGGAGAAAAAAAATAAAAACAAAGAGAGCAAATCTTACCGAAGTAAACTTCCTTCTCGCACTTTGGACACTTAGGCATCTTGTTGCAGCTGTGTGTACGGGGTAGGTGTAGAAAGTGCTGGTGATATCCTGCAGCTGTATTGTCTGTCGCACCTGTCTGTCGCTCTGACCACGCCTCGCTGAAGTGCAGATGTGCGCAGCGTCCTCTTTTTATAGCACCGAGGAAATAGTTCAACTGACACTTTTCTCTTTTTTCTAACAGTGGGAGAGGCTTGAGTTGAGTGTGAGTGAGTGTACGTGCAGAAAACATCACAATGAAGCACTGAAATTAAAGATTTAAACTAATTAAACATATCCTCTTTTATAGCAGTTTGTCATATTATCTACCTTTTATTAAAAGTAAGCAATGTACGATAAATAAACACTATTTGAGTTTTTTTCTTTCTATTAGAGTGCATTTTTATATTATTTTATTCCAATATTATAAACTTGCTTTTTGTGGTGTTTTTGAGAGTCACAAAATGAATAGAGTTGGATGAAATGACCATTACAGTAAAATCCAAGGAGGTAAACAATCGTGAAAAGTAATAAATTACATAATAAAATGTATGAATAAGCAAAGTACCAGATCATGGGATCCCAATACATTAAGAGTTTGTAGCTCTCATCTCATAAATTGAAATGTTCATTTTATTAATCTCTTGAATAATATAAATATGAGTGCTCCCATCTGAATGCCCAAACACTGATTACAGAACATAAGAACAACATATATTACAGAACAACATGCCCCACACCAAATCCTATCAAAGTTGGGTAGCTGACACTTTCTGATCCTTAATTATTTACCCTGTGTGAGTAAATGGACCTCCACGCTGCTCTGTCTTATAATCTACTTGATATGTGACTCCACTCCACCAATCTATTCACTATACTGAATGGCAAGATAACCCACCTGATAAATAATGCAAGTCAAGGTGAATCACCCTTGCTGGCAGTGACTCAAGCAAAAACACACCTTTTGTCAGCTGAGCAAGCCCTCTTTTTCTGTGGCTGTAAGTCTGTAGAATGTATTTATAGTAAGGTTAATGTGTAAACAGGGCCCGTCCCTCCCTACAGGCCGATCATGCAGATTGCATGGGGCCTCACCTTGCGGAGGGGGCCTCATTTTGCGGAGGGTGCCTCAACTGAGCCGAAAATGCGGTGCACCTATGCGCTTATGCGGCGCAATTAGTGTGGCGCGGCACGGTTTCGCCGCTGCGAGGCTCCACTAGCATCCAGCTGTCCAAGCTTAACACATGTTGCAATAAGGTAGTGCATGCTAACTAGTTAAATAAATTAAATAATACACAAGTAGGCCTAATAAATTAGCATTTAAAATTGTTAGCTAAATGTTTATATGGCATAAAGTAGGCTAATTAATGAACAATAATTATACAACTATCACATGACAAATTATTCAAACAATGTGTTAAAATCAGAAGGGAAGTGTCACTGCACCACCCAGCTAGCAGATAAGTGACCCAAATCAAACGCACCTAACCCTAACCCTTCTGGATCTAGCTAACATGCTAAATGCTAACATGCTCATGGTGGACCTTCTACCTTCAGTGAGGCCTTCCCACTGTTAGTGACAATAATCTGAGACTGCTTGGATTCATTCAGTAAAATACTTTCTGAGAAAGAACAGACACTTGGAATAGTGAGGCCGAGGGGACTTTTCTAAAGGCTTTAACCGAGCAGAAAAAGTTCAATCTGGAGCTAAAGGAGGAGGAGGCTTAACGTTATGCAGAGACTCACAGGATGACGTTTGAAGAGGTGGGTGCATCAACACAAAAACAACTGCGTTACCTAGCAACAGTGCATTGTGTATACAAACAACAGCTCTTTTTTTTGCCAATATGTGTGTTTAAGCAGCTGCTGTGGCGTTTATATTGAGTTACTCTCTCTGTTATCTGCCTGGGGATGTTTTATGCTAGCATTACAGTGGCTGATTTATTTAATTTAGGTCTTCCTCAAGCTACACCGGGTTTGTATTTATGAATGGAAACTTCGAGTATCTGTCTGAGTAAGAGGAAGTCAGCTATTTATAATTGATTATGCACAGGCTGTAAACATCTCTCTATAGAAATTGAATTAAGGCTATTGTTGGTTTGGACATTAGTGCATGCTGCTGTTAACTAGAGTGCACATGGACATTTAACACAATCTATTTTGTAGCCTGATCAATTTATTTAGTTGTACAGTAGTTTAGTTTCATATTTCATCATATTCTCCACAGATAAGCAGCCACATTGCTGCTGGCCTGTTGTGTTTTGGTAACACAGTAGGCTATAGCAGGTTGGCTTGTGATTGCACCGTGATGATGAGGATGATTATGATGATGTTAGCCGTCTCTCATGCTTGGAATCTGTTTTGACTTTGAGCTGAAACATTGAGTCCTGGGTGTAATCATTACAACACAAGCAGATCACACACCCAACTTCAGGGCGACCTTTGGCCTGATCAAGAGGGAAGAGTTCTCCTTACTTTATTACATGAATCTGGCCGTGTCGTGTGTGTGTGTGTGTTATGTTGCTATGCTCCCTTATAGTGTAGTGGCTACGCCTGCTGCAGATCCAGACGCACCTGTAGAGTGGGGCATGTTTCTGTCTGTTTTCTCAGTTGAGTGACTCCTCAAAGATAACAAATCCTCCCTCTTAAATTGAATCACGATGGCAGCAAAACAAAAACCTGCTCTTTTCAGACTGTAACAAAAACCTTTGGTAGGCTATTCAAGTTTTGGGCTTAGTTGGGTATTCTTTGGTTAACTGATCAAATTAATCAAGATAAAATGTCCATAGAGGCAAAATCACACTAACTTGTTTTGGCCACACTGGTAGTAGAAGCGACTTTCTGGATGGTAAATCAGCTGCTTGGTTTTGGGCTGAAACATCATGGGAAACTTATAAATAATTAAATAAAGATTCAGCATAGTTATATCTTCAAATCTTTCTCAAATGTGGTTCACACCTGCATGTTTTGCGGAGAGTCTTTATTATGGATAAGACACCAGGGCCGCCTTGTCATTTTCTCCATGGGATGGTTTCCATTAAATTGGGGAAGCTCTGCCCTCTGCAGATTAATCAGAGAGATAATCCCTCCCAGCCACCCAGGTAGCTGAGGGTCTGCCTCAGCGCTGCACACAGCTCCTGGGTCCTGGGCTCTGGTCCAGGCAGTGAGGTCGGCCCCTGATGTTTCTGTTACTGCCTTGTAATTATGTCTCTCAGCGATCAGCCGCCTCCCATACATTAGACAAGATTAAGACAGAGGTTTCATGTTCTACATCACTAATCAAGTACAGTGAACACACACACTGCTACCACATGAAGACATCAACTGTCCTACAGGAGCGACATGTAGTCTAGCAGGCTGCTGAACACTTGTTGAGCCGTGCAGGCCACTTAGAGCACCAGTTTAAATCAGTGCACATGTAGAGCTGATTATGATGGTTTGGCACCCGAAACAGAGAGAACAACTTGGTTATTTCTACAGTATTTTATTTATATTTACATTTATAAATATTATTTTTTTAGAATTCGATTTGGACTTAAAATCTTACATAATAGTAGTTCATTTTGTGGGCTGATTCCGAGTTTTTGAGACTCGGGATGATTACATTTGACATATATTTGGCAGATAAAAACACAAAGAATTCAGTCTGACTGGATTTATTCCAGGCAGAGTGGGTGGAGGTTGGCTTTCAAACAATTTTTTTTCTTTTTCTTTTTACTTTACGCCTTACATCAGTATGTCAAACATCTTGCCCTAGTCCGAGCTGCTTCTTTTTGAGTGAAATGCTTTTAGCTTTCTTTTGTCCTGCAGTGCTTTTCAATGCATTTCGGCTGATCAGCCATCAGGATCAATCCACAGAACAGCAAACTGAAATCTTGTAAAGAAGTTAAAAAGCTTTAAATATTTTACGACTTATATTTAACTGCTCGATAGATCTGGCACCATATATTGGGCCTGAAATATGATGTCATATTTTTCCTCTATGAGGATATAGTCACACCATTTTTAATGCTCCATTTACATCATTCAAACACATGTGCAGACTGTGCGGTGACCTTTGACCTGTGAGTTCATATGATCCAAAAACGCTTGACCAAGAGAATTGCTCTGTGGCTCAAATTCCTCAAACACAGAAGAGCTACTGTAAGAGCAGCTACTGTGAGCTACTGCCAGATAGAGTATGTTTTATTTTAAGGAGCCATAAATTCTGTAGCATGACATCATATCCTGCTGCAACCACATACCGTGAAAGTACTTCATCATGCGAGAATAGAGAGAAAAACATTTCACTTGACGTTTAAATTGCATGAGCATCAATCAGGAAATTAGAGAGTCCTCTAATTTTCAAAGTTAACGGAAAAGTAAAGACTGATATTAATTGCAGAGCAGCAAATAAACTACATTTCTTGTCATGGATCCTTAAATAGCAGCTGCTCTGCTTGTTTTAGTTGCACCAATATTTTCTGGGATTTGTATTTGACTATGTGAGCAGTGCTGTGATAATACCCCGTGATGGATCAGGGTCTCTGCAATGACACCACACAAGAACACTTTTGTATTTTTAAACATTGTAATCTGTTCTTAGGATGACTTTGAAACACATGTCCAGGGATAACAGCTGACAAATAGCCTCTTAGGTTAATCACGCACAATTACAGCAATGTTAATAATGTGCATTGTTCCTGTTATATAAATAAATAAGAAAACATGATTATACAGTGAAGATAAACATTCAATGACGGGTTGTCGGCCAGCAGATTAAGTGGAGAGAGATGAGGCCGGATGCAGGAGGACACCGTGTCCATTCAGTGAAGCACATCCTGTCAGAGTGCCTACTCATAGAGGGAAGTGGTTCAGTTTCACACACCTTATAAGCAAACGATTATTTCACAAACAGACATTTTTTGTAGATGTGTTTAGTTTCACATTTCAGTGTGCTGCACATGCATGCAAATACTGCACATTCAGATCCGTTAGCATGTACACACAAAGAGGAATATGAATTACCTGCCACAACATCTGCAGCAAATGCTCATACTGCCAAAACAGCAAATGGCTCACATGAGGATTTTTTATGCAAGAAGGTGTTGCTCGTAGTGACAAACCCGTAGAAAAAAGTTATCACCTAACTCTGCAGTGAAGCCATAAGGAGCATTTTAGCATTTTGTTTTTGCTTCTTAAAACCCCACCTTATTTTCTCCCTTCCTTAAAGTGGACTTATCATGCTATATTTGAATAATATAGTGTAGGACCATACCTATATAAGGCATATTTATACTTTTTTTTTTTTAAATACCAAACAGATCATGCATTTTAGCCATGCCTCATTTTGCTCAATTTGACAATTTCTAGCTCTGTTTTTGCAAGGGCAGATTCTGTGAGAACAGCACCATCTACAGGCCTGGCATATGTACTACAGCGTCTCCAGCGCTTTCGAACGGCAATGGCCGTGGCTGTCTCCTCCTGATTGGTGGAGTTGGCCCAATAGCCGTAGCGCCACTGTCCTGACGTCAGGACAGTGTTCAAATCTGGATCAGTTTTTATCAGATCCGTTGCAGCCCCTTTTTTAGAGATTTGGGTATGGAGGAAAATAGAGAGGGTTGTGTTTTCTGACACTTGGTGAGTTCCCTGGAACACCGGGGACACATATTCATGTATAAAAGACGTACAAAAGTGCATTTTGCATGATAGGTCCCCTTTAAGTATTGTATTTCTTATATTGTCCTTTCTGGCGCTGCATGTTTTTAACTGATTAGAAGCATGACAAATAAACTGGAGACGAAACAATTTCACTACCAGACATTGAATCTAAATTCTACTTTTATTTACAATAATTTGTATTGATTTAATATGAACTCATATAAAATACCTAAAGAATTGCACAAAAATGCAATGCAAGAAGTTATAGTTACTGCTCAATTCCAATACATGTCACTAGAAGGTCCTATAACATATCAAACCTGTTCACAGACTACAGAGTATGTGATTAATGGAAACTTGAATGCTCTCACAGATTCTCACAGCGTCTCTCTCTCAGACACACTCCAGGTTTTTCCGAGGTCACTGTCTGCCCTCTTATCTCCGCTCCACTTTGATGCTCCCATTACCTCACGCTCCTTGTTTGTTTCCTGTGATTTAAATCAGACTGGGAAACTCGGGAGCATCTGCACTTTGTTGTGGTTTCTGGTGCCGTTATCCCCACATCAGAGGTAGAAGACTTGATTGGTCCTGTGCTGAAGGCAACCGTTGTCTGTGAGAGTTGTAATGATACGTTTATAATAAGAGCAGGACAACTCTCTTCCCGAAAGACTTGATGATCCTTACCAGAATAATGACTTTATGTGTTGTTTTCAACCCTGAAATTATCCTTTAAAAATCGTCTTAGGGAGTTTTTGTCCCCAGTATAATTTTTGGAAAGCATGTAGTATTTCATGCGTAATATCAATCATGTCCGTACAACAACAGTGTATATGTTCCTGAAATGCCCTGAGCAGCATCATCATCACTCACTGAGAGTTTGTGGTGACATTTGTCATGCCTCACCTTATTTTGGAGGGGTTCTTTCTCTTTCATCGTGTGCCTCGTCCTCTGCTGAGTTTTACGAAGCTCGTTTGAACATGTTTACCAGCTGACTGCTTCTGTACGGTGTGCAGACTGATCTCTTTTGCCCTCTTGCATGATACTTATTGGACAAGATGAGTGCATGTGTGTTGTAACAGTGAGTGAATCCTGGTCTCAGCTCTTTTTAAAGCAGTAATTGTGAAACTTACTGAAACAGTTTCTCTACAGATTATTAAGCTGCTGTGAGAAAGTTCATCATATTTTTGCATCGACTCCCACATGTGTGTCAAATAATTAATTTCAAATCGCCAATGTTTGTTTGTAACCCACTGATTTGAATGCAGCCAAGTTGGATTACATTCATGCAGAGGTGGAAGAAGAAGCAATACTGCATTCAAAATCTTACCACATATACTTTCAATATCAAAGTATACTTAACATACAGTCGTTAGATCATAATCATTGATGCTTTTATTTTGTTAATCACTAAAATGTTGCAGGTGCTAAAGGGTTAGCCAGTTTTAATCATTTTATATTCTGCCGGGTAGCTTTTGAATTTTACTCCCAGGGATCAATAAAGTCTAAATGTGATCTAAAGTTATCAAGTAAATAAAGTACAGTAAAAAGTACAGTTTTTGTCTCTGAAATGTACTATAGTAAAGTATGAAGTACTACTGTAAAAAGCTCCTGTGCAAGTTAAAATGACACTTCCAATGAAAGCAAGTTTAAAAATACATCATCACAGAATTTAAATGATTGATGAAAATAATACTCTATCATATGACGAGCACTTTGAATTGCCTTGTGGGAAAGTGTTATATACTGTAAACTTGCATTGCAAACAGTTCACAATTTAAGGAGAGGGGAGAGTATGCACTAGATTTGAACCAGCAACCCTCATGAGTTTGTGCTCATGTTTTCTGGCCATTTTTGTTTCCTTCTTCTTCCCATGGTTGGAAAGTGTCTCCTACATATTTCAGAGCGTCTGTGCGAGAAGTCAGAGATGGCAGACAAACTCAAGCCTTGTTTGACTTGGATGCCTTTCAGTCGTGGGCCCTCAATCAAAACAAATACTCTCATGTACACACACACACACACACACACACACACACACACACACACACACACACACACACACACACACACACACACACACACACACACACACACACACACACACACACACACACACACACACACACACACACACACACACACACACACACCCACACACTTAAACAGATTCATGTAACCCAAACACTGTTGGTCGGGGTAAGAACAGGTCAAGCATCCGAATCTTTATGGGAATTGTCAGGGGAGGAAAGCCCAAATTGGGCACCATTAAGGGAAAAATGTCGCAGCAGACCTTTTGGATAAAGAAAGGATCCCATGAAAACCAGTAAGATTGCACAGATTCAAAACACCCAATCAGAGCAACTGTGCTACGGTAAACCATCGTCATTAAGGCTAACTTACTGTTGGGACCTGGCACAAGCTCAACTATTTAGGAGGAGAAATGTCAGATAAATAAACACTGTGGTAAGCTGCAATTTCCTTGGCAACTGGGTAATTGTTTGTCAGGGAGTTTGTGTCCGCTGCTATGGAAACCGTTAGTTCCTCAAAAACAGGAAATGAAGAGGCCGCGTGTTTCTGAGGATGCCGTGTGATCATTTCCTTTCAGAGACATGAAAGAAAAGTCTCTTTCGAGTCACTTAAAGTCAAATGTGATTCGTAAGACACATGTTGAATACATCAGAAAGAAGAAACGGATTATAGATAGATCAGTGGGGAATTCACAACGTGCGCATTAGTGTCTGCCTCAGCTTAAATTCAAAAGTTATGCGTTAATGATATAACAGTGCAAGCATGCCCATAAAGTTTTGCAGCTGAGTGCAATTTGCCCTTTTTTTGTGTCTGATTGCAATTATCAATGTTGCAAAGTACTGTGTAAATGTTGCCTTTGCCTCAAAAATGCACAGTCGTGAGAACAATGGGGTGAAAAAGAACAATTCATATTTCAGACCAAACTACAGGTGCTGACAGACAAGGTGCAGAGGCATTCCCCAAAATGTTAGCCAGCCAGACAAACCGTAAATATGATTCCTATTATGCTTTTTGGGGTTTCTCTTTCCTGATTTTTCCCATATCGGTTTTTGTGCATGTAAACGGTCTGCAAAGGCTAAAATCTCAAAGTTTCCTCCAGAGTGAGTTGCTCTCCCACACACTGCCGGCCTGAACCGCCTCTGTTGGACTCCTTTTTTTACTTTTGGGACATAGGGAAATCATAATGTAACACTCATGCTCCTATTGGTTAGCGCTCCAACACATTGTTTGTGATAGGCTAAGGGGCGGGACATCTCTAAGCGGTTGACCACAACAGAACCGGCCAGCTAACCAATCAGAGCAGACTGGGCTCTGGTTTCAGATAGAGGGTGAAAAGAGGTGCTGCAGCACAGGCAGTATGAGTAAAGCATGGAGACATGTCCCAGTAGAGACACAGACACATATGAATCTGAAAATGAGCATAATTTGTCCTCTTAAAATATGTTAGGTCCACTGTAAAGTCTTGGTGTCACCCTCCTTGTGTCTTTGTTTTTAAAATGAGGCAGATTTGCATAGAAGGAAACCAATTTTGCACCAAATACATATTTTCTTATTAAGGTATACGTGCATATAGCACAGGACCAAGTGCTTAGTTTTAACAAGGACATACTGTAGGACTCAAAACATTCTAGTAAATTATCAATTGAAACCTCCACACTGTTCCAATGTGGACATTTTGACAGTCATCTCCGTGAATCAGCACAAAACACAGACAAAATACAGACTCTGAAGGAAAACCAAGTAAAAATGTAGTTGTGTAGTCGAAATATTTTCCACCATAAATCTGTGAAATAAAGAATTGGATGTGTGCTTCAGTAAAACAAGTAGCCTGCTGCTTGGGTGCTTTAGATAATTTATTTTACCCAGGAGGGCCTGTATGTCATTAACATCTGGTTTTACCACTGCAGTATTTATCTTCCCTGTTTTCCCCTGACCCTCATTTGGCGCTTTAAGATTTGTTGAACATGCGTGCCTATACATCGCACCGTAACCTTCACATAGTATGTTTTCTGACTAAGAGAAACATCATTTTTCACTCTTAACTACGTCTTTTTCTTGGATCACTGCAGCATCTTAGTTCAAGTGTTTCTCACACAGTCTGATGTTTTGCTTGTTGACAGAAGGTTTCTTGTGATCATCTGCGTTTATTCTAATTGTCGACATACTACAGACCTGTTTATTTGCTGGTTTTTGAACCTCAGTTGTACAATATCACCTTGAATTCACTGTCTAAAGCGGCCTTTGCTGGAACTCATTTGCTGAATCGTTACCAGGCATGCTGGATGAAAACTAAGGGTGTTTTATTCTGAAGAGCATGACTCAAAGGCAGACCATTTTCTTTATATAAAATGGCTGTGAGACTTAAAGTGGGATATTATTTTGAATCAAAGCAGAAAATAAAGACTGTGGATGTTTAAATGATGTTAGATGTTTATTCTTGTTTTTTTAATCACTTCATCAAAGGGATTCCTGCCTCATGTTTGCAAGATGGCTTATTATCATGCCTTTCTTTTTGCATTTTATGTTATTTTATTCAAATATTTCTATTCTTTTTACCTATTACTTTCACTTTACGCAGCTCCCTTCAACACCATGAGCGTGTTCAGTGTCTTCCAACTCAATCTATACCACCACTCTCATCTCTCATCTAGTTTTCAGCTGTTTCCAGCAAGAAACCCACCTAGTATTAAACAGTTGACAGCAGAGTTAGCAACTAGCTAGTCAAAACAATGGATTTAGCAGCTAAAAAGCCAGATATTCTCCTCACGAGTCGACCAGGACAAGTAAATATTGAACTTGGATTCATCAGATCGACACCAAAGCGACTTCAAATCAATGATTATATTGCACTATTTCATGTTTGCTACCTTTACAACAAGAAGCTGATCATATCTCAATGCTGTGTTTACAGCTTGTTGCCCAGGAGCAAAACATCAAAGCTTTAATGACATGTCTGGTTAAATAATTATTACCATTTTATTTATTGCCACTTGGACACAGTTGCTTTAGTATCCTGCCATGAAGCTTTCTCTTTTGGCTTCTTTTTCTGATTGCAAATCTGAGCTTTGGTTTTCCACTTGAATGAGAAAATAGTCAGCAGAAATATGTCCAACACTGTTGGTTAAATATTTACACTTTGTTTAACTTGGCAAGGGTTTCCTCCCTAACCTCAATAAATGATCAAAAGACTCAATCGCCTCCTTGTTTCCTGGCGTCCACAACTTCTGCTGCGTACAGCCGGTAAATCAAGGTTCTCCTCGGCAGCCTTGGAGGCGATTCACAGCAGAGCAGAGCAGCCTTCTTCCATTAACCTCCATCGTCACTGTAGATCAAACCACTTTTGACTGAAAGGCGTCAAATATCTCTTGACCACGGCCCTGTAATGTTGCACCTGTTGACAGTCTCTCATGACTTTCCCTCTGAATGTGTTAAGATTTCTGCTCATTAGAGCGCAGTTCTGGCTGTGATACCAAGTCACGCTGCTTTATTTCAGCACCATCGGGCCTATTAAGAGTAAGAGAAATGTCAGGAGAGAGATTTTAATATTTGTTGGCACATGAATGGCGATACTTTAATGCAAACAAGGGGCTTGTAGTTGCTACATCAAGAGTCATTTGTCAGTTTTGAGGAACTTGGTGGGATGGTATCACCTCCTTGTAGACTTGGCACAGAGCCAGAACAAACAAGTCGAAAGATATTTCCCACTGAGCAGCTACAAGCATGCTTTATTTTCTATTTCTTGGCCAAAGTTTGCAGTCTGTGGGCATGATGGACTGCTCCAGGTTTAGACTTGTACAAAAGATGGCTCGTAAATCTATCTTCTGCAACACTGGGCTACAATTTCTATGTCCAAAATCTGTTATGGTGCCAAGTTGGACGTCATGATTAGACTCTGTGGAGAATACTAAAAACTTCTGCAGGCTTCTGCAATGGTGACAAAAGATTGAGCATTGTTCTTCGAATGGCTGTTACCTTTATAAGTTTGGCTAAAAACTGTCACCTGCAAACTGTGATGGGTCTATGTTAAAATCCAACATTACTTTATAAAGAATAAATGGCATTTAAAAAATATTACTCTCAGCAATAAAGTGTTTGACAAAATGTTGAAATAACTTCTAAGTGGTCCAGGCTTCAAGTTCAGGTGGTTACTAATATTTTTACTGCACTTTAAGGAGTGGTAACCACACACATTGACTTTCACAAAGTTAGCAGGTCTTAAAATTACTCTTCCAGACCAATTCAAGCAGCTCGCTTCGTCCACCGCTCCTATTTTCATCACACAGCGGTTTCCTTTTGATTCTTTTAAAAGCTTCATGGTTGGTTACCATCTCCGCTGAAACTGCACTTAAAACCCAAACACTTTCAGCAATCATCGACTGAAAATGCTATGGATAGTTACATTTCCATCCTGTAAATGCCATATAAATCCCATTTCCGATCAGTCACTGCACTAATCATTCATAAAGTGCATGAAATGACATGCGTGTGCTCTACTTCTCCTCATAAGTCATTTTGAAGAGTCCCAGCAGGAACAGTGACCAGTGACAGACTGTACATTTTACTCTGATTTCATGGTCGTTCAATAACTGAGATATTTACTAGGATGGTAAAAAAATAATTTATGGTTTATTGAGCTCATAATATAAACATACAATTTATACCACCGACTGGAGAACAGGACACATGACGTTGTTAAATGTTTTGTGAACAAAATTAAAGCAGCATGGATATATTCACAACTTAATGAACCAGCTGTGTAACTGTTTACCCTTAATGTAAGCCACTTCAATAAATCAGAGTTCACCCCAAAGGAATGCTTACATCTACAAAGCTGTCTAAATTATCTTGTTTGATGTTTAACAGTTTTATTTTCCGCTATTGCACACTTTCCCATATGCTGTTTTTAGCGCAGTAGTGGGCTATAATGACCGAATGCTGGTATTTGGAAAATGACCAGTACAGTGTTCGCTGTGCAACTGGAGAATGCATTAAGTGAATGGGAAAAAATAGATCTCATGATATTTATGACTAAATGCCTTTCGTTCAGACAGAAAATGTGTGCCAGTGAATGTCATCAGTCGGACAGCCATTTATCATCGATCATGCATGTCTATTCTGTCTGTAATTCCATGAAAACCTCATAAAGTTGGTTCAACTACAAGAATTATAATACTGTACTTACAGTAGATGTTAAGCGTTTGAGGTAGGCAATTGGCCTAATGCAATTGCTTTCGAAAAAAAACAATAGTAACTTTATTTAGACAGTTTCTTTGTACACTGTGCACCGTCTCATTTCTAATAAGTATAAATCTCATTCGGAGAGAGCAGACCTACAGCAAGGCCAATGGTTCAGATGCTTTTCTAAAATGGTCCCAATTCCAGAGTTGGGAAGTCGTTTCTAACTTAGGTGTGTTCATGAGCATTACTTTAAGTTGTTATGTGGAAAAATAAGGGGTTTTATTTAATTGCTCAGGGCTTTTAAACAACATGTTTCAGATGATTTTGAGTTGTTGTTCCTACTTCAGGGGTGCATTCAGGTGATTTTTTTCCAGTCGGTAACTAATGTTTCCCATTTTACTTAAATCACACGAGGCAATAAATGCAGCACGATGCAGCACACATGTCCTTATTTCAGTCAGACAACTCACGTGTTTTTTTAACATGTTTATTAGAAGCAGCATATAGTTGAGTTTGGCGTCTAGGCTCGGGCCTCATCACTCCACAGATATACATAGCACGATGAGTGATGATTAAATAACTAACCCCCCGAGCCTACAGGTGGAAGCTGGGGGGGTGGTGGGGCAGGCAAGCAGCAGCGACGTGGAAGTAGCTGCAGCAATAACAGCAGCAAGCAATGCATAGAGAGAGATCTGGCAGGTTCAATAGAGCGGCACATTAAGGAGACTCTGTTTGGTTGGTTGTAGAGTGGCAAGGGGCGTTATGTATGAATGCTGCATAAGTGCTCGAGTTGACTGCCTGAACTAGCTCGCAGGCTTTGCCCCATATCTATATGTTAACTAGAGTAAAACATAGTTTGTGCGTGAGCCCTGTGATTCGGATCCATCCAAAATGTATTGGGTTTCTTTCTTGGCCCATGCTACACCCTTTAAGCAAGTTTCATGATAATTGGGCCTGAATAAGTTTTTCCGTTATCCTGCTGACAGACAAATAAACTGAGGCGTAAACATAACCTCCTTGTTTGACGTCATGTGTGTACTCCTTATGAAATACACACAGTTTGAAAGAATTTATGAAACTTGACTCTGACTGTATATTTTGTTTACCGTATATAAGTATGGCGGGAGGCCATTGTTTATGTTCTTCTGTTTAGGATTGTTGTTGTTCTCTCCAAGATTGTGGCAAAGACCAGTAATTCAAGAGGTGATTTTGATCTATGTGTAATGTAGTGTAATTTAATTGGAAACATTCACACAAGGATCAAATTTAAGCATTTACAATATCAACTGTCAGTGTGGCCCATAGTGTATTTACGTTGTCGTCAATGTTTAAGCTTTTAGTCAATGGTCTGACAGTATGCAGACCAATGAGGCTCACCTACAGAAAAAATTCCCCCTCTTTCACTCCTTTTCATTTCTTTCAAATCGGTGGTGTAGTTTCAGTATCGTGTGTGATGTGGTCCACTTCTGGGAGCTTGGTGAGGCCCCTGTGAGAGCTGTATCTCAGCGCGGGATGTGATGTTGCATTGAACAGATCACCAGACACCAAGATGTGTTTTGAAGTGGGTGTAGATGTAAATGTATTCTGTCAAAGCCTAGCAAGCAAATTGGATCCATCGGGGCGTGTTTTTTCGGGGTCCTTTAATGTCCAGGAAAGTCAGACTGTTATTCATTGGTGACATAATCACACAGAGTGGTAGAAAAAAGATAAAAAGAGCTCCCAGAAGTAAATGTTTTTTTTATTTGAGCTGCTGCACTGGAGGAAGTGGTGTCCAAGGTTTGGCAGCTTGTGTCCCTGTTACACAGTTAAACAGCTTATAAAAGAACATTCTTGCACGGCACAGCTTACAATGACAATTGTCCCAGATTTTCCATTTAAATTATTTTAAACAATGGGTCTTTTATTTCAGATATAGAGGCAGACAAAACCAGACTCGTAGCCATCAGTATCAGCTGCTAAGACAACTATTGCTTGTAGCTTTGTGCAGCTATAGCTAACTTGCAAATTATGCTAACGTTAGCTCCATTCGTTGGGTGAAAACACTCTGGCTGACCTTTTGTTTACTGCAGAAAAGCCTATTAAAGTATTAACTATGAAGAATGATAAGGAAAGATTTAAAAGCATACTGTTGTAGGCTATAATTCAAATATAACCCTCTTTAGTTGCTTGGTTATTTTCACATGCTTTTGTATTTTCAAACAGTATATGTATTTGCTAAATGTGATATAGCTATCTAGATTTTGCTTCAACACAGTAGGAACAGGTATTTTTAACCTAACCTCTCACCTGATAAATTAATGTAGACTAGTTTATTTATGATATGCTCCTTGTCTTAGTAAATAACAACAGCTTAGCCCTGTAAGTAGCCTACAGCTAGTTAGCCTAACATGCTAACGTTTGCAGTTTACGTTATAGCAGATAAACTTACTGTTTATCCATTCGTTAAACTATTCCTTGGTCTTTTGGAAAGTCTAAAAATAGAGTCACCACTCTTCTAAACTCTTTATAGCAAGTTTTATTTTAGTATTTTACGACTGCTCAAATAGGCTTTGTGGAGAAATCCAAAGCTTGGCAACCTTGAAAATGTTGTGCTGCTTCCCAGCAACAACACACAGCAAAGCAGCAATAAAATACAGAAATATATTACATGGCAACGATAGGAGCTGATCAGCCATGCTCATCACTTGTACTCTAAAAGACATTTTCCTAAATATTGTAGAGTGTATTTTTTTTTTGGGTAAACCACGCTCTTTTCTATTGAAGGGAACCATAACAACCTTGTGGTTTTCCCTGATACATTTCTACTTGCACTAAATCAAATAAAGGTTTTTGTGGCAGGGGGTTTTGGAGCCACATTTCTTGGCAACCCCACCAAGCCTGTCCACCCACAGACCAATGAATAATCAAACACTAATAACATGTTATACCTATATTAAGTATGATTCTTCAGACATCTTTGCATCTGAAGTGGGCTCATTTTCTGTCCACCACGTCCTCTACCACTTAGAGCAAAATGGAGTCATTTCCTGCTCGGAGATGTGTTTTAGCAGCAGAGTAAAGCTCTCCAGATCATACACAAAGTGAGATATGTTCAAAATAACTTGGAATGCTGCTTGTCTGAGAAAACTGCGTCTCCTTGGCAACCGCCTCCCCCAAAACACAAACAGGCCTCGAATCCCTCGCCAGACAAGTAAAAGGCGATTGCAGAAAAAATGTTTTCCCAAGTGATTGGCTCTGGAGGGTCCCTGTGGTGGGCTTTCACTATGTGGGAACGCTCTGAGACCACTGAAGAAGTCTGTGAAATATTATCAGATCAACAGCTGGGGTCTTTGCAGGCTGAAGTGTGCAGAATCAAGATCCTTTAAAGATTTACTCTGGTTTGTTGACCATCTGTTGTCTCGTGTGTTGGCACTTGGACTGGCTTAAAGTGCACATGTAAAACTTCCCAAGTTAGTCACCGGCAACAAAACAGGATCTGAAATAAATTATTGTTCTTGCTTTTATTTAATTGGGCCCTATTGTGCTTGTTGTGGTTTCCCCTTCCATGTAGTGTGTATAGGTTTTAGTGCATGAAAATGGTCTGCAAAAGCTAAAATCCAAAGTTTCCTCCAGAGGGAGTTTCTCTCCGACACATGCCTGCATTGGACTCTTTTGTTTACTTCGATTTTTGTGGAAACAATGTTTAAACTTTGATTCTCTATCTGGGCGATTCAGTTCCTGTACAGCGTTGCCAACTCTTGCCAACGCTCCCAAATCGCTTAAAGTCAACATTTACTCAACCTGTATCCTCTCTACTTTTGTTGTCTCCCTCCCTACCTATCATCCCCTCTCATTGACATTCCTGTCATCCCTCATCCTCCTCCACAAGTGACTACAAACCGCTCGCAGCTCTGTTAGCTCAGCGCCCCTCCTCACTTGTTTTCCATCTCAGTCTGGCAGCCTGCACACTGGGTCCATTGTACAAAGAGAGGCTTTGCCCATGTACTGGATACTTGACAATGAGTGTGACGACATCAGGCGTGGCCGTCAAATGCAGACAGACTTTATTTATATCTTTGACATAACTGAAAATATCAAAATGTACAGTAAAGCAACTGCGAGAACCCAAAATAAATCACATTAGCAGCTCAATGTCGGCATCTTGTTTCTCTTCTGCAACCGTTTTCTTAGTAGTTTTGTGTGCACAGTGGCTTCAGGCCCGGCGATTAGGTCATTGTTTTTATATCTGAGCTCAATTAAAGATAAGAATTAGGTGGAGTTACTCATGGCAGCTGCTGCATTCACAGACATTCAATCATGCAAACTTCAGGATAACTGAATGATTACTACTTTCACACCCAAGAGGATTTTGTGGATCAAGGGTCAAACAGCTTATTACAATCACATTATATTTATCATTTTTGAGTTGGTACACATTTTTAACGCGCTGGCTACTTAATTCATCCCTCTTAGTTCTTAGCAAGTTAACACAACCTTGACATATTATTACAATAAAGAGAAAATTGTGAATTTGCCTTCCTGCAGTAGTGAAATCTGCTGCTTTGAAAAGAACAGTAATACGGGGCAAAAACATTAATTTGACAGGCTGTACAATTTAAACAATGAGCTAAAAGACCTACAAGTCTCCGTAGCTGTTTGTATAGCTGCCTTACTTTAATTGAGAAACTGATCTGGGATGGTATTGGAGGACTTTTCAAAAACAGTGTCGTGAAATGTAGACGGACTTCTGACATTCATACAATGATGAGAGCCAAAAGTGTCAGAAACATTTATTCTTCTTGGACGTATTTCTTCCAAGTTGCTCAACCCTTTTCTTCTCAATGAACGTTTCATAGCAGAATATTGGATCTGAGTGCAGCAGCCCACGTAAAACCCTGGGATCGAGTCCCACCGAACTCTCTGTGCTGTCTCTACGCTCTCAGCTTTCCAAATGGGAAAACAGAACATTACACAAAATGCTAAGAAGTGAATGGAGCGCCAACTTTCCTTTTTTTAAAGCATTGCAATTTTCCAAATGTATTTTATTCTTTCCATTATTCACCTCTGATCTTAACACTCAATAACCTTTTCTTTGTATATTGTGTATGTATGCACAGTATACGCCATCAAATATGCACGATGGAAGACTGCAGTAAAGAGCAGAAAAACAGGAAAAGGTGACAAAAGAAGGAAAAGCCCGCCGTCCCATGTGATCGGTTTTACAGCTGCGTCCTGCCCGTTGGAAGGGAGTAGCTGAACATTATGTTACTAATCCAGCATCAGTTAAAACACAAAAGCTCATTTTTAGAGATGAGGTGACTGACTTTAGTGCCTCTAGTTGCATCAGATACTGCAGAGAGGACTGATCTCACATGATTTAATTTAGGCAATGATGTTCAAGGCAAACATCTAAGTTTAGCCAGAACTGCAAAAGCATCCTTTGTCCATCAGTTGTAAAGAAATCTTCTGTGTTTATTATCTCACTTCTAGTTCTATCTGTTCAGTTCTTCCTGACCAAGTTCATCGCAAGCCCTGCTGTTGCTATTGGATTTGCAATCAAAGGGACCGTCCTTGTATACCTGGTTAACTTATCCGTGATGTGTTTTGGCTGCTTCAACGAGGGCTGAGCCAAAACACAGCTTATCCTCGCTGTCATCGACCCCCAATTGCCCCTTGCCCTGCCATGTAGTATCACAGCTCAGACACAGATACTGTACGTGTGAGATTACCTGGAACGGCTGCTTGTCACTTTGAGTTACTGATTTAAAAAAAAAAAATGGAGCTTGCTTTACTGAAAGCATGATACAAATCCCTTCATCGTGGGCTGTGCAGGCCCTCGAGGGACTGGTGGGAGAGCGGGACACAGAGGATACAGAGCGTAGGAGACAAAGAGAGGGAATGCCTTGGCTCCAGGCCCGGGCAGTGGCAGCTTGCCATGGTTTCATGTCTCCTCACTGCTCTCGACAATGTGAAACAGCAGACGGCCCACCTGTGCTGAGGGATTGTTCATGTAGGGGTAGATTATAGACCTCGGTTTGGGCCGTCGGGGTAGCAGGGAGGTTCTGGGGTTCAGCTTTTCAGCAACTTTATCCTGCTCCACATTTTTATATCTCAAAATGCACGTCCATCTGGCTGTGTTCAGGCGGCCACAGGGAGGATGTTACGAGCAGACGGAGGGAGAGGCTGTTTTGTGATTAAACTCTCGCATCTGCTTCTCACCGATTCCTAGATGTTGATAACTGCCACATTAAAAAAATATAGTATGCAGGCGTTTTTCGAGGTGTGACAGCATCTGAAGGTTCGGAAAAACCATCAGGCCCAGTGGAAGGATGGGGATACAGATGGCATTGTCTCTGTGATGAAGAGGACAATGCTTATAAAGCCCCTGACGCCTTTTACTAATACGTAGGATCTGATGTAACTGTACTGTTAAACCAGGCTTGTGGCGGCACGTGTGATTCATTTATTAGTTATTAACTGGGTACCTCCCATCAGATGTTTTGCTTAACTCTTGGCAGGACAAATAGTGATCGGAAAAATCGTACTCATTACTTCAATGTTAATTTCTTGTGATTAGACAGTCACAATAAGCGTTTTGAGTTGTGAAATTTAATTAGAAGAAGGCGCCACAATAATTAATTCAGCCTGGTTAACTGAATGGGGAAACAAAGCAGTGATTTCCTAGCAGCCACCCTCCTGACTGTGGCTGAAGTTAAGCCAACATGAGATCAAGAGAGAGAGCTCTGAACAGCTGCTTCACGGCGTCAGACTGACACCTGACTAATACGAATCGTCTGTTATTGAAGTTGCAGCACAGGATGCACAGCTAATACATTGGAAAACCTATTTTCTCAATCAGCTTCCTACTATGAGAGTTTGGACCCTTTCATGAACACAATATCTGCTGCCAAATTTCCATCACTTTGGTTTTTTTCTGTTGAGAGAAGTCTGAACTCCCTTCCACTGGTTTAATGTGGGCAGGGTGGTGATGTCATGTATGTCTGTGCACCAATCAGGACTCGGCTTTATTTGAATCAAAATCTGAAGATGGATAGTATGGTGTTTGCTCATGTTGCTTAGATGGTGTCAGTCAAATGTGATCAACAAATACATGGTGTTAAAATATGTATCAATACCAATGCAGTTAAGTGCTTTTATTACTTTTGAGAATACAATCATGTCAATCAAAGCATTCAGTTTTGTAAAATGACACCACCACTTCTCCCCATTTAAAACATACATCAACACGTTTTGGTGGATTCTCGGTATGCATGCCGCACATCAGCCAAAGACCGTACATCTATATCAATTTTAGGGTTGATCATGTGACGACCAACTCTGTTATCATGCTTTCCCATTAACTTGCATTCCATATAACGTCTGAATTAAGAATATATAAAGACGTGTGTTCGATCAAAACGTTATAAATGTGTTGCATATAAAGTAATGAATATGTTAAGAGGCTCAAGGTAGCACCTGTACTGTGAATTGTGTACTGTACTGTAAAGCACTTTGTACATCCGTGTTGAGAAGGGTGCTATATAAATAAAGTTTTACTTACTTACTTACTTACTTACCTCAACTCTGTCAAATTACCCAACAAATGTATTATATTTCTTCGCAACAAAACCCAAACAACTTTTTGGACATTTGAAGTCGCTGCTTTATGTGTGACTGGTGTACAATGACAAGTGACAAGACATCCCCAGAGAGTCCTGGCTCCATTAAAGTGACGTTTATTCTCTTCCAATATCGCTGCTTAGGTTACTACGATGAAGCTTTCGGACATCTGCTGGATCCGTTGAGTCCGTTCACATCGCCGGTATGCAAGTTTCTATTTAGGGAATAACTGTAGATGCTGGAAATATTGTTTTATGATGTGAGACAATGTCTCGCTCCCCTCAATGAAGAGGGACTGGAATAAGGAATTGATATCCCCTTATAATGGAAAAGCAGTTATGGATTACACAACGAGCAGATATTTCCAAATCGGACACCTCCAGTCCAGAATCACTTCATTTGCTGAGTGGTGTTCACAGAAGGTTTCTTTAATCGGTGTTGGAGCTGTGGCTGTTGGGAATGTCATTTGTTAATTATTAAGGCCTAAACCAAAATAGGCCTCACAGGAGTTTTGATCTGATGACACGGTAGACAAAAGTCAAAGCATTAGAAAAAGTTATTAGAGTTTATCCTGTGGATGTCGGTACACATTTGAATGGCAGTCAGATATTTCAGTTTGGATGGAAATGGTTTCTGGAACCACTTTGTTCAGGGTGTTTAAGTCAGAGGCACTAACATCACATGTTACATAACATTGTTCTCCCTTGGAAGCATTTGTAGGGTCTCAACCTCAATTACAGAGTCCACCAAAAAAATGTCTTTGCACAAGTGACAATGAAGGAGGAACAAATCCAACCTCATCTCCTTAATAGTCTTCATCTATTGTACGTGTAACTCATCTGAAATCCTTATTAAACACATATTGAAATTCTGTCAATAAGATAAGATATTACTTTATTGATCCCAATTTGGGAAATGTTTGTGTTGCAGCAGCATAAAAAGACATGGCATTGTACAAGAAATATTAAAAGACAAGAAATAAACAAGAAAGTAGAAAATATACATATACAAATTAACAATAACAAGATTACATATACATAAGAATGTGACAGATGGAATATTAAATATTAAACTGAATATATAAGTGTAAAATGTACAGTGAAGAGAGAAACTATGGAGCAGAGAGTTTCACCTTTACCAAGAAAACAACACATTTTTTTGTTTTGTGTAAAGAAATCAATACCTTCAAAATGAGCAAACAAATAACTTCACATACAATGTAAGAGACAACATTTCCACATTCAGTATTGAAGCCGTTGACTATTCCTTCCTGAGGCCAACACTTCCTACAGGTGGTGACAATTGTTTTCCCTGGAAGTCACATGAGTCTCATTTTGCAACAGATGGTTTCATTTTGCACTCTCCATCACAAGACCACAGTCAGTCCAAGGTGTGTGTGCATGAATATGTGTGTGTCTTATTTGAAGACAATAAAGAGTTCACATGTAGGCGGCCGTGTGACGCCATACATACATACATACACTGACATCTGTTTGGTATCCAGGCAACTGCACTGTGTTTCCCCGGGTGCGGCTCAGCACAAAGTTTCCACATGGTTATTAAAAGTGACCAAATGTGGGACAAATGGTCGTTCATACTTTGATTTTTATGACTTCAATGATGACATAGCGTGCAGCCTGCATGTGCACGAGCGAAGCTACTGTACCCATCTTACACTTCTTTAAAGTGATGCAAGGCTGAAACTGTGCAGCAGTGAAGCAACTGTTCCTGCTGTCAGTCATGATGTTTCGATATGTGTGTGAAGTGCAACACAATGAGCTTAGTGTTGCCACAGTGCTAACTAAGCTTGGTCTATTTTCTTTAGGTTTCTGAGCGCTGTCACATCTAACAAAACGAGTTAATCCCCATTATGAGACCTGTCACTGTTGCATGTTAGGTCGTTACTTGCTTAAGGGAAAACACAAAAGAGAAGATTTCCTATTATTTACTGGCGTGAGATCTAAGGTTTATTGTCAGTCAACAGTAGATCAGCAGAACATGCAAGATAGTAACATGTTTTTAAAAAATGTAGGTGATATTAAAGCTGTAAATCACAGCATAGAGAGGAATTCAACCAGTGTTGGGAATCATATTATCCCAATATTGATTAATATTTACTTTTATTTGGTGTTGTTGACGTTAAGTCCCTTGTATGGGTGACTATTACAACAAATAAATGCATCACTCAATAAATCAAATAAGGCCTCAACTTCCAAATAAATGTGCAGGTAATTTTTAAATATGTAATCTATATTATTGCACTTTTTAAGGCAGCATACTTTATGAACTTGAAGGTGTTTCAAAGGAGGAATTAGTTGTTGTAGTATTAACATAACCATTCCTTTTAAATTCAAACCTAATATCAAAGTTGTTTCATTAAAACGTCAGAGGAAATCATTAGGAATTAAGGGACCTATGAAATAGAGCGTGACCAAAACAGTGTGCAGTTTAGACCGGACTAAAATACTAAGAAGCCCATCATGCAGCTTGTATCACATCTCACGCTTTCCTGCCTCATAAAGCATAATGCGTCACAGTTATAACCGCCCTGATATGAATGAGCCAAGTGATTCATTCAGAGAAGGGCTCAGATTTTGTGATGACGTTTCTCTGAAGCTAGCTGGCAGGCCTGCACTTTATAGCAGGGATTGATCATTTGTACATCACTGTTTCTCATTATAGTTGAAAAGTATATTAGAATGATCATGGTGTGATTGATTAAGAGGATCTTTACAAAAACTAAGATGTTTTCTTAAGTCTAAATTGGTAGATCGGGATATCTCTGTAGCTCCACAATGCTTTGGAAAATGCACTAGTCCGTATAGCGATTTCATTAAAATGTGTGATTAATCACGCAGACCTACTAGCTATTTTTCTTCTTATGGCCGTAGGGAAATTAGTTTCCCCTGCTCTCAATCGTAGTAATGAGGTTTAGAATTCATTAAAAAAAAATGCTTAATTATTCTTTTTGGTAATACTTTGTATGAGTTTTTACTTTCCACCTCGTCTAATAGCAACAAATTAACGAATAATTAGACAAGGAATCCACAAACTCAAACCGCATGTAGTCAAGGCCGGATTAACCACAGGGCACACTCGGCACGTGCCCAGGGGCCCTTGAGCAAGAGAGGGCCCTCAGTGACAAGAGAAAAATGTTTTTTTTGGCACAACCTCACTCATCATACATGGTTTTTTTCTCTTTCTTTCTCTTTCTCTCTTTCTCTCTTTCTCTCTCTCTCTCTCTCTTTCTCTCTTTCTCTCTTTCTCTCTCGCTCTCTCGCTCTCTCGCTCTCTCGCTCTCTCGCTCTCTCGCTCTCTCGCTCTCTCGCTCTCTCGCTCTCTCGCTCTCTCGCTCTCTCGCTCTCTCTCTCTCATATACTGATCACTTAGTTGAGCTACCACATACTTTCAATACATGTTTTACTTAACTCTCAATGGTTGTGACTAATAGAACTCCTTGTGTACTTGTACAGCCAGCCAGTCATATTTTGGCATTTTAAGTAGGGTGCTGCTCTGAGGTTTTGAGTGATATTAAGGTCTTCTTGAGCCATACACTGTCTTGAGATCTTATCCATTGTATCCTTGTCTTGTGATTTTTGACTGAAAGGGCAAAAGGCTAGACCTACTTTGGTTGAACTATGTGGCTGCGTCCCTGCTTTTGAGAAATAGGTGTGCGATTGACATGCCAGATTGAAAATGTTAAATATTGGTCATGTTGGGTAGGCGTGTTGTTACGTGTTGGGTTGGCGTGTTGTTACGTGTTGGGTTGAGGGGCCCCGAGCTCTCAGTGCCCAGGGGTCCCTGGAGGTACTAATCCGGCCTTACATGTAGTGTTTGTTTATTGCAATTCATGAACAGGAAAAAGGAGTTAAAAAGATCTGTCAATAACTGTAACAACACGGAAGAAGAGTTGATTACATATTTATTCAAGGGATTAAAAAGACAAAATGCAGCAGGGCTGAAGTGCAGCGTCTCATTCTACAAACAGTGAGCCCTACGATGTACGACAGGTATTAAACAAACACAGTAACAGTCTTACGATAATACTAGGATGCACATTCTCACAGAATGACTTGTCTGCAGTGTGTCTACGAGCTAAGCTACTGTCTCTGCCAACGGCAACAAATACTTCAAATAGCGCGTCATTTCTCGGAAAATAACAGCCGGGTTATTTATTTATAATTAACAATAAAACATCTTAGTTGTAGAGATTTTATACAGCTTACATTGACCTCCTTCACAATCAGTCCCATAAAGGGCAGCAGTACAATGGCTAATTCAATTTGAAGGACTTAATTTGAAGCAAAAGAGACTTGCTCTTATCCGGCAACCCACATTCCTCCATTTAGAAAACCCCATCCACATTCTGCCTTATTTTGAAAATGGATGGTTTTGTTGTTTATTAGCACATAAACCAGATGTTGACATTAAACAGGTTAATAACATATGCTTATAATTTGAATAAATTCATGTTGACTCAATACAGCGTTGTGGATGTGTTGGAAGTCATGTAACAGTCGCCTAACAGGTCCACTTTCCCACCTTTTTTGCAATATGTTGGGATTTTTTTTTAATTTCTTTTAAAATAAGGAATGTTGACAGGCGGGCAAAAGGTAAATATGGCATTTTTAAAATACACATTTATTGGCAACCTGATTCTGAGCACCACCTGTGCCTCCAAGGCGTAATTCCTCCGACTGTCAACGCGCTACACCTCCACCTCCAGCCAGAAGGCACTTCTCCACACCCAAGAATCAATCTCTGTCACATTTTTGTTAAACACAAGTCACCTCAAACCGGATATCCTCAATCACACTTGTCAGGCTACAAAATTGAAATATAGGACCTTCATATTTGACTGTGGTGACATTGAATGTGTTCTCATACGTTTATAAATGTGTAAACATGGCATTAAATTACTTGTAATACCTGTGGGAATGCTTGGTGTGGCTCTCCCGGAGCAAATGTATATACAACACATGTTTAGGCCATTTTAAATAATTCCTCCTGGTGCTAAATCAGCTGGGAGCGGGTCAGAATAAAGGAGAAAAGGGATAATTTGTCTCAGGTATGAGCGCCAGGTGGGAGGAAGAGGACGAATAATACTGTGGTTGATGGTCAGTGTTGTGTAGAGAAGAGGAGGGATGAAGCTGAGGGGACAAAAGGTTCAAGGCTGGGTCACTGCACTGGGCTCCTTCTCATAGATGTAGCTGCCAACACCACCAGTGTTCACGCCTGGAGAAACCACAGGGACAAGGGGGGAGTCAGGGGGGGAGGAGAGAGGGGGAGAGAAGGAACAACATGAGCAGGAGAGGTTGCAAAACATTTCCTCCAGAAGCTGCTGCAGTGTTGCAGACAATGCTATGATGAAATGACTCTTGAGTAACATCGAGTAATGTGCAACGTGTGCAGCGTGGCTCAATGCTCGGACATTTTGACATTCTGTTATAAAGTGCAGCTGATAATGGGTGGGTGGACAGCGCCCCCTAGCGGATACCTTTGGGCCCGAAGAGAACAGCGTAGCAGGGTTTGTGGCAGTAGGGCTGGCCGTCATGCTGCAATTGGATCAAATGCAAACATTAACACATGAAGGCATACATTTCTTGTATGGTCAGGCAGACAGGTGGAAAGGACTATTATAAACAAATACTTTTGTTTATTCTGTCTAGGTGATTATTTTTGATTGTTTTAGTGACGTTCATTTCCATTCTTCTTGTGTCATTCCCTTGTTTGCTGTGTTGTTTTATTTATATACATTTTTTTTGGATCCTTTAACTTGTAGAGGTCATATATAACTCAAAAGAATTGTCTTTGCAAACATATATGTTTTTACCATTACACTGAAAAAAAACTGAAATTGTTGACTTTAACTAAATATATCATGTCAACAGATTTCACATAACTGCATTAAGTTAGTTCAAAGCAATAATATTGAGTTTAAATTAATATATAAGGTTTCAACTTAATATTATTGCTTTCAACTAACATGATACGGTTATCTGAAATCTGTTGACTTCATATATTTAATTAAAGTCAACGTTCCAGTTTTTTCATATACAACACAGTGTATGTTTGTTGTTGATTTGAGTGTTGTTTACAGTTATAATGATGAAGCCAGATTTGCCTGTGATATATTATAAACGCTTTGTCAGTCAAAAATCCAATATTGAATTTAAAATGTTATATACATCTATATATTTGAGAGGCTTGAAACAGTATTTTCTGCCATTGGTGCGATTATTATTATTAATAATTTAAATATCAAAATGGTTAGCGCTAAAAAAAAGTATGTGACTCAGCTAATCATTGCAGCACTAATCTATTATAAACATGGATGTGAATGTTTGGAAATAACTAAATTGCAATTATTTTTGACTGATATTGCAATTGCGAAATGATTCTCCATATAAGAGGGAATGATCATTTTTGAAACATTATTCACATTATCATTAAAAAAATATATTTTAATGATCATTAGTGATTTTTCAAGAGGAACTGTTCCAAACAAAGTAAAATATTGTTTGCAAACCGGGACTTCTCTGCAGCACCACAATACTTTATCCCAATATTGTCACATATATTGCTCTTACTGCTATTTGGAGATTGTACTCGTCAAGGTTTTGCAATTCTTATCAAATTTATATTTATTGTGCAACCCTAGTAGTTATTTTCTTCTTCGCAGTATTCCTCCATCTTTGTTTTTTCTCAGTATTCTCCTCACCTCTGCATGGCTGCCAGGAGTCAGAGTCTTGCTGCACCTCTCACAGCGCAGACAGGGTCGATGCCAGTCCTTACCCAGTGATGTCACCTTCTCAGCTATTGAGAGAGAGAGAGAGACACACACACACACACACTGATTATCTGGCAAACATTTCAAAATCCATCAAGTCAACTGTCAATTCCTCCCAGTTCTTATTAAGCTCATGTTAATGCTGCCATTGCTTCATACTTGAAATGTAACCAGGAAGAACACTTAGTTGCATTAATTAATTGGTTGTACCAAATAAAACACACACACACACACCTGTGAGACACCATGGCAACCACTTTGCAGGTTCACACCTTTCCAAAACCTTTTTCCATCTCACCTTTTGTCCCTGAATGTGTTAACTACTCACCAAAATACACCTTCTTGCTGCATCGGGGACACAGGTTGGCCTCTCCAGAAAAGGTGGTGATGCTTCCAGCAGCTAAAACATTACACACAAACACAAATTAAATTACTGGAAAGGCAAGAGAAACTATTGAATAATAATGACCACCAATCTTTCGAGTTAGGTGTGAAAAACAGGGTGCTAATAATTAAACCAAATGAAATTGAGCTTAATATTTAACAGTTTTTATATGTTACAACAGGGAATAATTAAGTTAAGAGGCTAATTACGACAATTTGAGATATTCTGGTTGCCAGGATACTTCATTTACTCCATCTTTAAAACAGCCAATCGGGAGAGTCATCGGAGGTTTAGTGAACATGTAGTGTTGTTTTCAGACAGCAGGTGGCGCCAAAAAGCAAAGACACTGGTTTGGTGTTATTCTGTCATAAAACAACCTATTTACAACACTTTTTTTCACCAACATATTAATAAAGAATAAATAAAAGCACAAAGATTAAATGATACTGAAAACTTGAGCACATAGAAACTAAAACCTTAAACAAATGATAAATAGCATGAAAACTAGGTGTTATGATTAAAACTCGAACATGACACTTGGAAGTTTAAATAATATTTCTACAGTAGTCCTGGCTTTCATCAAATCTTGTCAACATTCAATGCTTGAAAATGATGGTAGTTAATTTATTACATATTATACTAATTGTATAAAAAGACATTCATCCATCTTTCCTGTTTATTTGATTAGATAAAAGCTTTTCAACACTTTAAAGTATTCCAAAGATTGTATGTTATATGGCAAGTTATTTGAAAAAAAGTTAGCCCTTGCACATTGAAGGGTTTTATGTCCAGAGAACGAACAAAAAATCCTTAACCTTTGCTGAGTCTTCTAGCTTAAAAAACCAAGTGAGTAGAAAAAAGCCATTAACAGAAAAGTGCACAGCGGAGACCAATTGAAGAAAAAACAGATAAAGGGTTTTTGTTCCTGCTGACAGGGGAAACACACCCGATCTGACACGTCTGAGAAAATCCTCCTGAGGTCCCAAAAGACTTTGTGTATCGACGTTCTTATCATTGAGTCAGCAACAGCTTTCCTTTGACTTACAACACAACAAATCTAAAGGGGAAAACGAACCTATGAACTATCTTTCTCCCTGCTAGTCAACGCTCGCTGATAGATCCACAAATATAGTACACACTGTACGAATAACATGCTTCTGAGTTACCTTTGGGTGCTGCCTTGGGGACAAACACTCGCTTCTCTTCAGCTTTTGGGGCTGAATCCACGCTGGTGGGGTTGTTGTTGGCGGGAGCATCGTACACATAAGAGCCAGCTCCACCGATGTTCACTCCTGAAACAAAATCATTAACACAAGAGAAAATATTTTATATCTGACATAAATACATTTTTTTGAATAGAATATTACAAAATGAATACCTTCCATAAATACTTTATTGATGAATAAATACATACATATTGTTAAATAAAAAGATTGCAGCTATCTAACAGCAGTTGAACAAGTCAAAGAATATATAGACACGTGAATACAAAAATAGATACATGTAGTTTTTGTAAAAATAAAATGCACTCTTTGTTATTGGTTTGTTATTTTATTTATTAATCACACTACTGATCTATTTGTGTTTTGATTTTTTTTAAATTGTATTTACTTATCTATTTATTGGTGATTAAGTATTTTTTGTGCCTCCATTCTAAAAACCTTTTACAATATAGTCAATAAACAAACCAAGTAACACAATACTAGAGAGTACACAACAAATCCAGTTAATATACTGTAAGAGAGTACAATCAAAGTCTAGTAAAGATGCTAAAACAGGTGAATGTAGTCATTTATGCTGAATAAAAGTACATGAGTATTACCTTTTGGCCCAAAGAGGGCAGCATAGCACGGTTTGTGGCAGTAGGGCCGTCCATCGTGCTGTGGGAGAGACAGAAAAACATCAGTGACATTTATATAAAATAAACGTACTCAATGGGCATGAAAGGATAGAAAAAACCCTGATGACGCAAATGGGAAAAGGCAACCATGACATGTTAAAGTAGTCATTTTTCACACTTTTTCTGACATCATATATTTTGGTTTGGGGAGAAGATGGAAAGATTTAGTCCAAAAACGTATACAAGACTCTTTCTTTCCATTTCAACACATAATAATGACGCCGGCTGTATCCAAGAAACAGGACTCTGTTGATGAGCCAGCACCGAGTGGACGTGTCCCTACCCCACCTGAGGGGTCAGTGTGAGACATAGATGGCTTGCTGCTGATGCATGCTGGGAATGTGGCGGTCATTGCAGGAGCATGTGACCAGCTTGGGAAGGGGATCAGGGCCGAGGGCCACTGGTCCAGAGCCCGATGCCCATAGAAGAGAAGAAACAAGCGAATGACACGGGAACGATGCCAGAGCCTGGGTGGTGAGGGAAAACCCTCCAGGAAGAGAGCCAGGCTTTAAAGTCGGGCTTCAAAATCATATATTATGATATTTTTAAACACATATCTTTATGGATACTGTAGAGATATTGTAGGGTTGACCATGGATAATTACAGTGTGTAACCAGGTAAAATAGTTTTTACCCTCCTGAATTCATTTGACAAAACCGGTACCAGCCGACTGAGCGCTGGGATTCAAGAAAAACTCATAGGGGCCCATAGGATGCGAAAAAAGTGATTTTGTATTAAAAAGGCCAATTGTACTCCACGAGCCACCGAACAACTTTCATAGGAATGAATTGGCCCTGCCTCCAATGCTGTATCTAGTTATCTTTGTAATCTTGTATTAGATAAAAAGGGACAAACTACCCACAGTCCCTTCTACTTTGGCCACATGAGCTCCGTTACCTCAGAAGACTGTAAGGCAGAGTAGAGGATTCTTCTCTCACGTTAAATAATGAATTAACCGTGACAGGATCAGCTACCGTTAAAGCACTCTCTCACTTCCTGTTTGACATTTATGAGATCCTTGAAGGTCCGGACAGCGCTGCCGTGACTAAGCACTGATGACTTTCTCAGGACAGGACACACACAGGGCTTCATTGTCAAGTGAAGGGAGATGTCTGTTAACAGTCTACTGTACAGTACTGGCTCTGGCTGTGAAGCAGAGGGACCCTAAAAATGGATTATCCATCTTTACACACAGCCCACTCTCTTCTCACTTCCCACATCCTGACATCTAAATCTGTTTTCTCCATCTTTTTCGTTCCTGTCGTCATCCTCATCTTAATCTCCGTGCCCCATTGCTTCGAACTCTGCCCACGCACTTTGCTGGGCTTCAGCCACTGGACAAGAGACCAGAATGCTAGTGGATTAACTTTGTACCACTAGCTGATTTTGATCTGCTTTTTTTACTTTTAGTCACTTCATGTCTTAACAGGTAGCTATTTTAAAAGAAAGATGTATCATATCAAGTTATGGCCAGACAGTTCAATTAAAACGGCGATGTTTCCCTCTTAGATTTTATCATTTGAAGGATTTTTTAGAGCCCAAAATAATTGAAAGCATTGAGTCTTTTTCCTTAGAAAAATAACTTTTGTGTATCCACCAATTTTACTTAAGAAGTCACTTTACAGGTCTTAGTGAGTACTACTTCACATGTGAGCAACATGAGCCACCATACTGTATAGCTCACTTGGTAGAGCTTGAGGCCCATATACTGGGGCTGAGGACCCGGGGTCAAATCTGGCCAGTGACCATTTGCCACGTGTCATCCCCTCTGTCACCCCCCTTTTAACACTGTCACTTCAATAAAAGGCACTGGTTAAATAAATTGGGGGTGTGGAGTTAGAAAGAAGTGAGTTTAACAGATCTTTGTATCCCACTCCTCATCTTTGGCTCTTGGCTCCATTAGCGGCTACCAGCATAGCAATCCAGAATCTCTGACCAAAATGTTGGCTAAAAAGCATGGAATTAAAAAAGGCTATATCTGCGGTTCAGCTGCATAGATTTTTATCCTTTTCTCAAAAGATTTATCCGAAAAGTATTTCATTCAAGCACAATTTCATGGCTGTTGGGATTCATAAATATTTATCACTGGAGAAAATGTTTCCCTGAACTCAAAATCTCCCGTCTGTACGTTCAGATTTCACTCCGTTAAGACTCTGACAAGTCGATCTGCATTCAAATACAATCTTGGTCTTTAAGGGGCAACAATGGAGGACTTGTCACCTTTTCCTTTCTGCAGCCTGGCTCTCTGCCCAGGCGGCTGCCCTCATTCACTCTCAGACGACAGGCCACGGTCGCCAGTTTCCTTTTAAAGAAGCAGTCAGTATTTCTCTGAGGGTCTTAACCTTCTGCATACCAGGTCTGAGATGACATCAAGCACCCGCAGTCCCCTTTACATGCTTTAAAACAAAAAAAAATCTACATCTCTAAACCTTGCTCTGTTTCCATGACGATGATTAAGTATTGATTTTTTGCCTAGTAAAGTCAGGCTCGTGGCACGGTGCTGCAGCCCGGGGCAGCATGTGGATGCTGTCCATGGAGAGAGAGAGAGAGAGAGAGAGAGAGGGCAGAGAGAGATTGTGTGACTACATTACTGTAATCATGCAGAGATTAAACAGCAGCAGCATCCTTTGGGGTCTGCAGGGATTTTGCTTTTGTGTACAAAAACGCTGAGATCACATCCTCTGTGTGTTGAGAAAAGAGCGGGAAAGTCATCCAATAACAGAAATGGCGAGGATGAGATTGAAGTGCTGGCTGGGTCACAGAGGGCAACATAAAAAAGGGCTTGATAAGAAAACCTCCGGTGGGCGGGGGTCTATATGTTGAGACGTGATACTGCAGTGTGATTATGCAACAGAGAGGAAGAAGAGTGCTCATCCTGGAGGGGTTAAAATTCCCAAAAGGACATCTCATATTGACAGATGCAGCCAGACACACAACAAGGAAGGGAAAAAGGCATGAACTCAGCAATTTCCTGTGCAGAAAGCACACGTTCTGTGGGGTGAAATGAAAGGAAAGAACATCATATCTTTGCAAAGCAGAAAAACACTTCCAGTCTTAAGAGCCGGTCTCACCAGCGTTCATTTTCATCATTGTTGGTTTCACTTTGGTAAGGTTTTTCACATTAATGCCACCGATGGCCAATAGGAAGCCGTCTTAATGGTGCTGACGAAGAGCCTAAGAGTTCAACACAGAGGAAGGTATTGTAGCTTATTAGCTAAGTGGCTTCACTCACTTTCATTTAACCTTCTGTGTTGCAGTAAAAACTGTCTCACAAAAAAAGGGATGATTTACTGACTATGAGACAAGAGTCATTGGTTCAAAAACATCCTCCCCTTCACTAAATAAGTCCTTATTGGATTCATTTACGAACAATCCTGAGAGGGAACATGAGGGAGTAAACGACACAGAGAAGAGAAAATAGAAGGAAGCTATAAAAACAGGAAGCGACTAACAATACTATGTTCTTCGCTGGCTAGCATGTTAGCGGTTAGCATCTCCAGCCACTGTAGATCACAAACGAGGTCTGAATGTAGTCTCTAGCATACATTACCAATATATTTTCAATATAAGACATTACTCTTGAGTACTGAACATACATTCATGACATACATCATTCGTCATAATGCCAATCGCTGAAACGTGCTAACGGTTTCCTAAAAGCATTAACATTAGCATAGCTGTTAGCATGTTTCGTTGAGGATCCACTGTAGAGGCATTCTGTCAATAAGTCAATACATGACCAGGCAGAACTGGCTTCCCCTTTTTAGATTTCACAACTAAAGTCAATGAACTGAACAGGAATTTTGTCATGCAGTTTGTTTGACCTCGTGAGATCAACCGACTGTGCTGATATTTCATACAGAAAGACAACATAACTTCCTAAAATAGAAGTTGCATTAACAGTGGAAAGCCCTTAAAGTCCATTCAGAGAAGCCATTTGTGTGACACTTTCAGCCGCAGTGCTTCACAGCAGCACTGAGTGCATATAATGTGAGCATGAATGGCCTCAGTGGGAAGTGAACTCCTACCCGAGGCAATGTGAGAGATGTGCTCCATACACAGAGCCACTATACAGCATAGAAAGAGTCCATAACACTGCCCCAGTTACAGAGTATAGTACATATCTCTTCATCCTGGTTTCCCTTTGAAAGATTCACCATTCATTTACACTGATAATAGAGGCTGTGTTTAGACCCTGCTATGTGCCTTTAAGCAAGAAGCTGAAGTAGTGTAATTTACAATTTTTCGATTATTTAACTCCGATAGGTTGTTTTATGGCATAGTTTGAAAGTTAAATGAGTAGATGAATACTAAGAAAACTTGAGTAGATGTACTAAGTTGCTTTTCTCTACTATGGTTTCCATCTATTTTACTTTTCACATGTTTATAATTGTGTATGTTATTAAACGATTATATAAAATGTGCTATTTTTGGTATATTTCCATTTGTTTATTTCACCTTTTCTAATCTCTCCGTTATTCACGTTGCGCACTGCCTTGACGCAACAACATTTGACATACTTCTACATTCATGCAACAAATACAATCACATCTCTGGAGATCTCACTAGTTGCAGCACCAGAGAAGACAGATTAGTATCAGATGCCTTTAATTTCAGCAGTGAGAGGACAGTGTTGTACAGTTAGTGGTGGCGTCCTACTGACCTCAGCGTGGCCTCCGGCGTTCAGGAGCTTGTTGCAGCGGTCGCACTTGAGACACATCTTGTGCCAGTCCTTCCCCAGTGATGACACCTTTTCAGCTGCACATGAAAGACAAAAGAGATGAGGGATGAGTGCAAACATTCACATAAAGCAGCTTTTATACACATTACTATGCCCAACAACCATCAATTGTTTCACGCTTTGTTTGCGTTATAATGTGGCGTTCAAATCACTCATCGCTGAGAGGAATGACGCGCCCTCGTTGCTTCACTCCCCAGAATAATGATTAGCTTGTACTGTATTTGTGGGCTGATTCCCCTCGGGGAAATTGTGCCAACCGAGAGACTGGGGGGGTGGGAGATACTGTGCAAAGGCCTGTGTACCACCACAGGATGCAGTAATGATGTCATTGCGGGATAAACAGAGTGGCGTGACGTGAGCCCCCGTCCAGCTGGAACAGCAGGGGGGTTCCCACATCTAACCCAGATCCTTTGTATCCCCTCTCCTAAAACACACACACACACACCCCTCCCCCAGTTTACAGTATACCCATCCTGCTGCAGACGGCCCTTCAACCCCATTTCCGTCCCCTTTTCTCTCCCAGACAAGCGAGGGACCCCTAATTATACCCTTTCCAACAATAAATCTCTGCTGCTTCCACACAATGGACCCCAAGGAGTCGTGCAGGCATCAGAGGAAACACCTTCTCTTATCAAGGCAGGGCACAAATAATAGGCGGATGCTGGAGTCTGTTTCCTTCATACCTCCAGTCACAAACACACACAAACAAACAGCATGAATGCAGACACACAGACGATCACTTCCTGCTGCACGTCGTCTCTCTGGCTGCTTTCACACATGTACCATAACCTGTATAACTGCTGTCAAATTCCTGCGTCAGCGTCATGTCAGGAGGCACAGGAAATCACACATCACAGAGTCAGTCAGTCAGTCATGGAATTTAAAGAACAAGAAAAATAAGGCTGTACGATATGATGAAAATGCATTAACAGTGTTGAATGTAGCGAGACTAATATTGCTTGATACATTAACTGATATTCAAATTGCTTGTTGAACCAAAAAAAAAGTGAGGGAGATAGATTTGATTATCCCTTTTTTGCACTGCTGAACATTACACGGAAAAGAAAAGACCAAATTAAAAGATAATTACATTTGAAGGTGCAATTTCCACTGATCTTTTACAATGTTTTTACGAGTTTACGTTGCAATGATGGTCAAATAACACATTCTTCAGCCGTACCAAAACAATTCTGAAATAATAATGAAATGTAGACTTAATATAAAATGTCACGAAAGGTAAAACATTAATTTAAGGTGCATAAAAGAACTGGTTAATCAAGTATGAAAATAGCTAAAATGTAAGTGGTAAAGTAATTATTTTGGGTTTATGACTTTTCAAAACCAGAAAAAGGAAAAAGCAAGCATGAGCCATTGCCAACGTGAGTTTGAGAGACTTTAATATTGTTCCTTTTATGGATTGTGTGTATTCTCATTTTAGCGTTGACCTAATAAGTGCCATGATTTTGTTCAGAAATGTAATTTAATTCGATGTGAAAATTATGTTATGGGTATCATATTCTGGAAAATGCTTCTCGGGATTGCTTTAGGAGATCAGACTACTCCCTGCAGAGCTTTCTGTTTGCTCTCCCATCAGCTCTCCTTGTCAATTATAAAAACACAGAGACAAATGGCCAAACAAGGCCCTGGAGATGAGCTGGAGACAAGGAGCGTGACCTCCCATCAACACTTCAGTAGAGGAATGCTGACTTGGACATTACATTACATTACATTTAGCTGACGCTTTTATCCTAAGCGACTTACAATAAGTGCATTCGACCAAGAAGATACAAACTAGAAGAAAACAGAATCATATAAGTACATCAGGTTTCATAGAGCCAAAACATTTCAAGTGCTACTCAACTAGCTTTAGATAAGCCAGTCCTTTGTTAGTATATAAGTGCTTTGTTAGTCAGACATAGCAAATTGCCGGAAATGCTAAATCACTCTTAAAGATACTGTTATTCAGAGTAAGCTGACAATTAATCATTCTTTAAAATCAATAATATGCTCTTAAATCAGATGACCACAAAACCTTTAGAGACAGCCAGTTGAGTTAAAAGGACGCCATCGCTGGTTATACTCAAGCAAAATGAGTTTGTACATGTTGTCCAACCACATCAGTTATGTTAAATGTGTTTATAGTTTGCATCATTCTAAGGTGGAGTGAAAAGCAGGTCATAATTGAGAGGGAGGGAAATGGCACATATTGTCTCCTGAAAGTCATTCATAGTGCTGCACTTAGTTGTTCACATATAAAGTGACAGAAATAGTGTAAAAAATGTAATCGACATTTAATTTAAAATTCAGTTTACAAAAGATTTTCCTCTTGCTCTTTGGTTTGTTTCACTTAAGCTCACTTTTAATTCACCTAATAAGTTGACATAACTAAGTTTGAGTTTCCAGAAGCCTTTCCAGTCATTACCACCACACAGGGCAGAAGTATTAGTTACTAAATCATCTGAAAATGCAATGAATACACTCTCCTATTGAAGCAATAGAATTTGTGGTGGATACATTGATTTATTGTCTGACTGCAAGTTATGGAAAGTAACAAAGAAGATCAGAGTCAGACACAGTAACTTTTGCCTTCTCTATTCCCTTTTATATCAACAGAGCAAACCTTAAAACACCTTTCCAGTATGTCATGTTTACATAGAGAACAAACCTGGAACCAGCAGTAGTTTAACCGGTCTGCTCTGGTCTTCAAAATACTGCCAGCGATTGCATTTTTTCTGTGTGTGTGTGTGTGTGTGTGTGTGTGTGTGTGTGTGTGTGTGTGTGTGTGTGTGTGTGTGTGTGTGTGTGTGTGTGTGTGTGTGTGTGTGTGTGTGTGTGTGTGTGTGTGTGTGTGTGTGTGTGTGTGTGTGTGTGTGTGTGTGTGTGTGTGTGTGTGTGTGTGTGTGTGTGTGCTTGTTGTTGACTGACTCACGAACAGACACACCTCCACACAGCTTTGACAATCAGTGTATGAGTGGACGTCAGAGCCTTGTCTCTGAAGGAGTGTGTCCTCATTCAGTCTGCCTCATTCAGTCTGTGACTGTGTGTGTATAAACAAGTCCACTGTTTAACAGCTATGTTTTAAAGGCCAGTTGTTGTTATTATAAGAGGGGTGAGTCTGTCTGTATTATGTGCTGTAGGAGTTATAGAGTGGGGGAGGTGGAGGGGATCTGCCTATGGTCCAGATGTTTATACCCACCCAGCTGCAAGCAAGCCTCTATCCTTATTATCCTTCATGCTGTGCAGCTTGACCAGTGAAATTAAGCCAGAAAATGTGCAATTGGTTTGACATTTCTTATGATCTAATAAGAAAAATCGAACTCACTGCACCCGTGGACCCACATTGAGCTCTTTGTCTCCTAAAATAGTAACGTGTGGGCTCAAATTAAGCAACTGAAATGTCACCATGTCCTCCTTCACCTCGTTACAGCAACAACCTGAGGGTGAAAGCACCCACTTGTGTAAACAAACAAACTGCTGTTCACAGGGAAGTCTCTCCGGATATTCACATTTACATTGTCAACATCGATGAGGATGTGCCAAATCCTTTTAGCCAATTCTGTTTTCTCTCTCACGACAAAATCAGTCACAAGCACACAACAAAGGATTCCCCTGTTGGTGCGACGTAAACAGTGGGACAGCTTTGGGGAATCACTGCTAACGAATTGTAGTTGAAAAGAGTTGTAAGACTATTAAACACCTGCACTTTGAAACAACATCCATAACATTAATCTGGCTGCTACTTAGAAATGATTTATCTAATACATCATATTGCAATAACTTGTAAAGACTCTTATTGCACTATTTCACTTTTTTTTTTACTATTTTTATTTTTGTATTTACTATTTACTTGCACTATTTTTCAGTTTTATTGTGTTGCTCTGTTGGAGGAGCCTGTGACCTAAGATTTTCATCGTCATAACTACACTGTAGCTACGTTCGTATGACTAATAAAAGCCTTGAACATCAAACCTGACATGTGCGTAAAACTGTAAACCAACTTTAAGAGATACTTCAAATAAGCAGAAGCACACTTTTCCACAAACAGTAAACGCCATATATTTAATGCGAGTATGACTCCTGTTTAGGATGTAATCTCCAAACTAAACGGATCACAAGACGAGATAAGTCAGTATCTGGGAGGCTTAACATCTCGGGTGAACCATTTCCTGAGGGAAAAGCTGCAATAGCAATCCATCTTCAGTGAATATATATCATGCCAAAAATATCAGACGAGGTCCATCCGTGAGGTTTGACCTGATTGTTTGGGATTGGTCCAAGGGATTGCAAAACAGATCATATAGATTTGAAAAACATGTGTAAATATTAACCTTGTGTTATAAGAGAGAACATGGATCTTTGGAATAGATTTAAAAAGTCCAAGAAAATAAGTTAATAAAAGTGTTTTAAGGTTTTTTTAAATGTGTGGGGTTGCTGGCATTGATAAAGTGTTTAATTTAATTCTTCTAAGTAAAAATATCCTGACATGTGTTGTATTCAAATGTACTTGCTTCAGAGGTCCAAAAAACATCTTGATTTGTGGGACTTCCTCACATTCATGTCATCATTTAAATCATAGGGCAAAAACGTTATGGCTGCCAAGGGGTGGGGACTCTTTTGCATCGACAAATAAATGTTCATTAGCCAGAGTGACAGACAATGTGACTGCAGGAACACTGAGCTCCAGGTGAGAGGATGGCGTAATAATGAAAGCAGAGGTCTGGGCAGAGATCAGAGGTCATCACCATCCCCCATTTGATACCTGCACCCGTATAAGCTGCTTAGCTTCATTTGTAAATTCCTCATCTAAGCTCTGCAGTCTGCGGCCGGATTCTCTTATTGCGCTGTCAATATGGTTTAAATCACTGAGACAGCCTGCTGTGGACTCTTCTTTTCTGACTTAGCTCAGCGGTTTTAATTACTTGTTTCGCTTTCAGTATATTCCTGAGCATTATCAAAGGAAAGGAGGCTGAGGTCTAGAGCCACAACATTGCAGTCAGAGCTTGCATTTGTAATGAAGAAACACGAGCACAATTTAATGTGGAAAACGAGTTCTGAAACTGTGCACACGGCACCACCTGATGTTCATAAACACTTCCCCAGCAGTGGCACTCAACCCAGCTCGGCCAATTTAAGTTCATTTGGCATTTGACTTGACGCCCAATAAAAGAGGTATTACGACATTAGCGGAAATTAAGGGGCAGCATCTCATCTAAAGATATTACTTTGTGCCATTCAAAACTCAAAGCAGTTGTACGTAAATGGAAAAAGCATTTCAAGTGAGAGTGGCTCATGCCTTTTGAACTAATAAGGTCAGACATATTCACACTTAATACAGCCATAATGTAATTCATAGCTTCAAACATACTTTGAACGTCATAACTAATGAGAAAAGGGCTGTTTTCTCTCACTTGGTTTTAAGTCTTTCTACTGTTCTCCTGACATATTATCCATATACACCCATAAGACAAATATTTACTAAAAGCTGATGCAACAGGGTTAGATGGGGTCGCCATCCTTTATTAGGCCTAACTTTATTAGCGCAAAAGTGCAGTAGGAGTCACAAGACATCTTAGGCAGCGTATAAAAGCAGCAATTAAACATCAAATGACTGCGGTTTATATTCAGTTAGTGCGAGTATCAGTTCTGCTTCCAAAGATGAGAGGCACATCAGAAAACTTCAAGCCGTTTATAATTCAATTTAAATGTCATTTCTGTGACATGATTCACTTACACTTCAGATCATATTAGGAGTGAAACCAATTATGCGCAGACAGACTGTAAGGGGAGCCGCATGGGAGCAGCAAACGGTCCTCAAAACACACTGTAATTGGACAGAACATTAAGAAACAGAAATTTAACGAGTTGTCTTCAGAGGGGAAACATTAACGGCCAATTTCTCCAAACGACTTAATTATGGGCGCTTTACTGTGAACAGTGACAGGGCAGCTGCACCCAAAAAACACCCAGAGATTCAGCTTCAGGTCAGGGGGAAATTCATCCTTTCTGTCTTAAAGAAGAAGTTCTGAACAACATTTGTACAGCTGAACTCCCAGCATGCAACGCAGCAGGAATGTCCACCGGGTGGGTTGGGCTCTGAAATCTCATATGGGTGCTCTCTTATCACTCAATAATTAGATTGGGTTAGGACAGAGGGAGATCTAATGTGTAGGAAGTTCTGCAGGAGGAGCCATAACTGTGAAGCTGCTGTTTGAGTTCAACTGCTTTAAGAGAAGTGTGAATAGTACGGGTGGAGGGACACATTGATTAATTCAAGATAAACAACATTGGTATCTCCCAAGATGCTTAAAACAATTCATAATAATAATAATTCACTACAAGTTTTTTTTAATTGTGTGCCAATTTTGAAATTAGTAAGTTTCTAAGAGATAAAAGGTACTAGCCTAAGCACCAATTTTATTTATGCAACAGGCGGCTTTTTCATTTTTAATATTCCTTGGAGTTATTATCCTCAAAGTCACTAAGGACTAAGAAATACTAATATTTATTTCCGGAAGTTTTAGCTTGAAGAACTGTTGCCTTTCGTCTAATGTTTGCCTTTGTGTGATTACATTAGTTAATATACGTTTTTCAAATTTAAAACCCCTTAATTGTACTGTAAGCAAACTTGACTTTGCCTTCATGTCAAAATGTGCCTTTTATAAACACTTTGACAGCAAACAGCGGACTGGAGTAAATTCTGAAACGAGAACCAATGTGGTACCAAATCGATAATCGATTAGAATCGATCGTGACCACAATAACCTAATCTAATGAAAGGTTGATAGTAAATTGATGTAGTACACTTTAATGGAGCATCGAAGACCTCATTGCGATTTAAAAATGTACAATTTATAACCATCTCAATCAGTTTGTCACAGTTAAGGCTGATGTTAAATCGCAAGTGGATTTTTATGAGTATTTTTTATATTCATGTCACATTTTTACACCAAATGAAGCTCTATTTTCTTTGTAATGTTCATGATGTAACCAATGCTATCATTTCTAAATCACGCCTGGCTGGGTTTTGTTTCATTGCACCCTCTGGTAACATGGACCCATCTGTTCAGCTCTTCCTACCATACACACACACACACACACACACACACACACACACACACACACACACACACACACACACACACACACACACACACACACACACACACACACACACACACACACACACACACACACACACACACACACACACACACACACACACACACACACACACACACACACACACACACACACACACACACACACACACACACACACACACACACACACACACACACACACACACACACACACACACACACACACACACACACACACACACACACACACACACACACACACACACACACACACACACACACACACACACACACACACACCTCTCCCTCCGTCCTCTCTTTCTCATTCTCATTCTCCATCAGTGGCAGCTGAGTCCACGCGGGTGTTTCTCTGTGTTTGGCTGCAGCAGTGTGATAACTGCACGTCCTGATAAACACTCTGCACCTGATTAACTAAAGGCCCAGGAGGCAAAGCCGGACCCGAACATGAGAGGAACATTTAGTAAAAAAAAAAAATCTTGCATCTCTAGAGAAATGTATGAAGGGAAAAAACAAGCAGCCTGCGTTTCCTCCTCTGCATCCTCTTCTCTGGAGTACAAACACCCTCAAGGACTGGTGACCTTTTACTAAACTTTAAAGACAATCGCCATTCAGTCCGGGCACATGGGGGATTCAACCTCACCAAGGGAAGGGGCTTTGGAGGAATTTTCCACTTGTTCATTTACTACTCAACCTATAAGTGTCATTTATTAATTTCTGGAAAAAAAATCTGTGACAATTTCTATAATGGCCAAGATACAGGTTTACTTTATTCCACAAATAATAGTAATATTCCAAAAGTACTTGATAGTTATAGTTCATATGATTATTTTTGGAGCACTTTTTCTTTGTTTATAGTCAAAGACGCATTGGCAAAGTAATTAGATGTTTACAGTCAATGTGCAAAACCTATTTTATAGGACTAAACTATAAACAAATGTTTGTTTTCATTATTGAAATAATGTATAGATTATTTGTACATGATGGTTGCAGCCAACGATTCTTTCCATCATTGATTAACCTGACGTTTCACAGCTTTTTCTACAAAATTGGGAAAAATTAACATTATAATTTCCCAGAACCAAAGATTATTTAGCTATCTCCTTTTGTCCATCCAAGAGTTCAACACCCCAATATATTGTATACAATAATTCTATAGAGAAAATAAGCAAATAAAGCATCAACTCACTTTAAGATCTGTACATTTATTTTGTAAACTGCAATATTCAACTTCAGTAAACATCCACCTGTACCTAAATAAGGTACTAGCAGATGTATTAAATGTCACAGAACTTGTAAAGATAAACCTCTGCTCATAGTGAGGGAAGTGAGAGTGAGTTGACCGTGGCAGTGGTTTAGTAAACAGTGGAATTATTTGAATGGTCAGTGTGTGCTGCGGTGCTCACAGTGCAGGGTGGGGATGCTGAAGAGCGACCAGGAAACATGCTTTTGGTTTCCCCGTCCTGTGGCTGATGCAACCCCGTGGCAAAACTTAGCTCTGGAGGTCGTCTGTCGCCTCAGCCAAGGCGAGGTTTCCTCCCCAGGCGTTCTCCCTCTCTCTCCCCCCTTTCCCTCGGAGAATAAAAGAGGCCGACCTCGTGAATCCCGCTGGCTGACGTAAGTGGGCTGCAGTTAACTCGCATCCTGTCTGCGCTGCTCACAGGGGCCGCAGCCAAAGCACCCAACGTCCCTCCCTGGACCCGGGGGCCAAGCTTGCCCCACACTGCCTCTCATCTCTAACGGGTCAGGACACTGTGTCCCGGCTACAGTCAGGGACTTCAAAAGCATGTAGTCTGCACGATTAGCCTGCAGAGAAGTGGACCATGTCTTCAAAAGAGAGGCAGGACTGTATGACTAGAATGGCACCTTCAGATGAAGCCTGTGTAATTGGATAATCAGCCCTTGAGGGGCAGACATCATATGACAGAGGCATTAAATGTTTAAAATGCTTAGACCACTTTGAGTGAAGTCATCTGAGTCGTTTAGGAGGCGTTACTGCATGGTAGTCCCCTTTGAACGTGTAGAAAATAATCTAGTTTTTAAGCCTGAGAGTTATTTTTTTAATCCTGAACTGATGGTTCTGGCAAGGATTCTTTCGTAAAGTAGAGTCCCTGGAAACACAAAAGAAGAATGGAAACATTCATATTGAGTTTTAATAAAAGAGACGGCACTAAAGAGTGATACAGAATAAGCTAAATGAAATGAAATACATGCAGTATTTATTTGTCTTCGGCATCATGTTTACTACCAACATGCTTTGTTTTCTGTGATCTAGGCGTGGGTAAATGCTGTCACTTATTATCCGGAGTTTTAGCTACCATTCATAATTAAATAAGCTGTAATTATCTGGTCGAATAAAAAATTCATGGCCAACAACACAACAGTTTGTGCATTGTACTCCAGAGAGGAGGAAATCTAGGCTATTGTTAGTTTTTTCACTAACTGAGAACAGAGAACATTTGCCATTTGCCCCATCTGACAATGTGTTGATACATTTTGAACAAAGGTAAGGATGTTGCCTGACAGATACTGCCGAGTTACATTAACGTCTTATTTATGCTATTATGGTTGTGTTCTAAAGGAATTAGGAAAAAATACCTTTGATACTTTTAGAAAACTGAGTGAGTGTGAGTTTATACAATTGAATATGTAAAATGTTCTCTAGCTGCTATTTAAGGTTATGTGCTGGTATTCAATCTAGTTTGCTTTCAATTTTTCCAAAAAGTCTGCACTATTTAAGTTTCATCTTTACTGATTTGTAATCTAACATAAAATTGTCTGCGATTTGTTCTAAATGCTTCCTGTAAGAACTTTTAAAGGTCAACTGGCATAGCTATACACAGCAGGGCAGAGGACTATTATCAGGGTATATGCAGGAATCCTGAAGTCCAATGTAATACCTTTTAAGACCTTTTTTAAGACCCTTTCCATACATTTTAAGACCTCATCGCCACTTCGAGTTTTAACCGGTTACATTGGCGACACACTTTACCTCACATTTACTATATACAGTATTGATTGTCCTTCCTCCTTATCTTCCAACCATTTGGACGCAGACTTGCATTTCCCCATAACGATGTTGTTTAACAACCGGCGTAAACGGACCTTCGCGCGCTATCAAGCAGTGAGCGTGCGATGTCCTGTTCAGATGACGTCAAATCCAACGGGATGCCATAAATAAACTACAAATAATCACACTACACACCTACGCAATGATTACATTCAGGCAAACTGTAGAATACAACCTCTTTGGACAATTTATATACTTATTGAAAACAAGCTACAAAATGTAATACCTTGGAAAATGCCGTTTAATACTTTTTAATAGCCTTCATTTTTGCTAAATTGATTTATCAACTTTTAATACTTTTTAAGACCCCGCGGACACCCTGATTATATATAGAGGCAAACACTCTTTATCGCAAAAGAATATCATACAAAATTAGATTTGACATAATGAGGATCCTATGGTTTATAACTTTAAAGTTCAAGCCATCTGAATGGACTACAGAGCCCCTTTGTTCCCTCTGCTGTTATGCAACAGGTCATTCTGCTGCAAGGTGGAATACTTTCACCTGTGAGAGGGCTGACTTTCAGCACCGAGCTAAGTGCCATCTCCATTAGGGGATCATATTTGAGCCTAAAAAGCCAGGGAAAAAGGATCCTCATTGACTGGTGAACAGTGGCTGGCAGGTTATGCAATGAAAGTGAGCGGGAGGCAAGGACTCAAGAAATGTTGTTACATAACCAGAAAGGCACATTCACACAGCCCACTGGGCAGCCGAGTGGAAAACAGGGTACTCCAGCGCTGACAGAGGAGATGGAAAGGGAAAAACAGCTTTTGTGTGGATGTTTGGGGTAAAAGTGGGATAGAGAGAGGTGTGTGGGAAACCCATCGTCGGGCTGAGAGAGACGAAGGTATTCTGCCTCGCTGGAAGCAACAAACGTGCGAGGAGACAAAAAGAGCTTTGTGTGAATAGACTTGTCGTTTCTCATTATAATGCATGAGGCGCTTTGAGAGTCTCCTGTTAAAATAAAGGCAAGCCATTTCACCCCATTTCCACCATTCCTCCTAGTTTGGGAAAGAGGAATTTGGAGCCTGAGGCGAGAGCAAGTGGTCGAAGAAGTAGAGGAAAGAGAGCCAGAGTGAGAGGAATTGGTGGATGAATGAGAGGAACTCACAACAGAGCACCATTAGTTTCTCGTTTGTTCACTTAGCCACACAAAGATGCTTTGCTCCAATTTGTCATGCAGAGTTGTGGCTGGATGGCTGAGCTGAATTTGGGTCTGGAGCTGAGAGAGATTTAGTGAGCCATGCTGTGTTGTGTCCCGTATGAACTCTATCACACGCTAACTACGTATTCCCACTGGGCCTCGTCACATGTCAGCCAATAGTCCCTGGTGTATTCTAAGCATCTCTGTACCACAGGAACGAACAGATGTGTGGCCGCAACGTGGACGCTTGGAATTCAAATGCAGCCAACCCAACAATTAAAAAGCAAGAGGTTCACGTTCTCTTAACACAAGCAACAACTGAAGCTTTCCATCTTTTTGGTGTTGTTAAACATGGTCTCACGCAAAGCTAAATAAACGGCACGCTATTTTTAAATGCATTTTTAATGTCATGTGACGCATTTTTCCTAACCCAACTGGTCACATATGGAACCAAGGTTATAGTATTAAACACGTGTCTAACGTTGTAAATTCAAATAAAACTACTTGGTTAGGTTTAGTAAAAGATCATGGTTTGGGTTTCTTTTTTTAAACACTTTTTAAAAAGGAGTTTAAGTTACGTAAATAGGTTAAGTACTCGACGTAAAGAAGTCTAAGATGGACTTTTGGTTGCATATGAACAGCGGTCTCCTGGGTAAAAGTCATGGGTTTCTTTGACAAATCCATCCAACCCAACCGATCAAAATGAAAGCGCAAAGTTAAAATGCATAGTGATAGCATGCAAAAATAGCTTAACGGTAGGGTAGGTAATTCACTTCAGAAACACTTTTTGTTATATTCCATGGAATGCCCTCAACATCCCGATAGCAATGAATACATTAAAACATTTCATCTGTGGAAGCCGTGGTGCTGTAAAAAGCACGACCAATCATCTGAGCCGGCCTGGCTAAAATAACTGGATGGCCTACCTGCCTGTCAGCCTTCCATCTGGTGCACAAACTTATCTCGTGCCCTCATTGGTCATGTGCGCGTTCGTGTGTGTTGGAGGAGGGGCTCTGTAAGGAAGTCTGAAGGAAGGGGCAGATTTCTTTCGGCTGCGTACTTTCAAATTCTAGCTCACTCGAGCTGGTTTCTCCTTTCTTACCTACCCTACCTTTAAGGAATTGGCATGTTGTTCATACTCCATTTGGTGATGCCAGGCGGTGGCATGTAATTTGACTTTTTCTTGGAAAAAGAAAAAACCTGCACAACCAAAGACAACGTCAGCAACAGTCAACACTTGCTTTTAGTGGCAATGAAATTAAACCACGCCGACCATAACACAGCTGTTCATTAAAGTAACGAACGGAAAAAAGAAATAAAAAAGAAATTCAAAAGTACTCCTATCCACACACCACAGCCACTTTAAATGACGTTCTTTTAAGAGGAGAGTCAAGTGTAGAAAACATTTGCCTAATTAATCTAATATAGGGCGACAGCAGATGCAGGACCAGGTTGGAAACAGCAGGGTGGGCCAATCACTGCTGTGTATAGCTACACCACGAACCACCACCACAAGGGGAGAAAATGGGACGGGAAATAGACAATTTTCTCCATCAATAACACATGTCCCGGTGTAGATCAGAAGCATTTTACACCCTCATTCATGCAACTTTAACGGTATGCAGACCTGAGAAGGAGTTCTGAAAGGCCAAGTATCTGAGAGGAGGATGCATGTAGGTGGAGCTGCTGAGCTCATATCTGAATACATCATGTTGATGCTTCAGGCTGTGGGCAGCAGCACATGCAGATATTTTTCTCCCACCCTTGACCTCTCCCATGCTTGTCATATGTGCTACCCTCCCTTGTAATGACTTTAATAATGTTAAAACCTCCCTCACTTTCTACATCCTCCCTGTGCATCTAACTCCACCCATGTTCCTTCCTTGCAGCCATTCATCATCTTTTTACAGGCGACTCAGCCACGGGCACTCTCCACCCAATAAGACACACCCCAACCAAAAATAACTCCACTAGGATGAATCTCAGTACGTTACGTAAAAAAATAACATACACATCACAGAGGAGCTGTGACTCACTCGCTGCAGCGAATTAAGGTTACAGTATAAATGAATACTCAGACATGCATAACATTTGTAATGGAGGAAATAAAATCGTATTTGCACAGATATTTATTCCATGCCAGTGACTCTGGACGCATACTAAGAGCAGCAGCTGTGGTGTTTGCTGCCACTGTTACGTAAGAGGACTTGCATCCACTCACATAATTGATTTTGACCCCCGTGACAGCTCTGTTTTGTGCTGTGAAGTGGAGGAAAGATCAGCCGCGCAGAAGAACACATTTTTTGTTTTCAGCATGCAGACAAACATAAACACAGGATTATGTAAACAGGAGAACAGGAGCATGTGTCCTAAGGATACACTGAACTGGGTGCATAGCAAGTGCAGCCTTCAGATTGAAAGCATTCATGTAAATGTGTGTTTATCTTCATGAACTGAGCTCCTTTAATCCTCTGCTCTGTTCTCATCCGAGAGCATTTCTTCACTGTAAACATCTGTTACAGTAAATATTATATGCAATCGCCGTGACTAAGTGTTACTCTTCGCTCAAGTAGGTGTTTTGTACTCCCATATTTGTTTACTGAGATGCAAAAGATGCATGTTTACATGTTTTCATAGCACTGACGCAGCATGATGTTCCTGTGCTTCTTCGTGAGTGGGCAATCTCAGCATATGGCATTTCTGTACTCTTGGCAGTGGCCTCCATCAGCAACCCTCTAAAGCCAACTGCCAAGCTTGGATGTTTACCAAACACAACAAATTAAAAATGGCACAGATCAGTATCAAAATAAATCAAATCATTGATTTTGTTTTTGTGAATTCAGTGCAGACGGGGCATGGTTCTCTCACGCACATTAAAAGCACTTTATATGTTATAAATAGAAGGGATTTGTTGAAATATTTGCTCTTTTGTTTACATTGACCTCTTTCTCCTCTCCAGCTGTTGGCTTTCCCCAAAGTTTGTCTCTGTAAATCATTCACTCTGCAAGTCACTCTTTCCCTTAAAATAATGATTAATCTAAGGAATGCTTTACTTCTGTGAGAAATTCCTTTGGGTAAAATTAGGAATGGTTGGCATTTTTCCCACCACTGAACATAAAAAGCCTAAAGCAATATTGATCTTTGTGGATCCAATATTGGGCTACTGTCAACCATACAAATACTTGTTATACCCTATTGTATGTTGAGATATTGTAACTTAAGCAAATGCATACGTTCAGAACTATTTTTGAAAAATAGGCATTTTTAATATACGTAAATTCTGTAATTCAACACATGCTTAATTGTAGTTTTTTGACACGCTTGTTTTTTTCAATGAATGAGAATGAACTCCTTTTGTCTGAATAGGAATCTTTCTCATTAAATGTGTAAACAATGGTTAGTGTAACGTTACAAAAACAGTGGAACACGTTGTCCCCAAAAGATCGATATTTTGGCTTAAGAGTCGCAAAAAACACCATCATCATGACCTAAAAGCAATTTCAAAAAGCTGGGACTAAATAAATAGGGTAACACTTACCGAAATACACCGTCTTCTCACACTTGGGGCACTTTGAAGACATGTTGGATGTTGTGGGTGAAAGTGATCTGTTTTGTTTGTCCGGAGCTGCGTTCACTGGCTCTTCTCTGCACAGCAAGTGTCCTCGCACCGCTCACAGGAGCCCGAGCATCTATTCACTCCACGAGACTCATTTGCATAGTCCCGCCCCCTCCACGATTCCGTCCTCATGTCCCCTTCACATGCTGTGGGAAATGTCAAACTTTACAGAAAATTGTCGAGAAACATAGTAGAAGAATATTGACCATCATCTACTTTCTTTGAGTGATTGTTTCCAGATACAAACAGTATATTTTATGACAAGTTGTTGGTGTTTTTTTACATAATTTCTGTATTTTTTTAATTTATTTTTAATCCCAAAGTGTCGGGGTTCAGTTAGAAAATAATATTTGATCGCACCCATTTAAATATAGCACAACATTTGAATGAAAATGTGATTACGCCATGTAACTTTTAATCTTAGTGTACTGTCATAGAGATATAATTGTATTGGAATCCAACATTAGTGAAATGTATTTAGACTAGCAACTATTTGAGATACATTAGCCCTTTAGTGAAGTAGCTAGCATGAGTTCAGCTTTAATAAAAAAAAAATCAAATGGCTACAATTAATCATAAAAAAAACAATGATGTAAGTTTTCATTGTTTTATATTCTAGATATATAATGGAGACTATTTCATTTTGTTAAATTATTCTCTTTTGTGAAAGTTCGGGCTAATTATTGTTCATTTTGCTTAACACCTATCAACCTGTTAATGTTTAAGGGGGGCAAAAAATGAACAAGACAAGCTTTCATTTTTGTCTGGCACCATTTCATTGACTCTATGAGCATTGATGCCCCATTTGGATTTGAAGCGCTATCTATTTAGAGATGACATTTGGATGTAACTGACAAACTGACAATCTTATTTCATGCATGATTCACCAAGGGATATACAGTTAAAAGTAAACAAAAGCTTTGTCCTTTTGGGGAATTTCTAGCTTGTTTCTTTGCCTACATGTGGTCATTTGGAAAAGCTATAAACCCTTTAACCTTTAGATGTAGTTGACTAACATATCCTACAACCAGGTTTGTTTTAATCAGGCAATGGCCTTTAGAATAGCTGTGTGGTCTATATTTTACGAGCAGCACCTGAATGCAGCATTGCTATATAGGCCAGACTGTGGTCTTGTCATAGCCAGGCGGGAAAGCTTTTTTGATCAACAGTGAACACACATGCACTCCCATTTCCCTTTTCCCCTCATTTCCACAAGAGGAGTAGGAGTAGTGTTTGGTTGAATCACAATGCTCTCTTTCAGAGTGAGTGACTCGTAGGAATTTGTTAGGCTAAAGGAAGAAGCAGAAACGTGGCTCTGCTGGATCGGCTTTCTCCTAAGAAGGCTGCTGGCTTTGTGACAAATTAGGCCTCCTGAAGGGAGGAAGGCGTATCAGAAAAACAGCTTTTGAAATGTTTCACGTGCCAGATTGACAAGTCGTTGTTGCATTTACTTATGATGACTAATTTAAAGACATTATCAGTGCCTACTACAGGTTTGTCTGCTTCTTTCTACTCAGGCCTCTTCAGAGTGACTGAGATCATCTTTCTCACACATGGGTGCTGTCTGGTGTGTCTGCTCAGTGACACAGTGCAGGGCCAGGAACAGACTCTGATATTTCCCACATCTGTGTCCCGGCTGATTAGCAACCGTCAGCATGCCTGTAAACGGTTCCTCCTTATCTCTTAGTCTGAGCTCACTGTTTTAAAAAAACATCTAACGGTCAACTTGAGACTCGAAGGCATCTTAACTGTACACTGGGCAAGTTGGGGGAATCATATGACACCTTATAAGAGCTTTAAAGGTAATTTATTTCTTCTTTTTTATCTGGTAAGGTGAGTTTTTTTCTATTTATTATTTTACTTATAGTGGCCATAATAAGCTTCCATAAAATCCTGATCCGCAGCACATTCAATGGCTCTATGTTGGGAGACTGTTGATTTTTCATTGCTAACAGACTGAAGCTATTGTGCATTTGAGATAGCTTCAGCGATGTTGTTAGCAATGACAATGTAGTCCCAACAGTGCAATTTACAATATACATACACAAAATAGTGCACATGATACAATGGTGCAAGTGAAATGCAGGAATGAGCAAACTCTTTGCATGGAAAGACAAATAAGATAAGACAGAATGTAAATAGTAAATGCTGCAAAGTCCAGGTACATGTTTCCCAGCATTTCAGTGTTCAGTTGGAGGACAGAGTCTTCCTGCCTCTGCGCACCTGGTGTGTGTTTCACAGAGGACAAGCGTTCATTACCGTTCACCTCCAGTTGTTTGCTGTGGTTGCAGGTTTGTTGCAATTTCTGCTGCGGCGCACAATCAGACTCAAACCTGCTGAGAGCAAGAGGAGGAGGTCAAATACACCACAGAGCGAAACAAAATGGAGGCAGGGGATGGAAAGGGAAAGGACAATGTTCTCTGAAATGCTCGGCTCACTGAACACATGCGATAAAGAAGAAAGGAAGGGTATATTATTCCAGCTATCTGTAATATAAAACATTTATGTGAGGCTGGAAAGGAGACTGTAGAATCAGCAAACCTCTTGGAAAGAGTTTAAAAGCTGAATTTGTCAGGGTTTGGGATAAATGGAGCCAAATGAGTGATAGGTGAGGGAGCAGATGCCGCTGACAGGCTGGTACTCTGAGGTGCGTCTTGATGTTTCTGAGGAGAGTGGGAAATCCCATGGAGACTGAAGTGGACGTATCCAGGCCACTAGTTTTACTTTTAACTTGTTTTTAATCTGGTGCTGCTTGGTTCAGACCCTTTTTCTTCTCAAGCAGATCAAGCATTTAGCCCCAATGGGATAGAGAAAGACAGGAATAGAAAGAGAGAAGGGTGAGGCGGTCCTCAGGGCTTAAAAACATGTCGGTCATTTATTTTGTAGACCTACCATGGGAATACAAGGGTGAAAAAAATACATCAAAATGTGCTACATCCTAATCTTTTCTTTATCAAATACATAGTTTAAAGCCACTGAAAAAAGTTTTTCAGATCCTATTTATATCTCTATGACAGTAAATTAAACTGACATTTTTTAAATGAACATGCCGTCATCACATTTTCGTAACCCTCCTATTGTCTTCGTTTTCCCCCCCCCCCTTACTTTGGTGTTCGCGGTCAAATTTGACCGGTCCTGTTTTAACTGCTATTACATTAACACAAAAACCATTCATCATCACCAAATTTAATTTAACACCCTTTCAAACTGTAGATATTGTATCAGACTACTGGTATACATGAAAAACTGCAGTAAATATACAAATAATAGACACTGAACATGTATTGCGTGTGCCAGGTGTGATCCATGTACCTGATGGGCACATAAGAGTGGGAAATGTTTCAAATTGTTCTGTGTGTGCCAGGTGTGATTCACATGGAGGGATGGGCACATAAGAGGGGGGAACACTTCTAGAGTATGTGTGTGTGTTTTATCTGATCTGGATGGTTACTAATTCCTTTTCTTTATGGCGGTAATTTTTGACCGGGAACACCATGGGTGTTACAAAGTTGACTTAAATCATCCAAAATTCAATGAAAGTGGTGATCAGCAATTTTATATGTTCAAATGTCTACTGTGAATGATATCATAAAGCCTTAATGCAATCGAATGTAAAACAAAAAAGTTATGATTGAGGAAAGTATAAATCGGTCAAATTTGACCCGAAGACAACAGGAGGGTTAAATGTTTTGCTAAATTTGGATTGGTGTGATCAAATACTTTTTTCTAACTGAGCCGTGGCCGTTTGAGAGCAAAAAAGAAATGAGAAAAATATAGAAATTATGTTGAAATAACCCAAATTGTTAACCAAAAATCAGGAACCCATCACTACTGTAAGTAGCTGATTAAAATGTTTTGTTTTTAAAGCCTTTAATAAGTCTTTACGTCTCTGGCGTGCATGTGTTAGGGCTCGGCCCTCTGTCCAGCAGGCTGATAAATTCCAGCTGCACACCCACATGTCTCACACACCACTCACCCCTACATACATTATATAAGCCCTGCATACCCGGGGCTGAACAGGTGCCAAAGCTGCATTTAACCCCAGACAGTTACTTCCTTCCTCCCTCTTACACAAAAACTCACACATCCAGGCTCCACAGATACAAATCCAGACCTAATCCACATGAGCCATGTGTCGTTGCTCTAGGGAAGCACAACTATACGAAATGTTATCAAAATCGCAATATCCAGATCAAAGGCAACATTTGTTGTAATATCATTCTGTACACATTTTTCCAGGCCTGCAAACTTTATTCTACAGACAAAAAAAAACTTGTTTGGTAAAGATCCTCTTAAAAAACCCACACCGTGATCACATTAATATATATATATCTATGTTAATGCGAATAATGATCATTCCCTCAACATATTGCAATTGTAAAATCAGTCAAATTAATCGCAATAAGTTACTTTTTTCTAAATCCCGCAGCCCTTGTTTGCTCTGAAGATGCCCACAGTTGGCAAGTCTCAGCCCGACACCACAACACACTGCTTCTCTCAGCCAGCGGGCACAAGAGCTGAAAGGGGGAAACATGATGATTTGGGTCGGATTGAAGGGTTCAGAGGCCTCTTTCTAAATCGGACAAGCACCTCATTTAAAAGACCTCAGACAGCTGTGGTGGGCTCTGTGAAAATCGAACAGAAGTGTTTGTATGTGCGGCACGTGGGTACGCATGTGAGTGTCCCTGAGTAAGAGACAGAGAGGAAAAAAGAGCCTGAATTAATTATTGAAATGTTCCCAAAGCACCGGCTCCAAAGCGGCGATTATTTTAGAAACAGAAGCCTAAGTTTAGCCGAGCTCGGAGACAGGGGTAAGATTAAACAGTCTCAGCAGAAGATATGTCGAGTGTTCAGTGAGATTTTAATAGACAGCAGATACTCTATCTTTTTTGATAAGACCAAGAAAACCAAACAGCAGGGCCGGTTTTATCTGCTTTCTGCCTATGTAAAAATGTACACAGAATTTAAAGGAATAATCCTCATGGCTTTAAACATCCCCAGTTCATTACCTACATTGATTCCATTACTTATTGTCTGTTAAGTTTAATTATGCAAATGAGGCCTTTTCTGATTAGATCACCCAAAATGTAAAATGTATCCTCTTTAATGTACCATGAAAGCACAATAATAACACAGAAAATAGAGGATTTCTACGTGCTATAAGATGGGACAAGATCAGGTTATAATGCAGGGATTTCCTCGGTTAATATTGTACATTGATGGTGCAAATCTTAATCACATTTTCAATAAATACAATCTCCAAAAGTGATTGAAATGTGTGACTTTTGGGGCCCTTTTTTGTTCTTTAGCAGATGGCCATTTGCCTATTCTATGAGAAGTTGTAGTCCAACATAAAAGCTAGAACGTCAATGTATTTATTTATTGAATAACATTTGAATAGTATCCTTGCAGCAAAGCCAGCAGACTATTCATTTTGAAAAACACTTAATTTGGACATGACTTACCCTGATATTTATAAGCTATCTGACTTTATGTATGCTACTGTTTGTAAAAGCCCCCTTCAGGGTCTCACTGGGACTTTTAACCCCGCCCTGAGGTGGCTTTTTACAGACAAAACAAAAGACTGTCGGTAACTCCATTACAGTCTGTTTCTAAAGCAGATGGCAGAGTGCTCTTGTCTTTTCTTTAGTCATGGACATTCAGTTTTTAAGTATTTTACTCCCAGTTGGACTATGAGGCATTTAGATTCCACTGGATGCCATTTTTAGGGATGTGGGTGTATTGTTTAACTTGGCAGACGTCTTGCCCCTGAGGGTCACTGTTGGTCGAGGTTCCTCTGTTTTCCCTTTCCCTGCTCCCATGTCTTCTTTGGAAGCCTAAATATAGTGTAATCTAGTGTATATTCAATAAATCTGTCATTTTAATTTCTGCTCTGCGTTTGTTTACGACATAGAGCAAGGGTTTTTCGGGGCACATGTGCTGCGGCGCTGAGGCGTGTTGACGGAGGGTGTGGTCGCGGCAGCTGGCAGAATTTTTCTGAGGTTTTTGATGTCTCCATCTTCCCGTCCTGTGATCCTCCCACAAACTCAGCTCCATAACATTTCATAGGGAATCTCTCAAGGGTAGTTAGATTTTAAACACAGACAACCTGCATGTCCTGATTTTTTAATTAAAATATTATAATTAGGAGGATAATTACCACTTCAAAAACCTACTTGAAGGTGATTTAAAGGTGGATGAACCACTATAAGTAAGCCCTTTTAAGTAATATGTAAGACACGTACATTTTTCTAAATCTCTGCACTTTTTGTAATCACACTAAACGCCCTACTCAAGGCTTTTCTGTTTGTGCGGCAGCATGTTGTTAAAGTGAAACTGATTAATGATCAATTTGTCCTGAAGACTCCATCCTACTCAGCGGATGTATCAGTGGTGAATGTGCTCTGTGAGGTTCACTCAGTCAGCTTCAATCAGCAGAACTGACAACTGAAACACTTGTATCAATCAAGTAGTTTAGATTTTTAAAGAGGCCTTATTATGCTTTTGGGGTTTTCTCTTTACTGTTGTGGGTTCTAGAGGTTTTTGTTCATGTAAATGGTCTGCAAAGGCTAAAATCCCAAAGTCCCCTCCAGAGGGAGTTTCTCTCCCACAAACTCCCCCCTGCGACGCCATGTTGTCCTTTTTTTACTTCCATGACAAAGTGACACCATTGCGTAACACTCACGCTTTATACTGGCTAGCGTCCCAACCCGTTGTACGTGATAGGCCAAGTGGCGGGACATCTCTAAGCAGACTGAGCTCTGGTTTCAGACAGAGGGTGAAAAGAGGTGCACATCAGTATGAGAACAATTAAGAGCTTTTTGAATATTAAAAGCATGTAAACATGTCACGGTAGAGGAGCAAAATACAAATATGAACCTGAAAATGATACACTTTATCACTTTCTTGCAGAGTTATCTGAGAAGATCCATAGCTACCACTCATCATATCATAGGTCCTCTCATCTTATTTTGGCAAGAAAGGTCACACATATTATTTTGATATCATGCAGTGGAAAATGTCTTGCACATGCACATCAAGAAAGCTAACACTACTCAAGAACAACAAAACATACTCTGGTATTAGTTTCTAGAATAACATTTCGAGTTTTTGTAATGACAACAATTTGGAGCTAATGTTGTTTTCCAATATTCAAGGTTATGAGAACATTTAAAGTATTTGAAATGATGCTGGAAATCCCTGAGAGAAACTGCCTATTCGTGCACATATACTCAAACTGACAGGCGCTCCCTTGCTTAGTCTGTGCACAAACAATGTCACTCACTGTGACAAGGACTTGCATGCATGCCCATATTTTATATATATATATATATATATAAGAAAAAATCAGCACTGGAAAAACTGTCTTTACCTCAAAATTGAACAAAGTGAGTCTGTTCCTTTCACACGAGCAGGGACATTTCACATGGACCTGCCCTACGCAGTAAGGACTAACTGGTCACATTCATTACATAAAAAGTTTTGTTCCAGTCGATGTAAAGAATCACACGAGTTTAGCTCTTGTGGTGTATAATTAGACCCTCTGAACATGGGTGGCGCTGCAATGGAAAACAAAGCACACTACCAGACCCCGTCCTGGTTTAGGTGCTCCTAGAGGCCTTCAAGAGACAAACCCTGATTTGAACTTACACTGCTAGGTTAAAAAGGTTTAATGTCTTCATCCCTACTGACAGCATACATCATAGGACCTCTCGTCAATCCCTTCATCTGTGTTTCACTTACATCAATCATGTGTTATGGTGGTCGTAATGACCTCTGGGCCATCATGGGGTCTACTGAAGAAAAGCCTGTGTGCAGAAATATTTAACAACCTGACCTGGCAGTACAATGAAATAATTATCTTGCTGTTATGGCGCGTTTCCACTACAGCGCGGAGCACGGTTTAAGAGGGCTGTGACGTCAGCGGCCCGTCTTTGGTTGCGTTTCCACTTGGCCTAGTACCGGCCGGCGGGTCCTAATTCACAGTTTTTCTGGCCTCATAAAATCGTGGGTCTAGGGCCAGAGACAACGAGGCTGAGTATGCTAAACTAGAGAGAGCATCGCTGGCAAGGGGGCTACAACTACAACAAGATGGACATATTTGACCGTGATTTAATTGTAATACACGTTTCAAAATTATGCCGAAGTAACAACATACTGATACCGGTTAGTAAAAACCATGAATTAATGCTTTGACAAGTCTGCAGACAGACGGCAGGCGAAAAACCTTTTAAAATGCGTGTATTCTAAATGGAGATTGGCTAAGCTAACGCAGTATATGCTCCGACCGTCCACACTCACAACAACGGCCTATACAGACATAAATAAAGCAGTAACTGTATTCGCCATGACACAGGCAGTCTGTGGTTTGTACTTGTTTAACCTTTGTCTAGTTTCTGAACATATATGAGGAGCTGTGAGCTCTGAGTGCTAACAGCTAACGGCTGTGTTGTTTTTCTGGGGTTCTCATTGAAGATGACGTCACGGCTCCGCCTACACTGCGTTACTATAGATCAGGGGTCGGCAACCCCTGGCACGCGTGCCACCAATGGCACGCGGCACCGTAACCAGTGGCACACTAGGAATAAGTGGAATAAGTGTACAAAATATTTATTTTATTTTCGGATCCTGAACGAGACCGCCGCCAGAGCGCGTCTCCCCGTTACCTGCAGAAGGAAGCCATGCACGCAACGCAGCCCCACTCAAAAAGGCCGATCGCGAGACGTAACATACATGACACTTTTCTCTGTGTGCGGCAAAACAAGCTCGCCAAAATCGCTTCACCAGTCTGGCAGTATTTTAAGGTGTCCGAAAAAGACAATAAAATAGCGGTATACAACGTGTGTGAAGCAGAAATCCTGCAGCTCCACCCGCTGTGACGGACCGGTGAGCGGAGCAGAACACACAAGAGTTAGACCTAACACACTTAGCTATTTGATCTACCTTTGGAACTAGTTATAAATATATTTATTCTTCACTGTCACTCATTACTGGATCAGTGAGCTGCATGAGATACTGACAGGCTGTCAGGAGAGAGAGAGAGGGGGAGAGAGGAAAAGAGAGCGCTTCCGCTCATTTCCCCCGTGTTATTATCCAAAGTTAATGTAAACTAGAATAATGTAGGCTACTAAATTTGAATGTAACAATTATGTAGGTTGTTGTTTGTGGAAGCGCCAGTGAATGAGCCCCATGTTTTAAACCTCACTTTTCACGAGTGTTTTCGTCGAGCTCTTCAACCCCCCCCCCCCCCCCTTGATAATTCACGATCGTCGGCACGCTGATAATTTTTTTTTTTTAGAATGGCACTTCATATCAAAAAGGTTGCCGACCCCTGCTATAGATACTACCCCAGTTCCTAAACTGTAATGGAAATGCGCCATAAAGTGAGCCAGTCCTAACGAGGCCTAGCCATACCGAGCGAGGCCGAGCGAGGCCGTGTAGTGGAAATGCGCCATAGATGGTTACTCTTAGACCCTCTACAGGGTTTGTACTATATCTTGAAAGTTTGGAGGAACTTTTCTCCAATCCTCATTTTATTTATTGGATTGAATATATATTCCTTGTTTTCATCTACACAAAACTAATAATTGAATGGAAACATGTATTTAGATTTGTATCATTTTATGTAATCTCCTGGCATCTCACAATAGTGACAATATACATTAATTGCTGTGGGATTTTTTTTTTCTGCTAACCTACATTTTTTCGTTTTGCTATTTGCTTCTACTTATAATTTAGATGTGATGATTAAGGCTTTTGGACTTAGAAATGTTAGTTTAGATACCTTAAGAGTGCTAGAAAAGCTTAATGAACCATGTTTCTAGTGAGCTAACAATACAATTAATTCAGTAAAGAAGAATTCATTTCATACATATAATCAACTTTTTCTCAAAAAAAGTCTCAAAAAGACTCAACAGCCTACAAGAAAATGACCAAGCAAAGTGTATCCACATATATTATAACTGCCTGAAGGTCTCTTACATTAAAAGCTCTTATCAAATAACGTTGAGGCTCAAAGTTAATCGGGTTTCTTTCAAAAGCAGGAGCATAAAAAGATGAAATATCTAATTAGCAGACTATTCTGAAATCAGCAGCTTTCTGTGTTTTGTCTGCGGCACTCAGGATATAAACCTCAGTAATACATCACTTGAGAGGCCTTTAGTGTGTTTAGTCTCTGACTTTAATGGTATTTACACCTGGCGTTTCTCTCTGCTGTATTTCAAATGAATACCATAAAGCATTTAAGATTTTATAATTCATTGTTGAACGATAGCATGGTAGCTCCTAGTCTTGAATTATAAGCTATTTTTTTATAAATAAAAATACTGTTATCCTTAGAATATTATACCTTGTACGATCCCTACTAAAGTCACTTGATGTTATCAATAGATCGTTGTTGTATGTCTTGAATTAACATTGAAATTGTAGCAATACTTACTATTTTAGCTATTTTATTTTATTTATGCATATTTTTATTCACTTTTTTGTTTTTATTTTATTTTATTTATTGTCTTTCGTATTTGCAGTTGTGCTTTAGCAACACATGTCATATTTAATGCCAAGAAAGTCTATTGTATTGATGTTGAACTAAAAATGTGTACATATTGAAGAGCAAGTTTATGCATGTGTGTATTTGTGGTGATCAGACATGAAAGAAATGTGCTGCATTTCTGTTCATTAAGCTTCTTGACATCAGCTGGTGCAGCTCTGAGGGTATTAACCAATAAAATGCCAAACATTTCCACTGGAGAGTCAAGACGAGACTTTCTGAAGCCATTTGCCATTCCAGTGATTCCTTCTTCATGTCTGAGTGCTGGGTGGGTTTCCCCCACATGGCACAATCCTCACACCAACTGCCAGCGCCTCTCCTCTCTCTGAAGATGGAGACACATTTGGCGTTTCACCATCTGTTTCATGAAAAAAATGTGTTGCTCTCGTCTGACGGCTCCTGGCCTTTTGGCATATGATCCTGTGGTGGAGTGTGTACACTTGGCAGCAGGATTCTCTTACAAGGTGTGGCCAGGGACCTAGGAAGGCGTCTTTTGGGTGCCACATTTTCAACTGTCTGCATCGACAGTCTTTCTTCAAAGTCTGATGGTTATTCCACGTTTATTCTGCGAAGGTCACATTATCAATAACCCGCAAGTGTGATATGGATAATCCCTTTGGATTAGGGCCAAGCGTTTTTATGAAGCCTTCAAAGTATGGCTGAGTGTTTCCATGTCTGCAGTAATAGATGACCTCTAAAAGGAACACACACGCTATATAAACCACATGTTGGCCACTCTAGCTGAGAGACAGTGATGAGGAAATGACACAGTTTGATTTATTTGATCCTTGAGCTGTACAGTCAATATTTGTGTGTGCCAGCCTTGATGCTGCTCACTGGCATTGTCCCCAGAATTCATGATAACTCACTGAAGTGTAATTTCTTCTTTCAGGGATGGCCCCTTTTCCTAATGCTACATCACTGCTTTGTAAGGGCGCAACCCAGGACAAAAGAAAAGAGTGCGAGTGATGCTCCCTGCTGGAGGGATGAGGTTAGTACAATATATAGCATCTTAAAAAAAAAAATCAAGATCCAAAATGTAAGATTCAAAGGCTTTATTGTCATAGTTATAGCATGACTGTCAGGACCTCGACACAAACTGATGAACCCAAATGCACGACCCAGAGACAAAGTCTTGAATGTAATAAAAAAAAAGTGTATTTATTTTTAACAGATCAGGTAATCCCTCTTAAAGGTGGGGTAGGTAATTTTGGAGAAACCAGCTCGAGTGCGCTAGAATTTGAAAATACACAGCCGGGAAAAATCTGCCACTTCCTTACAGAGCCCCTCCTCCAACACACACATGACCAATGAGGGCACGAGATAAGTTTGTGCACAGATGGAAGGCTGACAGGCAGGTAGGCCATCCAGTTAGCCGGGCCGGCTCAGATGATTGGTCGTGCTTTTTACAGTACTACGGCTTCCACAGATGACTTTTTTTTATGGATTTTTTGTCAAAGCACTTAAGATATTCATTGCTATCAGGATGTTAAGAGCATTCCATGGAATATAACAAGTGTATCTCGAGCCAGTTTCTCAAACTTACCTACCCCACCTTTAACAGAATAGGTAGTGGAAATAACAAAAAGCGCTCACAAGGAGGAAAAAATTAGCGTAACAAAAAGAGGACTTAATAAAAACTTAAGCCTAACAAAATAAACAAACATAACAAAACCTGACATGAGTGAAAAGCGATCCTTTCAGAGCTGAGGCTTGGCACGACCATTCGGGGACACAAACAAGACGAACTGACACAGGACAGGGGAGAGACAGGACTATTTAAACATGAGGTGAGTGGGAACAGGTGGAAACAATCAGGGGCGGGGCAGACACTGATGATGGCGGGAAAAACACACAAGGGGAGGAAGAAAACAGGGCCTGAAATGAAAGACAAGAGGTGAATACAAAATAAAACAGGAAATGACAGACAAACTACATAAACATAACTAACACATTTGACGAGACACAACAATGACAATCTTAAGTCCCAGTCTCTTACAACAATGTAACATATACTCAAGTCATAGAAATAGTGCAAGAAGATATAGAACTTTTTATAATTTCAGGCATTGCTGTTAACATTTGTGTAGGTTTCTTATTTTCCTCAGAGATATCACTGCAAATCCAACTATGCATGGCCATAAAGCAGCTGCCCCTTTGTCTCAACTACACACGTTTTCAAAAGCAAGACATTAGCTCCCCCTGTGGTCTGATATTGATAAATGCAAGCTGTGTGTCGGCTTTAAGATAATTTTGAGGTAGTGTGTTAATTCAGTTACTGATGTTTTTAGCTGTGAAATTAGTTTGACAGATCCCCTGCAGCAGAGATTCCCAATTAAAAAAGTCAGCGCTGCCTCGTGTCAAAGCTTTCAGAGCGGTAGAAACAAAATGAAGCGGAGAACTGTCATGTTCAGGACCTGAAAAGAATAAAGACAGACAATACAAAACACTTTGTGACATGATAGAATCCATCTTTTATTTTTATTTTCTGTGATCCGGTGGTGATGCCTCTTCATTTGAGCTTGAGTAAGAATGACAATAATATGTTTAACTATTTTGATAATTAAAATAAATGTTAGTTGCAGCCGCATTCAATTCACTTTACCTTATACCTTTACCTTATACATACCTATCCTGTTTTATTGTCGTCTTTGTATTGCTTTTACTTTACTTATTCTTTTGTATTTGTATTAATAATTTATAATACATTTGTCTCGGTTTTGTTTAGCTTTCTGATATCTTTTGAGTATCCTGCCTCTGCTTGGTCTATCCAAGCACTTTGTAAAAATTCTGCTTTTAAAGGTGGGGTAGGTAAGTTTGAGAAACCGGCTCGAGATACACTTTTTGTTATATTCCATGGAATGCTCTTAACATCCCGATAGCAATGAATATCTTAAGTGCTTTGACAAAAAATCCATTAAAAAAAGTCATCTGTGGAAGCCGTAATACTGTAAAAAGCACGACCAATCATTTTAGCCGGCCCGGCTAAAATAACTGGATGGCCTACCTGCCTGTCAGCCTTCCATCTGTGCACAAACTTATCTCGTGCCCTCATTGGTCATGTGCGCGTTCGTGTGTGTTGGAGGAGGGGCTCTGTAAGGAAGTGGCAGATTTTTTCCGGCTGTGTATTTTCAAATTCTAGCACACTCGAGCTGGTTTCTCCAAAATTACCTACCCCACCTTTAATGGGTGCTATACTGTATATAAATAAAGTTATTATTCTTACAATCTACAACATGAGTAAGAGCCTGTCAATGCCAATGAAAGACACCTGTCACTAACCTGGCTGACTCTGTAGGTTGTAAGAAACACTGATTGTTGTTCCACAATAAAAACGAGTGAGAAATCCCAATGTTTTTCAAGAATTACAAGAATGTACAGTTAGGTGCTGAGAAGAGAGCTCTCTAACAATAGTCCTTTATAGCTGTACCTCCCATAGTGTCTTTGGATCCAACCACAACCCCCAGTGAGCGAACAAACGAGAAGGCGCAATCAAAAATGTGGAAACGTTCTCTGCCAGGAAAACAGGCCTAATTGATTTCCTATGTGTCTTTGTCTCTCCTGTGTAGCCGTGGAGGAAAGAGGATGGGGGAAGAAATAGGAGAAAGAAAGAAAAAAGGCCATCAGAGGTCATCCTCTGGGACTGCAACCAAACCCGAGGGGAGTTTCTGCAGACGCCCTGTGTCTCGAACCAATCCCTCTCCACAGATTCACCAGGGGAGAACACCTGCACCGCTCTGCATTGTATTCTGCCTGCCTGCTACTCTGCCTGTCTTCATGACTGCAGCAACATCTGGTAGAGGAGCAAGTGGATTCAAATAGAACATCTGCACAGCAGCGAGCAGCCAAGTCAACAAACACTCCTAATGAAGGTAGTCACAGTTCCCAAACACAAGGCTACATTGTGTTTGGGAACCTATTTTTCTTTAATTGAGACCATATTAAGTATTGGCACGGTTTCCCTCATTACAACAGCGATGAAGACCGCTCACTTGTGCCAGTCGCTGTATGACATATAACACACACTGTGCAGGGATATGCTGTGAGATATGCTGCAATACTTTTTTTTGAAAACAATTAGCAAGGTATGCAAATGAAATAAAGTGAAAAACAGGGAGCAATGTTCTAAACAGCAAGCGGCAACATTTTGTCAGATAATTGCTTTGTTGTATGCATAAATGCATCATATGTTGCCAAAAAGCAGTGAGCAGCATAATGTATAATGGGCAATAGATATATAATATGCAAAAACATCTACTGGTAATGATGCTGTTTCATTTTTCATAGTTATTTTGTTCCCAATTTACAGATTGTCATTGAAAAATGTTCAAAATCTCACTGCACTTTCTCTCATTTCTGTTTCATAAAAGAGCCTGAGACACAATGCAGAATCCCTCCAATGCAGCACAGTTCCAACATTGAGACTGCACACTTGAGCAGGAGTGCATACTGTAAGTACACACGATTGGCTTGCGGTGGTCATGTGACTGCAGGCTGTAGTCCCTTGTGTTAGAAAACGGTAATTGAGGCTTCCATATGGTATAGATCAGATGTAGCCCTCACCACAGCATTCCTCCTCCAGCACAGAGGCTCTATGCTTGTTTCCACAGTGAAAAATGGAGCTAATCAGACTACTATTGTCAAAAGACAATACTATATATTCTCCCTCTTGTCATAACATACCTCACTTATTCGACACCTTCTGCTAAACACTATTTTTTTTACTGAAAACAAAAGCTGGGCTCTTCTATGTTTTTTAGAAGGAGATATGTATTTAAATGATGATATACTGCAATACTTATTGCCATATTCAAGGAGAATATCTGTGTTTGCGATGGGTGATGAACAGGAAAACATTGCTAGTGGTCTTTGCAGTACAAAACATGCCCTTTTTCTATGGCAGATTATGCCAAACTACTAAATCCTGCCCATTTTCCATCATCCCTCATGTATGCCTGTACATTCATTTAACTAAGTGGGTGATTGTATTTAGTTTGATAGTCCTACACTTCCCTGTGATGCTGCCCGATTCCTGTATATCCCATAATAGCATTACTGCCCTTGTGCTGCCCTCAATGCACACTGCGTACATGATTTTTTATAATTGTTTGCTTTACAGTTATCAAAAAATTAGCTAAATTATATGTGAATGTGAACTATACAGAACAGTGTTTGATGTTTAAATCTGCATTGTAGTATTTCAAAAAAATACAGCTTTATTCATAATACCCTAAAATGTAATATGGACACAGTTCTTTATTAGATAAATGCACAAATTAAATGGTAAGATAAATTAACAGAATGAATAACATAATTAGTTTTGACATTATTACTGAGCAGATGTAAAAACTCTCCATGTAAGAAAAAAGAGGAAATGTTCCACGGTCACATGACAATCTTATCTAGATCAAATAAATGGAAATAAAATACAAAATACCATGTCGGTCCAAATACATTTTAGTAACAACTTAACCAAAAGCCCCCTAACAGGCAGGTCAGGTTTCCTACCTTATTTGTAAAGTAATCCTTATCATGTATGGTTATAGCTACTTTCACAGCAGTGAGGGACACACCTGTGAGTTAGTGACCATTCTTCCATGCACTAATAAATGTTATAAATGTTAAAAAGCCTATTCCATTTAACCCCATGGGGCCCTACCCCTGTTGGTTCATGAACTTCACTCCACAGAGCTTAGGGATTTGGGATCACGACATTTGGTTTTAGGCATGGGACAGGAAGTTTCTCAACCTTGAGGCCTTTTATTAGCAAACTCTTCAAATGTGTAGTTGAATATTGAAATATTTTTGAATTTGGCCCATTAACTGGAAAAAATAAAGCTTCAACTAGGTTAGTTGCACTGCTTAATGACATTTGATCTAGCTTTTAAGCCAGTTTCTTTGCGAGGCTAAAGGTCAGTTTAGTGAAAAAGGTGTAGGCCTAGGCCTACATATTTCAAAAAATGTTCACAGTTTATCATGGAAACTAATATTGACATTTGTAAATAAACTAAATAAAGTAATAGTACTTTTAATATAAACATTTATAATTAAACATTTAAGAATATAACACTTTTTAAAAGCAAATCATTTGAATTCATCGACGTCTGTAACGTCTGTCATGTTTTGAAAAATGCTGATGGCTGACGGTAACAACATAAAACTAGAAATAAAATGAGTAATTTCTTTCAAAACTTGAAACCAAACCAAATTACAGCCACCAACATGAGTGTACAACTTGAGCTTCGCCTTAACATATGGAAATATGTCAGTGTTTAACCCATAGGCTATCTATAAATAAAAAAATTCTACCAGGTTAGTTACACTGCTCCAAGACATTTGATCTAGCTTTCAAGCCATTTTCTGTACTACATAATGTGGGAATATTTCCACATTATGTAGTACAGAAAACGTTAACGTTAAAAATATGTTTATTTGTTCTCTGTTTATCATGTAAACTAGTCGTTTCATTAGTAAATAAACTCAATAAAACTAAACAATATAAGAATAATTAGGGTAAGTGAATGGGATAACCGTTGGTGTTGGATGGATCAGTGACGTCACTTGTGGAACTACATCAACGTCTGTAACGTTTGCCTTGTTTAGAAAATGCTAGTAGCTAACGGCAACAACACAAAACTTGAAATATATTAAGTAGTTTCATACAAAACTTGAAACCAAACCAAATCTCAGCCGCCGAACTTGAGTTTTTAAGTGTGGGAGAAAAAAATAGTGCGCTGTCTCTTTAAGGTCCCTCAGCTAGTCTGTTTCGTATTGATCAATCCACCATTTTCCAACACACAGCGGCGGCAGTGCTAACATAGCTCCGGCAGCGAGAGAGAGAAGAGAGCCTCCCCTCTACCTGGAGAGGAAGCCAGGGACCGGGGCAGTCATGGCAGCGAACATGTACCGGGTTGGAGGTAAGGTGGAGGGGGGGAACATTTCACAAGCTTCCCGTAGTGTGTTTATGGCGGACGTGAACAACCGTGGGTCTTTTTTAAAACAGAGCGTGGTCCGTAGTCTTTTATTTCCCTAAAGCTAAAGAGCCTTGTGCTTCACAGATGATGAGGGTGGTGAAGAGGAGGATGGTGATGAAGAGTAGTCTGGTTTCCCTCGTTTCTTTTGTGTTTCTTGTAACTTGCGACGCTCTCCTGACAACTAATTCGACAAGCTGATGCACCTACAGTCACATGCATTGTGTTTCTATGCATTTAAGGGGACATGGGGAACGTATTGTAAAAGTTTTTGCGTACCATTCAACTACTCTTTCATGAGGGGAACTAACATCATGAGTAAACCTGCAGAAACCCCGTAAGATGTGCAGAGTAGATGCAGTAATGTGGTAGTATTCCCTTAGTGCAGAGAAACAAACTAGGATTTTAAAAATATTAAGAAAGTTTAAGCTGAAATGGGTAAATGTGTTTTTCCTTGCATGCTCAAAGATGCATTTTCACACATTTCAATCAGAGGTATTTCTCCTCATTTCCTTCAGGCATCTCCAGTTAATACCTAATGAAGATTCCTGTTTCCCCCTCCCACTCGTTTTTTGCTCATTGCTCTGATTCATATCCTGTAGGTAATGTGTAAAAAAACAGGCACATGAAAGTTAGTGCATTAGAGTTTAAATAAGGCAATGTTTTTTGAAAGGGGGATGGACATGAGAAAGCACAATAATTGACAGGCAAATAATCAGATGCCTTGCATTCAATTCATTATGGTTGCAGAATTTTGACTATTTCTCACATGTTGTTTTTCAAAAATGTTACTGTCAAAGTGTCAGAACAACCAAAATAAGGTGGGCCATGATATAGTATAATGTAGTTTATGGCAGGTGTCATTGTTTAGAGGTTAGTTCAGTAGGTTAGTCTGTAGATCCCTCAAGCCTACATTTCCATTCATGTTTTTTTATTGCAGTCCAAGTTTTTCCTTGTTATAGTTGTTTACAAAATTGCATACTTCTTCCTAACTCAAAGTAAACGTGTGTATGGAAAATTGAGCAAGAGTCACTGAAGATACATTGACATGCCATTGCTGACAATTGTCTAGTGAAACAGGAATGCTGATGATGACTCTCTTTGGCATTGTACCCGCAATAAAAATAGCCTGTAGTGAACGTCATAGCCCTCTTATTTAGTCAAATGAAACGGGGCCTACCTGAGTGAGAGCAGGATTATGTCCAGAACAGGGCAGAAAGTTAACACTTCAGCAGCCACATGTTGTTGAATTAAATACAGCTCATTACACTGTCGGCCTCACTTGCTGAGATGCTTACTAGGTGGTCTTATGTGTCTCTTTTTACCAAATTTCCCTGCCGGTCTGCCTACTTGGTAGCTTTTAAGATGTTGTATTTTGACGTGATACTGGACCCATCTGCAGTTAACAGTGAAAAAAGGAAACCCATTAATACCATAACAAATATCAACATATATCCAAGTTGTTCTGTTTGTTTAAAATCTTAGAGTCGTAATAAGTCCACGCATAACTGTGGGACCTCCTGGAGTAATATAATGTCTCTGACCGTCAGCAGTCAGGGTTTAGATCAGCTCACACCACTATTTACTCCTGCGACTGTTGTTATGGATGACATACAGGGTAGGATTTTATTGTGACTCACACAATGTTGGTGTTTTTAAATTCTTTATTCACTGACCTTATCGGCTATCTTGATAATAATTGGGATCATTTCCGCAATCCACTTTTATTATGTTCAGGATAATCGTAACATGAATGATTGCTAGAATGGGCTGCATCACAGTCCTTCTTATTGATCATATTTACCAAACAAGTTATTCTTTGCCCTTATTAGGTGAAATTATAAACAAATAGGCCTAAGTGTGTAATAACCAAACTAATGTAAAACCATAAAGCGTGAACTCTCATCACTTAATTAAAGTAACCATTATAATATATTTTATTATTTTTTGCCATAGAGATAAAAAATGAGGCCTATATTAAGCCTATTAATTGGCTGAATTCTCCTAAGACCAATTCAACTTAACAACAGGACAAAGCGGGACCCTTGGAAAGATGGCCGCCTCTTTGCAAGACAATGCAGGATCATCTTGAAAAAGCAATGACTTCCCTTGTGTTTGAACCGTGAACAAAAGCTGCTCCGTGGGCCCTGCTGTCTTTGTTTTTATCGTGCAGGCCACACGCCACTCTTCCTGCAGCGCTCCGTCCCAGTGCTTTCCCCTCCAAACACAGGAAAGTGTTGTGACTAAGTGTAGGCTATATCATAAGTCTTATCATCTTAATGGTGGGAAAGGAAGACAGGCTCGCTTAGACCTTTTGTGCTCTGGCCACAGAAGTTTCAAAACTCTGAACCTATAAACAAGAGTCACCAAGGCTGGCTGCAAACCTGTTCACACAAAAATGACTCTCAAAAGACAATAGGAAAATATGTAGTTGTGTTAAGGTCTTGTTTTGAATGATAGGTTCACAAAGTCTGTGCTGCAACAACTCTGAAGTGTCCGTGCGAAAATGTTCTTCTTAAAGATGGTTATAAGCTCTTTTCCCAAAGCACTTGCAATCAGGAATTTTAGATATAGATATCGAGAAAGCAAAACTCTCAAAAAATGTTGATCGTGGTGAATTTCCTTTATCGGGATAATCGTAAATATCCTCACCAGTAAAAAAGCGATATAACTTGCTATTATGGCAGTGAGGGGAACAAAAGCGCTTGATTTAAAAAAAATACAGATTTATAATGTAAGAAAACACTCTCAAAAACGTTCTTGAAAAAGTTTGACTTTGAGTTAAGTTTTTTTTTTTTTTTTTATCAAAATGTGAGGTAAAGGGATTCAAGTTTTTTTTTTTTTGGCATTTTAAAAATAATCATAATTTTGGTGATTAACAGTTTAATATATTTTCATATCAACTACTTCCATTTCAAGTGAACAAAATCCTAAGGCCTCGTTCTGTAGAAAAAATTAATTCCTAACTTCATCTGGAGCAAATACGAGGTTTAGCAGTCTCCATCTTACTCCACGACAATCACAGAGTAAACATTGAAAATATTTAATTGGCCATTGCAGTGCCATGCTGGATGATGCTGAGTATTGACAAAAGTTGAGCCAGGTTAACATTTTTAGCCGAATGACCATATGTTTTTGTTCTGGCTTAAGCCCTCCACATTGGCACCTCCAATACATTACTGAAATTAGTAAATGACTGTAAAAGCAGCCTCACTATAGAAACAGAGACAGACTTATAAATGAAAACCTACCTCAATATTCCCTCAAATATGTTTTATGTGCCGAGCTGCAGTGAAGGGATGATAACAAAAAGAAGGGAAATTAGTTTTAAGAAGACTAACCTTAAAAGATGCACACGTGATTTGTATAACAAAGACCACTTAAGCTTGACAGAGATTAAGGTAAATGTTGTCATGTATTTTTGCAGGACAAGGAATGTAGACAGAGGGGATCTTTTTAAGGCAAGTAAAAACAGGAGGAGTGATTATAGCTATCTTCATATCGGCTCCTGACTATTGTTTTAAAGCAGGCTTGAAAAGATGTGAAGCTAGCCTTAAAATAAACACTTGTAATGAGGATGTCGGAGTGTGACAACTCTTGTACAGAATGTGCTAAATGTGTTGTAGTTACTAACTTTAAAAAGTGAAAAACTTTATTGCCAGTGCCCATATTTTTGTGGTTGTTGGCTGTCCATGCTGCCAGTTATGATCCAGACCCTGCTTAAAGGTGTTGTAATGTTTACAAATCCACAAAATGACTAAGGTACAAACTTTGACAGTGCCCACACTTTTTCTGGCTGGTGGTTGGTGTTAATTTCCCACGCTGGCAGTTGCCTCTCTCGCAGGTCTTGTGGGTGTAATTACAGTTTTGCGACCTGCTTACTGCCTTCCTGCCAAATTCAGGATTGGGCAAATGCATGACAAGTGTCCCTATCCCATCATCACATTTCTACAGAGGCCAAACTACACATACATCCATCACAATAAAAAGTATTTGACGCAAGCTAGATTCCTTGTGGCGTCTTTGCGGCTCCGCAGCTATTTGGATTTCTAGATCTGGTCTCCTAAACTCCCCTAAAATAGTTTTTTCAGAGAGATTTGTTGTGTAAAACCTGCACACGTTTGCTGATTAGTCACATATGAATAACAAGAACAAGCCGCACTGATGGTCGAGGCACAAGTGCCAAACAGATGCATGCTGGGAGGGAAGTTGATGCCACTTTTAATGAGATCAAAAATCTCTCTTTGCCTTAACTGATTTACTGACTTTATGAAAAAGGCCCATTTTTATGAATTTTTTTTTCTGTTTATGTTTGCATGAGGTGTGTAATGTGGATTATTTCCGAGGTCAGTAGACAGTTGTAGAACATAAAGTCAAAGAGATGAATCTACTGTATTATCTTAAAGTAGCGTTCACCATCTTCAGCCAGGAGTTATGCTAGAGAAATGCTGCCAGGTAGGGATATCAAAGTGTTGGGATGAACTCTGAAGATTAAACTACCTGCCATTACCACAGAAATCTCCATCCATACTGTGACAGTCTAAGCCATAATCCGAATCACTGCGACAGACACGCCTCTCAGTGGGAGTGTGTGAGTAAGCTTTGGGTGGGGTGTGGGGTATCTGCGCATGGACAAGAGTGGGTGGATGTTCAAATGTGCTGCTTCCTGCTTTTCTATCTCCCATCTCTAGCCTCTAGCCTTTTCATTACTGTCCTACATGGTTTACTGTACAAGTATTACACACCACAACTGTCTTTTCTATAGTCGCATATGGAGACTGAATCCTAAATGAAGTGTCTCCGCACATCATTGAAAACTGTCATGCACATAATGACGGCTTCATGTTGTTGTTTTTTCCCTCTGATCACAGTTTGCTTACTTGAGTTGCGTAGATAGTATCAAGATGACTTTAACAGGGCTGCCATTGATCACGATAACTACAAAATTTGACCTATCTTGTTTTGTTTTTTTAATCTTTTTTTGTTACATGGTGGATCTTTGACGGCGGCGAATAAGTAGGGGAAGCTCCCTCAATGACGCAACTTGACATCATTCATCTGCATGTTATGCCCACGCTGCTTAACAAAAAGCTGGTTAAAAATCTTCAGTTTTCTTTTGAGAAACTTTTAGGACTTCAATGATTGGAGAAATGTATTTCTAATCATCGAGTTTCCCCCCATAGTGTACTCGCGTTCCCTGACCATTGCACTAATATGTGGTAGAAATGTACAAATATTAGATATGATATACTTTCAACAACCCTCTGACAGTCTTTACAAATCTTACATTTGTCCTCAGACTACTTGCAAGTGTCTGCATAAATGGTGAAGGATATAACTGCTTCTATTCAGATAGAAGAAGTTTAACACAGGAAAAACTGTCTTAGGTACAGGATCATTTAAGCGCGTAGTTTGGAGAGGTATCATTGAGTTTTATTTTTTTGTATGGTCATATATTTTTCTCCACCTCAATGTCAATAATGGACCTCGGTTCATTTTGTCTCATTTAGGATGTTTGCTCCTGGTTTAACAGTTTCACCAACTAATTTGCCAACTTAACATTTCTGCTCAGCTTTGTAATTCTTTTTTGTCCATTTTGGTCCCCGAGTCCATCCGCTATCTCATGTTTTCCCCTCTCTCATCCTCGCGTCTCTCTCTGGCCTGGTTTGAATCAGCCCAGCAGACTCTCTCTTTTGAGGCTCGGTAACATGCCTTGATTGGCTCGCACAACATTCGACTGCACCGTGACATCACAGTCGCCGGTGCTGGCGGATTGGCTGGCGTTGGGAGCGGGGGATGGAGAGTGGTGGAGGGGAGGGGAGGTTATACGCGGATTGAGGCGGCGGGAGGGCTGATGGGAAAATGGAGAGACTGAGTGACGCTGCTCAGTGCCTACAGGCCCTCTCTCTTTCTTTCTCTCTCTCTCTCTCTCTGTTGCTCTCATTTTGAGTTCCTCTCCAGCTCGCTCTCTACCAGGCTTCAGCTCCTCACATGGTGGAAACTCCCACTCTTCATTTCCCTGTTTTCTTGCAATTTTTGTTATTCTTCTCGCCATAGGTGGCAAGGAAAGGACATGGGTTGTACTTAAAAGTGAATCCATTTTTGGTAACTTAGGTTCCCGAGCCAAGAAAAAGAAAATTGGTGAACCGAGCCCAAAATCCCACCTTCGCAGTGACGCTTAATGCAGGACTACGAGGAGACATGTTCCTGTCACCAACCCACCCCAAAATAACATACCTCGTGGCTGCCATTCACACCCAACCTCACTCCAAAGCCGAATGTTTGACATGTGGTTCTGCTTCGGTTTGAAACGTTCATGACGCATTTTAAGTCTCGCTTAATTGGTCCCTCCGAGCTTGGGAACGTTGAAGGCCAAGAAAAAAACGTCAACATTTTCTCTGTGGTTTATCATAAGACCCCTCCATGTTTTGAAGCCAGGAACTACATTTTGATCAGGGTTTTTTTTTTTTTTTGCTGCAATTAGTTTGAATTATTCAGTGTGTCCAGCTGAAGTATGTTTTTTCAAATTTGTACCGAAACTATGAGGCGAGTCAATTAGTCTATTAGTTGATTCATATCTTTGTAACAGTCCTTTTTTGGACAAAATAAGCAACTTAAAGATCTCCTTGTACTCAACACCTTTTTTTCCATTGTATAGAATAATGACTCAAATTTGAGAGTGGTGAATTAGCGTCAGGATTTTTATTTATCAGGTTCTTTATTATTAGACACATTTTTGTTTTATTATAAAGAAGGACATATTAAACAAAAGATCCTTGGAAAATCATATATTTTCAGCTTGATGTCAACAAATTGTAATTTGAGGCACCAGTCCAACGTTTAAAAAATACTCAGTTTTCTTGGATTAATGATGTGAAAAAGCAGAAAATCCTTACATTTGGGAAGCTGGTGCCTGTCTCTGCTGTGGTTCATCACTAAGTGGGATGGAGTCTCACTCACTTTTCCCCACTCACAGTTTTTCAGCCAGCCTCTGACCCCCAGGTCTGCCTGAAAATGAGCAAGTCCGATATCTTGTCTTTATTTTCTGTCTCAGGAACGCTCAATTTCAAGTTGGCCTATTTGATATTCAGCAGCAGGACGAAGATGTCACAGTGGCAGCAGAGTCTAGTAACAAGCTGTTTCAGGGTGAAGAGTAGACAGGCGTGATGTGACGATCTCTTCTCGCCTCGTAGCGAAGTTGAGTTGGGAGTATGTAAGGTTGCCAAAATACACTGATATAGAAATGACACTCTACATGCTTCCTGAACTACTGTTAGTGCCTGGGTTCACCCTTAACCCACAAGGAAAGAAGTATACAGTTCTTACTTCTTCAGATAAATGTTCATATTAGGAGTAATTGTATTGAATTGAAGACAAATTACATTTGCGCCTCCTTCCAAAGAGTGGCTGTGAATCTGTTTGGTTTAGTTGTGTGAGTGTGGGTGGAGAGAGGAATACCAATAGGGAGAGTTGAGCAAAAGGTTTTTTAGTCAAAGGTTTGTCTGTTTGAGATACATTTGCGTGTCTTCCTCCGCTGTCTCTGAGATTTCTTGATTGTTTTTGTTGGCAGTTAATCAGCAGATGTTATGTTTGACTATTTATAGATCTGAAAGTAACACTTTAGTCTATAAATTGTTGGAAGATGATAAAGAAAATGCCTATCAAAGTTTCCTGGAGACCAAGGTGATGTCTTATACATTTTATAGTAAAAACGATTACCTTATGTAGTAGGAAAATAATCATTAGTTGCAATCCTAAACGATGAATCGAGATTTGAGTACTACAAACTAAAGATATTCGATTCAGCACCATATTAAGCAAAGAAAGCTGCCTTTTTCTTACATTTTAAGAAGCTGGAAACGGAGACGGTTTGGATCTTTTAGCTTCACACACCTACCAAAATGTTTTTTTCCTTTTCAATTTACTGTATTCTTATTCAACCATGTTACAATGTCTGGAAGTATTTGCACCAAAAAAAGTGGTTTGCCCACAACAAGATGCATAACAGATGATGTTTTTTTAGAGTATTTAAGTGTTTGTAGGTGGATTTTTCTATTTATGTCAAGATAGTTGTGGATGTCGGTGCAGATCCGAAATGTTGCGATCATGATGAGTCTATGCCTAAACCAGTTAGTGTTAGACACAGGAGGTGCAGGAAATAAAAGCAGGAGTCGGTGTGTTTCGAGGTTGTGCTGGTGACGATCTCTGGCCTAGTCGGTCATGAAGACGGGGCCCGTAGGAGGGTGGGGGATGGGCGGGTGAGGTTCAGGGTGAAGGGAGGATAGCTCCAGCTCCAGGCAGCCAACCAAGTGTGGGGTATAATCTGACAGCACTCAGCCAAGACACATGCAGGGCTAAGACCAGGCACCCTACCAAGAGTGGGGCCTGTGGGGACATCCTGGTGAGAGCTAAGCCTCCAATGGGCCTGGAGCAGTGCCAGGAGCCACACACACACACACACATACACACACACCACACACAGAAATGCATAGTTAAGTCACACATGCGTAGAAATGCTTGTGCAGTCTTCTACACACCCTCTCAAAATGCAGACAAACCGTGCATGCAAACAACAAACGCACATGGGGAGGATGAAGGGTGATAAGACAAAGAAAACATGAGGAAATACAAGGCTGTAGTCTGAATGGAGAGCTTTAGAGAGACACATTTATTGTGCGGCAACGTCTCATTTAGTCAGACCTTCAGACTACAACGGGATCTCCTATTTATAAAAAATGGACTCACTGAATCGTTCCAAGACGTTCAAGATCATGATGTGAAGATGATGTCTTTTTCATTCAGTTCATGCCCAGTATGTCTGCACAATTTTCGATAAAGATTACACGTCATTATTTTTAAGTATTAAGCTATTCCTAGAATTAGATGACAGTGTTGCGTACTAGTATTGTAGCCGAATTGCTTGAGTGTTGTGAAGTCAATGAGATGGATGTAATCATTTCTAAAAGACATGTTTTTATCTAACAAATTACCCAACCCAATTTTCACTGTTTTGCTCTTGCACATGTTGCACGTTATCTCAGATCAAAATATGTATCTGCATCATTTTCATGCCAACGACTGTAGAAAGGTCACACAGTTTAAAATCAAAGTTTAAAAATAACAGGCTGACAAATAATCCGACGAATCCCTTCATTCAACTTGAAGAGACGTTTTTTTAAATTAGTTTTGGTGGAATGACGTCATCAAATATGAAGCTTCCTTTGAAAAACATCAATAATGACATTCAGTAGTCAGTGCAAAATGAATTTTTATAAAGATGTCAGTGTTGTTCAACTGGAAAGCACCCTGAACATTTGGATGAACCTGAAATGCTGACTGACGTTTCTCTTCCCTCTTTTCCTTTCTCTTTCCATTCCCCTCTCCCTCCTCCTCCTCCTCCTCCTCCTTCTCGCTGTTCCTCTGCAGATTATGTTTATTTTGAGAACTCGTCCAGTAACCCACTGCTGATCAGGAGGATAGAGGAGTTGAACAAGGTGAGTGTGCTTGAATGCAGCACAGATCTGAAAGCTACACATCACATTACATGCCTCTGTCTGAAGCCTTTAAAACCCACTCTACTCCCGTCTGATTTGTTAGATATTAAACCGAAAAAATCTTTACTTTAATAACTAAAGTAAATGTTTAACTGTAAAATATATACTCGCCCTTTTGGGTTCTCATAAAGCTTAGTTTGGATCTTTTACCATACACCCTGGACTGTTCAATATCAGACTTTTATATGGGGATAAGGTCAAATATCAATACTGTGTTAAACTCTTTGTCTTTTCCAGTTGTTTTATCCATCTTATGAAACTCAAGATTTGGGGATTTCAGCAAACTGAAGATCACAGATTTTTAGATTTCAGATTGTTAGGGAAACGTATATTACTTTTATTGAGTTTTTAGACCTAATTATTTATTGAATAATGGAGAAATTATCAACACAATCATTTATAATGAAAACATTTGTTATTTGTAGCTTTACAAGTTCCTAACCTAAAGTTAAACGGAAAATGCGGTTGTCAAAAATCTGTTTTGGGTTATTTAACAGCTTTTTTGTGTCTTATACCAATGTTTTGTTTAACAGTAATCATCTATGACCAGCTTGTTGATATGCTTATAACATAATGGTGATATTGATAGTTGTTGCTATGAATAATACACTTGCAATTTACCACTTTAAAGTAAAGGAAACGTGTGGTTCTAAAAGGCCATATCTGTATTGCCTTTAAAGCCGTAAAAACAGTGTTTGTATTGAGATGTCACACCGAAGATAATAATGTTGCTCAGGATGCTGTCAGGTAAACCCCAGCCTGCCATCTTGCACATTGTTCAGTCGAGGAAGCAGAAAAAGAGTCCCGTCTCTGCGGACTGGTTACAGGTGCCCGTGTCTGTCCCCTGTCCCGGCCTGTGTGGATAACTTGCCGGCTGCCTGATGTGAGTGACACGGAGAGCAGAGCGAGCCTCTGTTCTGCCGTCACTGTCAGTCTCTCCGCCCCGCAGGGAGCGCCGGCTTTCTCTAACATAAAGTTTGAGATGCGTGTTTAGAAAGTATAAAACGGTAAAGGGAAAAGTCCGGACAACCAGCAGCTGTTTAAAACGGCTAAAAAACACATTGGATCCTTTATGCGTAATGTCTTTTTACATTGTGCCCCAAAATTAGGATTTTAAAGATACAAATGTACAATTTAAACATGCAAATGATTGGCTGCCATTAATACTTCCATGCTTTGTTATTCTTTTGGTCCTTAAAGTGGAAGAAAAGAGCGAAGTATGTGCCAAATAATGTTGTCAGACTCTTACATGACTTACTTAAATATCACATCAGACAAGAAAATAACATAATGAAAGTTGGAACTGAAGTATATTTAAACATGTTTCCTTAAAAAAACTGACCGAAACAATTGATTGGTTAACAAATAGTTTCTGATAATTTCTCTGCCATTACTTTGACGTTGCAAACGGTGATAAATGAACTAATATCAGCAAGGAACATGTATTCACTCGGCTGCTTGAGTGCCAGATGCTTAAACTACACCTCAACGCCTCCCTGTGATAACAGATCCATTCTTCATCTTCCTCTCTCTCGCTGCCCTCGCCACTCTCTCATTGTCTCCTGTTTTGTTTTGCTTTAAGTTAATTTTACAGTTAACTTTCCTGCACATATAAATATGTATGCATGAATCCAATTTTAGTGAAATGAATCACCGAAAAGAAAACATTTGGTTAAATGGAACACCTTTTAGCCCAGGTACTGAAGTGATTCAGAAGATTTACATTTAATTTCATTTTCCAATCTGCTTAGCTGCTGTTGTTTAACCTTGAAATAACTCTCATACTCATAACAAAATGCTGACTATTAATATATGACCTTTTATTCTTTTGTATTACGCTCTGTTTTCAAACACAGAAATGTGGGAAATTAGATTTTTAATTGTTCTCTGATTGGAAAAGTATAAAATGTTTTTATAATGTAAAGAAATGTGACATGTTGGATGTGTTGGCTTTTTCTCCATCCTTCTTCTACTTGCATTATATTTAACTAGAGCGATTCATGAGAAAAATCCTAATCCAATTTACCCGGCCTATAATAAGATTCAAACTCATTGTGTCTTTTTTTTTGTTGCAAAGTACTACAAATCAATTTATCAATGAGTCTTATTGCTTTAACTGTTCTACCTAGAGTTTTATTGTTAAGGTATCGTTCAATAAAGTCAATAACAAACCATGCAGCTCTTCATTAAAAACAAATATCATCATACCTATATAGTATTATGAGGAAAAAACAACTAACAAAACGGACGACCCCTGAACACACCGCTCTGTCCCGATAACTGCGACACTTAAAGTGATTTTGGGAGAATTAGCTGGAGCCTCACACTGAGTTTTTTCAGCCATAGTTAAGAACTCTCCTCATCTAAGGTTCTTTTTTAATCATCTGTGTGTGTGTGTGTGCGTGTGTGGGTGCTCTGTGTGCGGCACCACTTGTTGCCGTGGTAACGCCGATTGTCTCTGGTTTGCAGACAGCCAATGGGAACGTGGAGGCCAAAGTGGTGTGTTTTTACCGACGCAGGGACATCTCCGGCACACTCATCGCCCTGGCAGACAAACATGCAAGTGAGTGACCGACCGTTACCCCGCCTGCAAAACACACCATCAAGAAAACAAAAAAAAACAGGATTTCAAACATTTCTTTCTGAGCAACACGCTTCAGTTATTTTCCACTGCAAAGGTATAGTGCCTCGGTCAAATTTAAGAAGATTTCCCTGAACTTTAAAATACAATTTGTTATTTGGCTGGATTGGGAGGCTTGTTTGCACAGCAGGGGTGATACAAAATTGAATTGAGTTTTTGTTACCGAGCTGAGAGAAACAGTCCAGACTGCAGCAGCCCCCCCTCCCTCCTCCTCCGACAGGCCTGAGTGCAGACAGCATTCGATCTGTTGGGTGTATCAATAGGAAGACACCTGTGTGTGTGTGTGTGTGTGCGTCTATGCATATGTGCTCTAAAGCGTGGGTGTGAGGCGTGTTCTTGAATGTGGTGTTCTTCTCCAGAGCTTGGAGCTAAACACTGCAGTGTCTGGAACAGCTGGCAGACTGGGCTCCAGCAGCCTTTTAATGTTATGGGTACCAGGGTGTTTTTCACAGAGAAAGACATTAAAACAATGTTTTTTTAATGATGGGGAAGGAATAATGGGAAATACAGAAGCCCAGAAGGATCAAGATGGTCAGTTTTAAAAGGTTGTCGAAATACGAGGCTGGTAAAGTTGCTGGTAACAAAAGTGTGTCTTTTTTTAAAGGCCAGAGACGATCTTAAATGTCCCGGCTGTCCCCCAAGGGGTCGGTGGCAAAATATGCCTTCAAGGCACTGCTCCAGAGGGCCTGGATTTGAAAGAAGAGCAGCAGAGTGGGATTTATTCCTGCCTCAGAATATTTATTTATTGGTTTTTTTGGTTTTCCGTCTGTCTCTTTGTCATTAACGCTTTTATCTCAGGAACAACTTGAGGGAATTTCTTCAGATTTGGCACAAACTTTAAATCAAGTATGATGTGAATCAGAAACAGGTTTATTACCAGGTAGGTTTACACGTACGAGAAATTTGACTTGGTGTCGTGGTGCATAAAACAAGAATTAAAAACACGGATAGAGAACTAGAAAAATATAACAGTATTTACATTGCAATGGAATAGAAGGAATAAAATATGGACAAAAAATCTGCAGTAATACAAAATATTGTTGTGCATTAATGTAATGCATAGAGTCTGCGTTGTGGCTGAGGTAAAGTGTCAGTGGGGGGGGCCGGGCCTTGTTGATGAGGCCGGTAGCGGAGGGGAAGAAACTGTTCAGGTGGCGAGAGGTTTTGGTCCTGATGGAGCGCAGCCTCCTGCCAGAGGGGAGGGGGGTGAACACTTTGTGTCCAGGGTGGGAGGTGTCGGCCACTATCTTCCCTGCCCGCCTCAGGGTCCTGGATTTGACTGACTTCACAAAACACGTTATAATGTATACACTAATTACGACCAAAATAATGAAATGATGACAATGATATTGTGTAAAAAAACGTTACCACCATTACTCCGGAACAGAAGGGGAGGTTGTGACATTATTTCACATTTGGTAGGGTACTGTTATAGTGACACAGATGTTGGGTGTCCCTTCCTGAGTCTGGACACATATGGATGGAAATTGTACATTTTAGAGTGGTTGGCTGAGGCATAACATGTGTGTTATAACAACAGGTGATCTCTGTTTTGGATTTATAAACTTACAACAGTCATTTAAAAGAACTCTTTCTAAGCATCTGTTCTCTTGGGCAACTGATGGTTATCCATCTTCAGTATAATGTTAGTGGTAAAATACCACCACCAACCACAACCACCCACATCCTGACAGACTCTGGTCGTAATTGTTAAATTACTCATCCTTACCAGCCACATCAAAAAATGCAAAAAATGAAGAGGAGAATCCTTTTAGAGTCGTGATGATTCATGAGTGGTGTGCACGTAGGATTAACAATAATAAATAATGGCTTTATTAAAATGTTGTGCATGACTTGTTCTTATATGTATTCAGTGGACCACTTTCTGAAAATATGCAGATGTGATGACTTGCAGTAAGGATAAACATGACTCAGTTCAAGATTCAATTATTGTTGAGGTGGATATTTGAGGTCGAAGCAAAACAAAAAGTGTATTTCAATAGAAATATTTACATAGTTTTGCTTCAAACTGAATTAAATTTGTACATTTTTGTAAATACCAAAATGTGTGGAGGCGTGTGGTGCAGTGGGTTGTGCGTTGGTGTTCGGATAAGGTGGTCACAGGTTCAAACCCCACTATAGTCAGCATGTCGTTGTGTCCCTGAGACACTTCACCCCAAATTGCTCCTGTGGGGATTGCCCACAGTATTGAGTATGTAAGTCGCTTTGGATAAAAGCATCTAACAAGTGACATGTAATGTAATGTGTAAAGATGAAGCTAATCACATCAATGGTAAAAAATATGTTTTTAGATTTAACTCCCTCCACCATTCATAGTAGTGCTGTCGTACTAACAATAAAAACACCAGCCTGCAGTCCTGGCAAAACCAAGCATCAGACTTTGACTGGGTGTGGCAGGCTAAATGATGGCTCTTGGGGTGTATATGTATATATATATATATATATATATATATATATATATATATATATATATATATATATATATATATATATATATATATATATATATATATATATATATATATATATATATCTATAGATATATATCTATATATATATCTATCTATCTATATATCTATCTATCTATCTCTATCTATATCTATATATATATATATATATTGTGTGTGTGAGAGAGAGAGCTAACAAGTGTCCCGTTTGAAGATTGTGTGTGTGTGTAAGGCCTGTGGGGTGTAACTATGGCAGGAGGGGGATTGTTTTGTTCTGTTGGACCACACAGCATCAGTGTGTCAGTGTGTGTCCCTGTAAGACTGTTTTTTTTCCCTTCTTACTCAATTATTATTTCTCCAAGCAAATGTGTGAGGCTTCCGGTTTTCAACCCAAAACAATTATAGGTTTGTTTTTTTCTTTAATCTTCATTTCTGTCAAGTTTATCCTAAAAATAAATTAAAAAAAGAACCTTTTAACTCACCTTGAGCTTAAGGAACCCTGATTATTTTTTTGTTTTTATAGGCCGTTCCTCTACAGGCCTTTTAGTTTTTGGCTTTGCTCTCTTTGCCATCTGCAGTTCGGCAAGGGGCTTCCAGACATTTGCAATATGTAAAAAATGCATGGCAGAATTGGCTACGCACTGCATGGGTGTGGGCTGTATCCTGTCTGTGTTTCTGTAGCTGCAGCTCCCCGTGTGTGTGTGTGTGTTTGCATGCGTACGTTTGCATGCGTGTGTGTTTGCATGCGTGTGTTTGCATGCTTTGGTCTGCTCTTATATAGGCATGATGACTTGATTTTTTTAGCTCTGTCACAGAAGTCACTTAAGGGGTGCATTTAGGTAATTTTCCTTTGGTGTGTGTGTGTGTGTGTGCGTGTGTGCCTGCCTGCCTGTGTGTCTTTATGCGTGTCTGCTGTGAGTCATTGATCAAATATTTTGCTTGCAGAGATTCTGTGCACTCCCTCAATGGGGCCTCCGTCTCCAGCTTTAGCCCCTCCCCTCTGAGCGGAGCTGCCTCCTGAGTGGTCAGCTTCTGTGGCGGACTTGGCATTTTTACCTCCCTGGCCCCTCCCTTCAAACGTTTGAATTTGCCATGACTCAAACCTTTTTTTTCTATTTTTGAGATGCGGCTCCTAGCTCCCATAAACAATGGACAATAATACTGCCAGTGACCTGATGCTCAAAAAGTGGAACCAGTGAAGGGGTGCTGGTCGTGGCGCAGTATATTAAAAACCACTCATTTCCTTTGCTTAGGTCATAAACATGTCACATCCCTTTTTTTTTGTATGCTTTAACTACCTTTTTATAACTTAATTCACTTGCAGGATGGCACTTCTTCCTAGTTGTTGAATCAATGGAGCTGCACCGTGGCACTATATTTGACCTGAGATTATATCCTACAGTCAGAGGATGAATTTCTCATTTGCATCCGCAGCTGCAGAGCTTTATTAGCTGTGTCCTTATCAGCCCTAATGATTAGAAAGTGGAGAAGGCAACGTCCTCGCCGCATGTCGACACAGTTGTTATGCCTTGTTATGGTGCACAAAGAGATTTCACTTATTGCAGCAGCTTTGACGTCTTATTCGTTTAAATATTTTTTTAAAATGTACTTACTTTGTATGTTTTTCAGTATGTGAAGGAGGAAATTATGCTTAAAAAGTTTGCATTATTAGTGGGATATTAGTTAAGTTTAACTTAAAGTGGACCTATCATGCTATATTTGAAAAATATATTGTAGGGCCATACCTATATAAAACATGTCTGTGAAGTTTTTTTTTCAAAATACCAAACAGATCACCCATTGTAGCCATGCCTCATACTGCTCAACCCCTCTTTTGAAGCCCTGTTTTTCGGGATGTGAAGGAGGAATTTATGCTTAAAAAGTTTGCATTATTAGTGGGATATTAGTTAATTTGAATTTAACTTGATTTCATATGCACTCCAAAAAACTGGTTTCTGGGACATTGAGTCAGGAAATGGGAAAACAAGTTTGATCAGTACTGAAGTCTGATTACTGTAAGACTTATATTTACATACATATACATACCAGCCTACTAACTTAAACCAATTACAGACTTTGTTTTTTGTTTGTCACATTTTTTTAAATTTGACTACAGTTACTTAAAGGGGAATCCCAGGGATTAAACCAATTCAAATGTGTTTATGAGGAGAACGATTCAGCTTGTGAAAACAGCTGTTTAATGTCTTCTGTTTATCTGGAGGAAGCTTTGTTATGTCTGGGGGAAATATCCCTTGTGAGGTAAACAAAGTTATCTGGGCTTGGGATAGAGACCGTACATTTTGAGTTTTGCAAAAATGATTTGTTTACATAAACTAGAAGGAGCGGGGGGTATGTTGAGACAAAATGTCACAATAATACCACAACCAAACTCCCAGATGGTGTCTTCTCTTATCCAGTATTGATTTTACATTGACAGATATTCCCGCTTTAGAAGGATCCATGAGTGAACTGTTTCTCAATGGTTTTTGAGCAGAAGCATGTAGCTGTCTGCTCCACTGCCTCTCAAACGCTCACTGTATCATGGAGGCACAGTCAGTCTGTTAAGGGGATAACGGTCTGCGGTGCTCTCCTCACCCTCAGGCCTGCCCTCTCCTCTCCTTCCCCCTCCCCTTGCCGTCTCTCAGCCCTGTAAGGCGACCCATTCATCAATAATTGATAATTGGCTGGGACAGGTGAGATGGAGAGGCAATTTGTAGAGAGTATGGTGTGGGTGCAGTGCCAGGAGATTGGCTCAGAGGAGCAGAGGAGAAGGACTGAGGTTGGGGAGTTGAGTTGCTACTCAAGGACGCTCAGCCAGGGTCCAGATGGAGGAGATGATGAACCACACAGTCTGGATACTGTGTGTAAAACCATGCATATATGCATATTTTTTCTTGCCGGTCAAATGTCCGGAAACAATTTATTTTACCGGACAAATTTGAAACTTACCGATCATGTTTCAATAATAATAATAATAATTGTGTAGCAGAGTTTCCATTAGCAGGTAATTACCGGACTATGACCGGATGTGCTGATGTTTAAAACTCAGTTAATGGGGCTCATTTTTATATTGCTTCAGTTTATAATCGTAACAGATTGAAAAGTTCAGATTAATTTTTCAATAAATGATGCGCTTCCACAAACAACAAACATAATTATTACATTCAAACAAACTACTTATAGTAGATGAAGTACATTATTCAAAAGTTTACATTAACTTTGGATAATAACACGGGAGAAACGGAGCCTCTCTTTTCCTCTCTCCTGACAGCCCGTCAGTTTCTCATGCAGCTTGCTAAACAGTGGGCGGGGCTTCAGGTGATCATGCAGAGCTGCTTGTCTCCGTCAGACTCAGCAGCAGCTGATCGATCGGAGCATCCCTAATTATTACCGGACATTTTGACCGGCAGGTTTTTAATTTACCGGTTTTTAATAAATGTTACCAGCTAAAAACCGGTAATTACCGGCTAATGGAAACCCTGGTACGTACAGAGATGCAGACCCTGTATTGGGATAAAAAACAAAAAAAATAACCTTTACTGAGTTATTAAAGGGGGAAACCTCAAACAGCTGCTGACGAACATACATGCAGTATATTTTGTTCAAACACAGTAGACAGAACAAATCATATTTTAAAGTTTTAGTCTAAAAAAATGTCCTCCTTTTTTGTCAAGTAAAAAAAAATGCCTCCTCGGATAAACATCAGAGCAACTGGTACATCTCCTCCGTGCTTAAGGTATTTTCTTTAAGTTAAAATAATATACTCTTGTCTGCATTTGTATAATTTCCTTTTTATAATCTATGGTCGGTGCGAGCTTATATATATTTTTTTTTTGTTCGCAGTGTTTGTAAGTACATTGCCTGAAACAGTTTATTAGCTTTTCAGAAATATTATATATACTTTTTTTATATATATATATATATATATGCTTTATTAGGCAGTTGAGGCATCACACAGAAAACAGAACCTATTAAAGGGATGTTAACCTGTTAAGCCCCAAAGACCCCGTCGGCGGGTCTTTTTTTTTTCTTTAAAAAAAAAAAAAAAAACGTTAATTTTTTTTTACATTTTAATTTTGTTTTCTTTGGATGGAATGAATACCTATGGTGATAATTCAATGTAATACACAATTTTTATAGTCTGGTACCTGAAAAAGGTCAAATGGCACTGATGGAACCAGATGTACCCAAATGTGCCGAAAGCTTATTCCGCCTGGAACTTTTTTTTGCTAAACCTCTCTAAAAAGGTCAAATTTAACTTGTTTTGCCTCAATCTTGATACAGGGTACTTATTATATGTTATATTTTGGATTCCTAAAGCTTTTAGTCTACCATCCCATCATTCAAGGGTGGTTTTCACTAAGTAATGTTTTTTCTTTAGGCGGAGGTAAGAATTTACCTTTTTTTGCTATGTTCCATCTGAATTTACTCTGACTGAGAAAAATCTATATTGATTCTGACACTTCTACATCCAACTCACAGATGTAACCTTACTTTGATAAAATAAATTATTCATATAACCCTTTTAGAAGTTAAGTTGTAGTCATTTGTTTTGGACATGTCATTTTCGAGCCTGAAACCTGAAAAACAGGCTCTGGGCTTAACAGGTTAAGGTGCCGGACATAAAGCGTAACGTCCCCAGTTTGTGTCATGTTCTATTTAAGTCTATGCTGATGGCTTTCAAATAAAGTTCCCCCAAAATTCAGAACATCATAATAAGAAAACTAATTGTTGCCGCATAAATCATCTGACGTGTCAGGACCTGTCTGATTCAGCTCAGCAGATGAGTGATTAATGCATCATATTGTACCTTCACTTTGCAGTAATTAATCAAAGCAGCACATCTTAATAACAAACGAGAGAGAGAGAGAGGAAAACAAACTTTAGAGTTTTAACATGATAGGAAAATGGTGACAACAACCCTAACTCTCTGTCAGATGGGCAGCACTCTCTAGCTCTGCTAACCAATTTCCTGCAGGAAAGCCTGGATTAAAAGTGTTTACTCTAAAATTGTACATCTTGCCATCAGTCTGCTTGAGAGCTGTTGTTTAGCTCTATTTAAAACTCGTCTCTGTTAGAAGGACAGACTGCGACAAAGTTCCCGTATAACTTAACGAACGCTGTCCTTCAGTTGTCTTTTCATTCATGTTTAAACTGATTCTCTGTCAAAAAATGCACACAAATATCCTCCTCTTGGTTATATTTTGCAGGGACTAGTGTGTAAGTCTCATCCCTACGCCCCCCCTCTCAGTAAAAGCTAGTTTGGCCAATAATGAATTCACTTCTTTTGCGATGTGATTCAGTTTGCAGTTTTATAGATTTTCATGCCTAATGTAGGGGAAACTCCACCGGCAGCACCAGTCAGGAGCTCATTATGAGCCGCTGAGCCGGATTACTACTGGAACATGAACCTTAAAATGTCAATTTAAATATGTACGAGCACAAAATGTAATATTTAGCTACTCGCATGTTTTTATCATGTTGCACACACATAGATGCATTTCTAACACACACTTCATGTTTGTCTCCCCACTTCACCTTCTTGTTCCCTTTTGTAATGTTGTTTTTCCCTTTTATTAATAACCTTAGTCCATATTTGTTTGTGTGTGTGTGTGTGTGTGTGTGTGTGTGTGTGTGTGTGTGTGTGTGTGTGTGTGTGTGTGTGTGTGTGTGTGTGTGTGTGTGTGTGTGTGTGTGTGTGTGTGTGTGTGGTGTGTGTGTGTGTGTGTGTGTGTGTGTGTGTGTGTGTGTGTGTGTGTGTGTGTGTGTGTGTGTGTGTGTGTGTGTGTGTGTGTGTGTGGCACGTGTGTGTGTGGCACGTGTGTGTGTGGCACGTGTGTGTGTGGCACGTGTGTGTGGTGTGTGTGTGTGTGTGTGTGTGTGTGTGGCACGTGTGTGTGTGGCACGTGTGTGTGTGGCACGTGTGTGTGTGGCACGTGTGTGTGTGTTGCACTGATAGTGTGTCTTCTGAGTGCTGGGCAGAGTGAGTGAAGGAGTACTTATTGATTTTGGCCACACATCTCTTCTCCTGAAAATCCCTTGATTGCTTTTGTTCTGCTCCCCGTCTCCCTCTTTCTGTCTCGCTTCCTCTAATGAAACTCCAAATGAATTGGAGCACGTACTGACTGCTCTTCCTCCTCTCTGTTGCACTTACTCTCTCTCTGGCTCCCCCCCCTGTTTTCCCTGCTGATTTCTCTATTGCTCCCCTTCCTCCCCTCTTCCTCGCTGTCTCTCTGTCTTCCTCCCTTTGTATTCTCCAATGTGTCTCTCTGTTGATCTCTTTTCCTGTCCATCTCGCTTTCTTTTATCTCCTCTTTCCTCTTCTCCCACCTCCATTTCCTCCTCATCCTCATATGAGGAAGCGTCGGTGATGTTGCCTACAAGCAGCGGTTAAATCTATTCTTATAGGATGACTCAGACACATAGCCGACTCAAATGGGCTGATAGCCCTTCAACTGCCGCTCTGTCCATCCGTTTTCAGACCGATTATCCAAGAGAGTTTTTCACCAGCGATTCTTTTTGTCCAGGTAACCAGGATACTCAAGGTTACACCTGCAATAAAAAAAAAAAATCTTGGAAATTCATGCTCCTGACACAATGCTCTGGTGAATTAGTAACAATTAATTCAAGATCACCAGCCTGAAAGGAAACTATGCAAGTTTTGCAAAGAATGTGAAAACATATTTTTTTTTAGGCGTCAAATTGTGTGTGACATCCTTAGTTGAGTGTTTTAAATGTTTTGTAAGTGATTCAGCAGCATGTAAATTACTTTCAACTCCATTGCACTGGGGTGACAGCAAACATGACTGAAACTGATACCTCACAGATATTTCTCACAGGCTTAAACTAAAATGTGTTCTTGTTAAGATATAAGAGCAGACATTGTACAAAGACCTTTCTAGTCTCCTACTGTGCTCCTACAGAGCTGCAGCCAGGATTGGTTCATACTGAATGCACACAAATCCAAGCAGACCTAAAATTTCTGTTCATTTGGTTATTTTTGCCATTATTAATTCATTGCAACTGTTTGCTCCAAGTAATTCACATGATTAAAAGTATTAATAAATCAATTCTGCTGGGAAAATCTGCTTAATTTGAGTTTTTAATTATTTATGTTTCTTCAAATTTCAACACGGCAAGTCTCAAAAAGTAGATCTCTCCATCTTTGAAAAAACAGCTTTGTGTTCAACTTTTCTCAATGGAAGCTACAGGATCCCCTGCTGTGTCCTTTTGCTGCTCTAAATGGATAACAACAGAAGAGTACACTCTACAATGGTGATTTCTTTTTTTACTTTACAAATGTGAAATACATGAGATTACCTAAATAATAGTGCAATGGAAACACAGTTGGTGGGCATTAAAATGATGGAGAATCCTGAGTGGTGTGGCATGACTTTTGTATTCAAGTTGTGAAATACAGTAATGGAGGAGAAACCCTTAGCCATATTCATATCGCAGGTCACATGAAGACATAATCAGCGGGATAAATGTAAAATTCCTGTGCGCATACACGAGTCCCTTTCCCCCCGAGGTCTCTATTGTTCCGGCTCATAAAGTGTGCATCATGTGCTTTAAATCTCGTCGTGCATCTGAGACTGTTTGTTGCTGCAGCCGATACATTTACATCGCCTCCCACTCTCCTGTTTCCCCTGCGGACGTCATTCTTCCACCTCATTCGATGGGTATACGTTTGACCTTTGACCCTCTCTAACCCCCAGGGGAGCTGGAAGAGGAGATGGAGAATCCAGAGATGGCGGACCTCCCCGAGAAACACAAACACCAGCTCAGACACCGAGAGCTCTTCCTGTCCCGCCAACTGGAGTCTTTACCTGCCACACACATCAGGTACGCTGCCCCTGCTCCACAAACCATCTGTTTCACTTCAGTCTGTTTTGCTTTCTTTTGAGAGTTTTGGTCCCACACAGAGCGCTGTTTTGATAACACATACCTATACCAAGCTGTGACTGAAGCAATTCCTTTGGGCTACTAGTGGCTCCCAAAACATTCCCCCCCCCCCAAAAAAAAACCTTCCTTGAAATTGATTGTAAACAAACTCAAAACAAGTCAAAAAAAATGTGGTAACGGCAAAAAATACAATTAACTTGTATCAATGTCGGAATACTTTTCACTTGATTTAAAAAATAATAAAAAAAACATTATAGTCATTTAGACTGTTAAATTTACATTTTAAATTGTCCTCCTTAAAGTGGACATATCATGCTATATTTGAATATAGTGTACCTATATAAGGCATATTTATACTTTTTATTTTTCAAAATACCAAACAGATCATGCATTTTAGCCATGCCTCATTTCGCTCAATTTGCACTTATTTAGCTCTGTTTTTGCAAGGGCTGATTCTGTGAGAACAGCACCACCTACAGGCCTGGCATATGTACTACAGCGTCTCCAGCGCTTTCGAACGGCAATGCCGTGGTTGTCTCCTCCTGATTGGTGGAGTTGGCCCAATAGCCGTAGCGCCACCGTCCTGACGTCAGGACAGTGTTCAAATCTGGATCAGTTTTTATCAGATCCGTTGCAGCCCCTTTTTTAGAGATTTGGGTATGGAGGAAAATAGAGAGGGTTGTGTTTTCTGACACTTGGTGAGTTCCCTGGAACACCGGGGACACATATTCATGTATAAAAGACGTACAAAAGTGCATTTTGCATGATAGGTCCCCTTTAAGATTTACAGTCCTGGTTTATTTGTCTGTACCACAGAAAATACTCATTTACCTTGAGCAGCAAATGCATTATGACAAGTGTGTTCATCGATACCAGGGGTCTGCAACCTTTTTGACCAAAAGAGCCATTTTGCCCCCTTTTCCAACAATTTGTTTTGTCTGGAGCCGCAAAACATATTTGATAGCTTATAAAGTTGTATTTATTGTTATATCATAGACAAAAAACTACAGTTCTTTTGCATTTATTATTCATTACATTATAAAATTGTTGACCTCTAATAAGAAACAAAGAACTCTTATAAGGAGAATAAAATACACAGGCCTACTTTAAAATAAATCAACACAGCACTTGGGGAGTCCTCTGCACATTTGAAGGAAAAAAAATACAATTAAAATAGGCCCACTCTGAAATAAATAAAACGTATAGCTGCACCCTAAAAATAGTTGTGATTGAATTATGACTGAAGATCGTCAGCGGTCTTCCTCTTCCGTGTTTTTCCTCCATACGTAAAGGCTGCAGCAACTTTGACAACTTCTCTCCACATATCAAACATACCGGTAAGCCAGCATCGTTTGCTGTGAAAGCATAACTCTAACCACGCAGAATTAAACCCTCTGTGTTCCTCCGATACTTTTATTTTTTTTTATTTATCCATAGTTCGCTCATCGAGCCGGGGGTCCGGTTATTCACCTGCAAGACGAGGCGCTAGCGCGGGACCGTAGCAGGATGTGACGCATATTTTAGTTGACCTAATTAAAACCGTTTTGTTTTTTATTTGTGTCACAGTATCACCTCAAAATACAAGATACGAAACATTTTCAACCGTGCAACAAAATATAAATAGTCCTACAAATACTTTTATTTTATTTCCTTCTTATTTGTGTCTAAACTCAAGCAGAGGGCTTAAAGAGCCGCGGGTTGCCGACTCCTGATCTATACGGATGTTAACGGAGCAGTCAGTCAAACTCACATTTCTCTGATAACGGGTCAATACTTAGCATGCACAGGGTTATTTCTTTAAATGTCTTGTTTTTTCCAACTACAAACCCAAAAGCAACAAAAAACCCTTTCTTTTACTACAATCTAGGATCAGGACGAGCAGCATGTTCTAACATTTCAGAACTTTTGTTACTAAAATCGATGAATACCTTTTTGAAAGTAGATCATTTTTCGCTCGATTTTAGACTGATTTACATAACGCTGCAGCTCTATTGGGAACAAAATCCCAGGTAGCATTAATGCAGCAAATGCTACTTTCATCTCGATCATACTGTGTTTTTAATGAACTTTGACAAATTAGTCAAACACTTTGTGTGGCTGTGAAAACGTCACTCCTTCACTTGGAGGATGAGGATGATGAGATTATTTATTGATTCCTTCACTTACATTATCTGCTACACATATATGACGGCCGAAAGATAGTTTGGAATCAGCTTTCAGTCTCAAACTCAGACATAAAACAATCCTCTGAAATTCAGGGAGCACAATGAGCACTAAATGTCAACAGAGAGCTGTGTCTACATATAGAAATGTTCTGCTCATCAGGGAGCAGCTCCAGGCAAACCCACATAATCATTACCACCTTATTACTTGACATTTCTGAGGAGTGGCTGGGAGAGCAAACTGACATCTGCTTGAATAAAAATAACTGTGATGAGTCGTTTGGTTTAGAGAGGATTCAAATCTTGATTTAAGTTCTCTAAGTTGACACCTCGCTCCGTGCTGCAGCAGCGAGGTTACAGAAGGTGTTCCAGTTTATCACCCTGTTCGCCCGGGGCTAGAGAGGTATGAATACCTCGCTGGTAAATAATTTGGAGACACACCGTAGTGTCAACACACTCGAATGAACGGGCTCGGCCAGCTGAAACCAAATCCAGTGTTGTTGCTACGTACGCTTCCTTTGTATCTAAAGCTTTCAAATCAAGCAGTTAACTCACTTTTGTTCACTCCCTGGTGAGGGAGTGAACAAAATGAGACTAAATGCTCGTACTGCAACAAGAGCAACCCTCTTTCACTGGTTTAATTTCAACAATCACACAGCCACTGACGGATTCTATGTTCACAGACATGTTGATGACATCCCGATATATGAATCAAAATGTTAATTTAATTCATATGTGTAGGTTATTTTATTTTATTATGATTTAATTCCCTCTTTTATATGGTCTCTTTAAATAAAATAAAAACAATTATGTAGGGGGGCGTGTGGCGCAGTGGATTAGTGCGTTGGTGTTCGGATCAGTCAGCATGTCGTTGTGTCCCTGAGACACTTCACCCCAAATTGCTCCTGTGAGGATTGTCCACAGTATTGAGTATGTAAGTCGCTTTGGATAAAAACGTCTAACATGTAATGTAAATTAAAATATTGAAAGTATTGAAATCAAACACATTTATCATTCCAATATGTCCAAAAAAAATCACACTTATTTTCCTTTTTTGGGTGTTGTGCAAAACAAAAAAACAACACTGCATTGAAAACGTTTCCATCGCACTACAAATCAATGTAATTGTTGCTGCTTGTTAATGCATCCTACACCGAGGAGTTCTCTCAGACAGGGTACACAAGTCCTGTGTTTCACATGTAAAAAATGTTCCCTCTTTCATTCTCCATGTTCTTTCCCTTCTCTTTTTCCCTTTCTTCCTTTCCTTACATCCCTTCTGGACTCCAGGGGGAAGTGCTGTGTGACTCTGCTGAACGAGACAGAAGCCCTGAAGTCTTACCTGGACAGAGAGGTACGTACCATCAGATCTTCACGCTAAAAATAATAAGACAGGATCTCCTAAACTTTGATTAGGTGGGCGAGATAACTGATTATTTAAGAGTGTGTCTGTGAGAAACGTATGAGTTAAGAGATTCTTGTTTCCAGATGAATTATTCAACGTGTTGACCCAGAATGTTCTTTTCACATACAGTAATGAGGAGACGAGAGACTAGCAGAGGGGAAGATACACACGCACACGCACACACACTCCTCTCTTTCGCCTCTCCGTTTGCCCGTCTCGCTTCCTGTTTCTTTCATACCATCCTCACGCCTTCCTGCCATCTGTATTTCCCAGGATGCCTTCTTCTACTCGCTGGTGTATGACCCTCAGCAGAAGACCCTGCTGGCTGATAAGGGGGAGATCCGCGTCGGGAACAAGTACCAGGCCGACATCACCGACCTCCTGAAAGAAGGTACAATATACTTCAATTATTTTTGTTTAATTGACACAGTTTTCCTAGAGAAGCTTATTCACAGAGCAACACATTATAATGCTCTTCCTTCAGGGGTCTTTTTACCCTCCTGGGTACTGAATGATCGTTTGGAGCAATCTATCCTCAACTCAAATTAACTTGTTAACTTTTCATGTTTTTGTTGCTGTTCAATTCTCAGGGAAATTTCATTAACTGTATGCAACCTTTTTCTGCCCCAAGCTTCCTTACGAACTCACTTTTTGAAAAAAACTAACCTTGGTTTCCATGGCTACTAAACGGCACAATTAAATGATAAAAAGCATTTAGAAGAACTGATTAATGTTAATGTGCTGCACATTTTAATGTCACCCCACCAGTATTGAAAGGATGGGGTGCCTCATTTGAATTGAAAATATATTTTATTGTAACTTTTACTAGAAAACTGGTTCAAGTTCCCATTTCCCTATTTATAGAGAGGTGAAAGATTATCTTTCGATCCCGTTTGAATTGTGCCACGAATTACACGTATGATGTTTGTCAATTTAAAAGATAATTTTGCAAGTCAAAAAAATTAAAATGTGAAGTAACACTTTTTTAGCTCAATGAGCTACATCTCCCGTCTCGCACCACACACCAAGACGGCCGTGACGTTAGCACATTTCACTTCTTTCTTTCAGAGTGAGGCGAAAAGTATTAAAAGAGGTGAAAATCACTACAAGCATGTTGAGAGCTGTACATACACACAAGGGGACCGGACCGGGATTCTGGGATTTGTAGTCTTTCTAGTTGCGTATTTTTCATAGTCTTATATTTCAACAGTTTTACGACAAACACTGACCTTTTTGACTTGGAAATGATTTTTTAAGATTGACAAACATCATATGTGTAATTCATGGCACAATTGAAACGGGATCAAAAGATAATCTTTCTCTCCCCATTGACTTCAATACATCATTTTTCCAAAATAAATTCCCATGGGTCGGAAGTAGATGGGCGGGACTTCGCCTCTCTATAAAGGGCAACCTGTACGCCTGCATGCAAGCTGTAGCTGAATCATCTGACTATAATGAGCCCTGTACTCAAATATTGTTGGCAAACACAACATTTATATCCACATGACAGCTGTTTAGTTTTAAGCCTTAATCTGAAGGTGCTCTCATAAAGTCTACTCCCAGTAATCTCATTCTACGGGTAAACATAGTAACTCTTATCTTAAAATAGAAGAAATGGGTATTACTGTACAATAAATAAAGCAGCTTTTACTAACTAGTGTCATTAAGGTCGATACTGTCTTTTCTCCATTAATCCCTCTGAATCATTTAGAGAATCGGAAACAGTCAAATTAGCTCATGTTTTGTTTCCCTCGTCAAGCTTTTATGTTTTAACGTTTTTTAAGTTGAAAACGTTGAACCGTCACAAAATGCATGATAGAGTGCAGAAAATACCTGTCCTGTGTGCATTCATAAACGGCTGCCACTGAGCTTGGTTTACATCGATAACAATGGAAGCTGCTTCTCGCTGTCTGAAAGCATCTGAAAGCTGAAAGTAATGCGTATTAGGGATGGGAACGATTAATCGAATATTCGAAATTATTCAGGTATGAGAATATGAGTTATGAATATTTTTATTGTAATTTCTTCTTCTTTTTTTTGGGAGGGGTGCCTAAGTTGATTACATATTATCAAATGGAATAATTCAATGTATACGACAGTGCCATAGCTAAGTGTGTTAGGTCTAAAGGTGTGTTTTGCTCCGCTCTCCGGTCACAGAGGGCAGAGCTGCAGGTGCTGATCTCTCTCTCTCTCGCGTCCGGTTATACTTCACTCGCGTTTATGTCCAAATCCATCAGATCTAGCTAGTTCTCGCTAATGATATGGCTGCTGCCCCTCCCTACACGCAGATCACGCAGACTCAAACCTCATCTTATGCCCAAATGCGCTCCGCAGTTACCCCGTTGCGAGGTTCCGGCGCTAACAGTTCACGAGCGGGCTCCCGCCCCCCGTCAACGCTCGCGACACATGAGTGGGCAGCCTAAACAACAATGAGTTATGCATGAAAGCAGGCCTATAGCCGTCCACTGTTCAAACTGTGATCACCAGGTCAATACATTTGACAAATTCGACTTGGTTTCTATACTTATTTGAACATGTATTTATTTATTTTGAAAAATAAAAATTGTAAACATTTTTCCCCCCAAACATTTTTTTATAGGATATGTACATTTCGGTTAATCGGTTAACCGTTTTTTGGGGGTCGAATATTCAAATATACATTTGCTTTCAAATTCCCATCCCTAATGCGTATGTGGCCTAATTATAATTTGGCTAATGAGATTACCCCTTACGACGAGTGTTTCTTCTTTGTAACTTCCATAATATACTTAAGCAATAGCTCACGACAGGCCGTGGTATATGGCCATTATATCACAGTTAAGGGGCGTGGTTCGGCCCGACGCGAAGCGGAGGGTCGACAACCCCCTTAACTGTGATATAATGGCCATATATCACGGCCTGAAGTGAGCTATTGCTTTTATAAAACGGTTACCAAGTGTGGCAATATGAATGAAAAATACACACTCTAATTTAAATAGTTGTTATTATTAAATAATGATGTTCAAAATAAAATAGTCCCTCCGTTGCCTTCTGCACAAAACATAGTGCGAGGTGGTTGCTATGCAACAACACTAACAACAGCAAGCGAACAGAGAGCGTTGATCCATTATTTGGCTATTTATTTACATTAATTTGTATGTTGCCGTTTATTGTGCACCCACTGAAAAACTGTCCAGCATCAGTAGCATGGCTTACGTGGTTACTTGTATAGGCTGAGGTTGTTCTAGGCTGTTGCTTGGCGTGGCGAGAATATTGCTCCACTTTCTCCGGTCCCCGAGATTCGGCTTCCAGTAGCTCTGGAGAGAGCTTTCGCACCTGTGGCCACTAACGGTCATAATTTCTCTGCTTTGTTTCAAGACCCGCATCAGAAAGCTTTTGAATGGTGATACTTTTCCAGTTGGCCTACCTGCTCTTCACGTAGCTCTGCATGTCGTCGTTTAGGTGCTTTTAGTTCTGGAGATAGGCACTCCTCAATCCACTCCTCCATAGTTTGCTTTTCAGCCCAACTGTATACTGTTTATCTCAGACGCGGAGGGATACTGACTTGTTGTGAAAAGTAACTTACAATTCTACCCGTGGTATACGCTCAGTATACCACGGCTAAGAACCAATCAGATTGCTTGATTTGACTTGTCCGTTTTATACAAAAAAATAAATCTTATCCTAGCAAGTCTGAAAGATATGTTGTGCCAGTATTGTGTTTAGATATTCAGCATTTCAATTGTGATTATTTCTCAGCCAGATCGTGTTTAAGTGTTTTGCCATAATCGTATTCTTAGCATTTAGGAAAACCTCTGAAATTAGAATTAGGCACTGTTGGGACACCGAGCTCTCTAATTAAAACCATGTTAGTGAAATTCTGTTGCTTTTTTTTAGAAGTTCTGATAGACCCACCTATTCAACTGTGGGATTCATTATAGCTTTGCACAACTCAAGTGATTTGAAAAGAGGGAAAAACAGGAAGAAAATCAAACATCAGGGAATTTGCACATTTTTGTTGCACATGTGTGGTCAGTAAGAAGCATTGCAGCCTTGAAAAGTGAAGGAGAAGTAACTGTGTCTTTAACTGTGTCTGTGTGTGCAGGTGAGGAAGATGGCAGAGACTTGGAGAAACTAGAGGAGAAGGTCTGGGACTATACCAGCCTACTGACGGAGAAACAGATCGACCAGTTCTTAGTAGTAGCTCGGTAAGTCATCACAAAAGTGCAAAAGATTACAAATAATCCAAAAAAGAGAGAGAAGAAAATATACATACATAATGCTCTGTGGCTGGGAGTTAGTTGAGAAAATGGACTCTCATATACAGTATATTTATGATGAATATAAAGCCTCATCCAAGAGAATTTAGCCTGCAAAGCATAAGGACTGAAACAAGTGTTAATCCGCCCACCAACACCTCGAATGCGCGTTAATTAATATGTTACCTTGCTCTAAATTTCAGCTGTATAATTTGGTTGCAGTTACATTTTTCTGTGATGACAAAACTTAAGGTAGTTTTACCCACATTCTCATGTTGAACCTTAACATGTCTTTTTCACACTTTCTTACAGATTAGACAAAAATATATGGTTAGCTTTAGATGCCCTAGTGGGTGAATTGGTTACCTTGCAGCAGAGTTGGCTAGCTGCTTCCAGTCTTTATGCAAAGCTAAGCTAACCATATCATGGCTCCAGCCTCGTATTTAAGAGCTTTGTCTATTCATTAAAGAAAATACGCATATTCCTTCAAATGAGAGGTTGTTACGTTTTTCAGAGCTCCTCATAGCACCAAGTTACTGCTTTGGCAGTAGCAGACATCATTTCTTACCTTTTATGTTCGTAGACTGCTACCAGCCGGAAAGTCCTGTGAAAAGTTTCCATGTGTCCTATTCCTCATTAAAGTGGACCTATCATGCTATTTTTAGGCAATAGCATAGGTCTCAGATAAATAAATAAAAAACATGTCTATGAAGTGTTTTGCTCAAAATACCAAACAGATCACCCATTCTAGCCATGCCTCATATCCCTCTATTTCACTTCCTGTTTCAAAAGTAATGATTTGGGGTATAAAGCTTTAAAAAAATAAGGAGGGGACTGAGCTCATGCAGGACCCGGCAGCTACGGTCTAAACTAAATACTGCGGTGATGAAACGCCATATCATGGATTATCAAGGATTATTTCTGAAACAGTATGGAGCCCAAAGGCTTTCTCTCTTGCCGGTTATACCACAAGGTGAGTTCCTTTTTATATCCAGCTTCTTCACACACATGCTCTCCAGTAGAGGTTAGCTCTGAGTGTTAGCGATGCTAATGTAAACACCGACCATATTACGTCCAAAACAGTCGGGCATTGTTTCTGATAGCAACGTTTCTGATAGGGCCGTGGGTGTAAAGCCAGCCTACATTTCCGATATTACGTCACATCGGCTGCAAATCTGGATCAGCTCCGTTGTAGCCCCGTTTTTAGAGATTTGGGTACGGAGGAAAAGAGAGAGGATTTTGTTTTCTGACGCTGCGTGAGTTCCCCGACACACCGGGGACACATTTATGTATAAAAGACATCCAAAAGTGTATTTTGCATGATTGGTCCTCTTTAAAACATTTGCCTTTTATTGGCCTTGCAATTTTTCCCGGTGTGTGCTTGCTAGTCCGATTCTCTTGACAGTGATTTCATGATGGCGCTTTGAGATAACTTTTGAAAATGTGGCCCGAAGTCAACTTGGACTCAAGGAGAAACTGATAGATAGATAGATAGATAGATTTTAGTGGACAAAGGTCGAGGTAAATGTGACCTCACAAAACAAATATTTTTTGGCCACAACTTAAGAAAGCAGAAGCTTATTATGACAATTTCGCCATGCGTCCTAGGATAAAATGACGAACTGATGACATGGAACTTAACTATTCAGTGTTGGGGAAATATTTTCATGGGCCCATACATTTGACCCAGTTTATCAGTCTGTACTGCCCTCAATGAGCACAGGCCTGCAACCTTGGGCTGCTCTCAGTGTTTTGTCTCCCTGTTCCAGCCTGTTGGTGTCAGCTGATAGAGGTTATACACATAGTCATACTGCTTTATCTTGTTATGCACAATGTTGATTCTTCTCTCAGAACTAGCTAAACACATGGGTCTGGGGTAGAGATCTTCAGAGTTGGATTGGCAGCCGCTGTGTCACCTCGTGGCACACGACATGTCTTGTGAATTCTCCAGCCAAAGCTCCAAATAAACGATCAGTGTTTGCCATCAAAGTTCCTGCTCTCCCCGTGTCTCTCTGAGTCTCCGTTGCTTCAGAGGTTTCCATCACAGTCAGTGATTCTGGTTTTGAGCTAGATATGGTTGCTTAGCAGTATCATCACATTCAGTTCAAATTGGCTGCAGTTCCACTTGCTCTGCAACACTACAACACTGAATATTTAATCATGAAGCACTGGACATCCTTTCTTGCTGTGCACAAATGGTTCAGAAAAAGGCAGACAGAAAGAACTACATCGATGACTAAATGGAGATGGTGAAAGTAAAACCAAAAGTAGATTCTCTATCATTCTATGTGTACATTTTCTTTATAATTTACATCATATCTGTGTCCTGTAGGTCGGTAGGAACCTTCGCCAGAGCGTTGGACTGCAGTAGTTCAGTCCGGCAGCCCAGCCTGCACATGAGCGCAGCTGCAGCCTCCAGAGACATCACCTTGGTGAGAAACTCATACACACACACACACACACACATCAAAGCGGCCTTGGGTTGAATCAGAATCACACTATAGAGGGAAAATGTAGCAGTTGTGCTAATCAGAGAAAGCTCTTGTAATGCACGTGTGTGTTAGTGATTCTAGAGCCTTGTGTGTAGTTATCCTCAACAAGCGCTTGGCCCCAGAAGCCCGGTGTGGATCTATTCTGCCCTAGATCTCATTCTCATATATAAAACATAGATGAGAGGCTTCAAGCTACACACACACACACACACACACACACACACACACGCACACACGCACACGCTCTCAGCCCAAAGCCTTTGAACAAGGGGCTGCATATACAGTCCATGGACTCAGTCATCCTCCTCCCAACAAGTCAACAGAGAAGTTTCAAACAACACTAACGGGTCATGAGACTAACATGTGTTCATATGTTGTGTTCAGTTTCACGCTATGGACACCCTCCACGCCACGGGCTACGACATGACCCGGGCCATCTCAGCGCTGGTGCCTCAGGGAGGGCCCGTCCTCTGCAGGGATGAGATGGAGGAGTGGAGCGCCTCGGAAGCAAACCTGTTCGAGGAGGCGCTGGAGAAATACGGCAAAGACTTCACCGACATCCAGCAGGACTTTGTGAGTAGCTGACCGATATTTAAAGGAATGGTTTGATATATTGGAGGTTGCAAGATAATGTCCAGGCACATTAACAGCTGTTGTTTGGACTATTTTGGTGCTGGTAGGTGTTGTTGCCAAAACTATATCCTAAAGCTGGGATTTTGTCAATGGATTTATTTTATTACAATCTCAGAAATCATAAAATATCTTACGTCAGAACCACCAATTGGTTGCTAGATGAAATCATCATGATTATCAGGTTGCGTGTCGAATCATTTCTTAAAATCATAAAGTGCAATTACTTATTTGATTGTGTCCATTAACTACAACAGACATTAAGATTCAATCAAATGCATTGGTTTAAATTAAGTCAATATTTTTAGAACATTAGTTGTGGTAACAGATAAAGAGTGGTATTGATTGCAGCAAGAAATGGAGCAAGATGTTGAATTGTTCTCACTATGTCTATGTGGCTAGGGCCTTTTTTTTTAAAGACTGTTTTTGCTTATCTAATTAAATATATTTAATTAAAACTGTACGCGGTGTGTATATAGTGCCCCATTTATTGCTGCTTCTGAACGCAGTAACCACAGTATTAAGGCCTTACTGTTCCTGATCTTCATTGAGTTATTTAGCTGACGTTACACAGATTATCTATTAAGCACAATAGTCGTCTTATAAACTAAGATTGCAGCTAGCCCACAGTAAAGAGTGAAAACATTTGGAAGCCAAGCACAATGAGCATTTATCCCGAGAAACATTCCACAGAAATATCTTTAAGACGTAAAGAAAACAGTTAATGTAAAGCCAAGAGGTTGTGTGTGTGTGTGTGTTGTGTGTGTGTGTGTGTGTGTGTGTGTGTTGTGTGTTGTGTGTGTGTGTGTGTGTGTGTGTGTGTGTGTGTGTGTGTGTGTGTGTGTGTGTGTGTGTGTGTGTGTGTGTGTGTGTGTGTGTGTGTGTGTGTGTGTGTGTGTGTGTGTGTGTGTTGTGTGTGTGTGTGTGTGTGTGTGTGTGTGTGTGTGTGTGTGTGTGTGTGTGTTGTGTGTGTGTGTGTGTGTGTGTGTGTGTGTGTGTGTGTGTGTGTGTGTGTGTGTGTGTGTGTGTGTGTGTGTGTGTGTGTGTGTGTGTTGTGTGTGTGTGTGTGTGTGTTGTGTGTGTGTGTGTGTGTGTGTGGTGTGTGTGTGTGTGTGTGTGTGTGTGTTGTGTGTGTGTGTGTGTGTGTGTGTGTGTGTGTGTGTGTGTGTGTGTGTGTGTGTGTGTGTGTGTGTGTGTGTGTGTCCGACTCCTCCACCTGGTGGCCGGATGCTGTCAGTGCGGCTCACTCTGGCTTCCTCCCCGGCCTTCTCTCCAACAACAGGACTACAGCACCATGTTGGGTGGGGCCTCCACTTGACAGATCATGTTCCTTTCAAACTTCTCACAGGGAACTTTACGGTGCAGCTCCAGTGGGTTCAAACACATCATGTGACCAGTGGTTATACAAAGGAACTCTTGACGGATGATTACAATTCAGTTGAAGTGCAGTCAGGGCTCCTGCACTTTAGATCGACCTCTCTGAAGAGATCAGGGCGGCCATCTCTCTAAAATCACTTTCAAAAACCCTCATTTTTTTTTAAATTGCTTTTCTGTGATTTTGAATTATGTTTTACTTCGATTTGTCGGTTTTACTCTGGGTTTTATTATGTGTGTTGCTGCTTTGTGCTTTCAAACAAGACCTGTTTTCACTGCAAAGGGCTTTTCTAACTGTATTTGAAAGGTGCCATTTAATAAAGTTTGTTATAAAGTCATAGTATTTTCACGTGGGAGATCAAATGTAATAGTGACCTTTCTGAAAGTATGTTTACTTTGTGCCCTCTCCTCTCTTTTTCTCCAGCTGCCCTGGAAGTCCCTGACGAGTATTATTGAGTATTACTACATGTGGAAGACCACAGACAGATATGTACAGCAGGTAAAAACATCTATTATATCTCAGGCATTTAAGACAAATCTGAATCAATATTTTATCAATTATAGTAAACTGTATATTTTGTATTCTTTAAAGCAAAACAAGTGTAACACATTGATGTTTTTGTTCATTCCTGATGTCCGATTATCTTCTTTTAACTAATTTACATTTGACTAGTGTTTTTCATCCTTTTTCTCGCCCAATTTAAGGCCCAAAAATAATCCTGTCCTTACATTTTTTTTTTACTTTTTTATTCTCCCTTCACAGTTTGGCGTGTTTCAGCTCGAGTATGTCTGTCGTCAGATTTTCTTTATATTAGAATATAAGTCAGTTTAACTCTCTTGAAATCGATGTAATCCATATGGGGTATTGTTGAAGATAACCTCACCTTCTCTCTCTTCTCTCTCCTCCTCCTCACCCCCTGTCTCCGCTCCAGAAACGATTAAAAGCAGCCGAGGCCGAGAGCAAGTTGAAGCAGGTCTACATCCCTAACTAGTGAGTACTCTGCACGTTTCTATGCGGTTCAATACAAATACATCAGAGATCATTGTGTTATCTAAATACATGGATACATCAACAAGGGTCGTACACAGTCCAGTTTTGGAAAATGGTCAATCTTAACTATGATGTTTTTTAAGGTTAAGGATACGTTTGCCTGCTTGACTTTCAACCTAATCTGGTGGACTTACAGTCACTCATACAAACGAATAATGTTTTAGTATTTGAAATGAAACAAGCACATTGATTTCTCCTGCCGTATTACACCATTAATGTGATGCACAGATTTCATTTGGCATATTGTCAGTGGATGGCTGAACCATTGCTGTAATGGCTAGGAAAGATGTGTCATTAAAATAGCAAGGCTTAATCAAACTTGGAGTAATTCTTAAATATTTAGCAGTAATAGGATTGGGTCCAGACTTGGGCTCGGTTGGCTTATAAGTGTCAAAGTGAAACATCTGCTTCTGTTGTCAGAGCTAGCGACACTTCACTTGCAGTAGAATATGAGTTTAACTGCAGTCTCTGGCAGAAGATTAGTGGCCTGTACTTTGAATGGTTTGGCTTATTTGAAGCTGATGTAAAACTACATGTGCTCTAATGTGTATATATTTACTGGTCTGACCCTCTCCCTGTTTCTGTGCCCGCTCCAGCAACAAGCCCAACCCCAACCAGCTGAGCAACAATTTAAAACCAGCTCTGGTCAATGGAGTGGCGGTTGCAGGTGTACCAGGGGTGCAGGGGGTCCCGGGGGTCCCAGCGATGCAAGGTGTCCCAGGGGTCCCAACGGTGCAAGGTGTCCTGGGTGTCCCAGGTTTGCCAGGGGTCCCAGGTTTGCCAGGGGTCCCAGGTTTGCCAGGTGTCCCAGGGGTCCCAGGAGTCCCAGGAGTCCCAGGGGTCCCAGGGGCTCCAGGCACAGCGCAGATCCCCGCCCTCGGCAGAGCCTGTGAAAGCTGCTACAGTAAGTCACTGACCTGTGGGACCCTGCTGTCATGTTCCTGCAACACATGCTGCTTCTTTTGCTGCTTGAAATCTAAAACAAACATCGGGGCTTATTCATAAGATTCCTATAATTGTCGTAATAATTCTGTAGAATTCACAATTGCAATTATATTTAAAAGAGTCGTAACAAAACATGCGCTATAATCAGCTGTATGAAATGTAAAATGTCAGAGAGAGTTTGAGGCGGTTGTCCTCTTTTTAATTAACCAACACACCAGGTCGGTCTTTTATCCACTCTGGAAAATGTGGTGGAAAAACAGATTGAGAAAATTGCTGGTTTAATGTGGAGACAGGAACAAAACAAAGAGAACTTTTTTAGTTTAACCAGTTTAAATTAAATGTACTCTGCTATAAATGTGGGGATGTGTTCTTTCTACCTGTAAAAACACGAGTTAAGCATCTTAAGTATTATACATAGTTTCAGTGTATGTCAAACGTATGACATTTTATTCCGATGTTTAACTTAACATACAACAACCAAATACTGAACTGATCCAACAGGGATTAAGCGGGGGTATCTATTGACCCATTATATTTTATGTCGTAGAACAAAACGTGAACATCTTGGAAGCTTGTGTCAACCACAGACCTTATTACAAACTCGTTCAGAAAACCATTGACTTGGAGACGAGGGAAGTGTTTTCTGGGTTAAGGACTCATTACTGAACCACTCTATTAACATTTTCAATTGAAAAACGATGTTCTCAGATCCACGCTGTATTCTTTATATGTGGCACACACATATTGGATTTACAAAATACAGAGGAGAGAGGACAGCATTACGTGCCCTGCAGTGTTATTTGGGTTATTTTAGAGGCTGTAGTTAATTCAGTGATGAATGATTAAAGGTTGTGTTTTCGCCTGCATGCACATGAGCACATATTCATGATTATGTGTTGTTACACTGCGCTCACTGTCCTCTGTCTCTGCTTGTGTGTGTGTGTGTGTGTGTGTGCGTGTGTGTGTGTGTGTGTGTGTAGCCAGCAGCTCCTACCAGTGGTACTCGTGGGGACCTCCCAACATGCAGTGTCGTCTCTGTGCTTCCTGTTGGACTTACTGGAAGAAGTACGGCGGGCTGAAGATGCCCACAAGACTGGATGGAGAGAGACCTGGACCTAACCGCAGCAGCATGGTACAATCACACACACACACACACACACACACGCTTTACTAGAAATTGAATTTATTTATTCTACAAACAACAGCCTTACAGTTTGCCTAAAGCTTTCCCCTGCCTTTAAAGGAGTAGTTCATCCTCCTGAGAAAAACCTTTCCTTTTATCCTCTTGTAATCTAAGGTAAAGTTTGTACGTCATTAGGGCATCTTATTTTCATTAACGCTTAAAAAAAAAAGTATGTTTTCATCCAACCAACTGTTTCAAACTCAAAGATAATCTGTTTGTTATCATGTATACCAAAGAAAAGCTTTTATTCCTTGTTGTTTTTGTTGGAAAATTAAACTTCTTCTTGTACTCATTAGCCATGTAAATGGTTATATATGAATATTCTTGCTGACGGTTGTGTATCTGTTGTCCCTGCAGAGCCCCCACGGCATCCCCATGCGTCACAGCGGCAGCCCCAAATGTGCAGTGAAGACGCGACAAGCTTTCTACCTGCAGACCACCGGCCTGACGCAGATGGCACGGCGCATCTGCCATGACATCATCAGGCCGCGGTTTCTGGCCAGGCACCCCTACCTCCCTGTCAACACAGCAGCCATAAAGGCAGAGTGTAAGCGTTTCCCTCCGTCCTCCATGTAGACTACGTCATTCTTTACGTTTTTACTCACTGTTTCTTTTATGTCTGCAGGTGCCATGCTGTTGCCAGATGAGAAGAAAAAGCCTGCACCACTGAAACCTGTGGACCGTAAACCCCTGGAGTCAGTGGTGCGGTATTTAGGTAACTTTATGTGGAGTTTCTATTTTCAGTCAGTTTTGCTCAAAATTCAAAACAAAGACATTAGCAATTTGATATCTTTCAATTCTGTCGCTTATGATACCGTTATTCCTTTTTGTCAGGGTTTGTAAGTGTCTTCAAATGTTGAAAAATGCTCATGAATCAGTTTTCCTTGGAGGTGATTACCACCCTGTGTCATCCTCTGGTATCTTTTTTACTCTCCGTTTCTTCCTTTTTCTTTCTGCCTCCACCTCTCTTCCCGTTTCCTCTACTCTCCCTCTCTCCCTAACAGAAGCACATCCCCGTCCAGCCAAACCAGACCCTCCGTTCCGTGGAGCGTCCATCTCCACAGGCAGCCTGACGCCCATTAAGGCCTCCCCCATCCTCAACAACGGCTCCCCCACCATCCTGGGCAAACGCAGCTACGAACAGCACAACGGACTCGATGGTGAGTGACAGGAGAGGAACTTCTTAGTATATATTTATATTTATGTTTCCTTACTGCCTTCGCTTCCACATATTTAACTTTCACTGAGCTCCATATGTTAAATCCTGATTATTTTGAACAGCGCCGCCCCTCCCTACACGCAGATCACGCGCCTCATCTCGCGGAGGGGGCCTCATCCGAAGCGCTAATGCAGCGCACCTTTTATGCGCTTATGCGGCGCAATTACTGCAAGCGTGCCACAGTTTCGCTGCTGCGAGGCTCCGGCGCGTGCTCCACTAGCACATGTCACATCACATAACTTTGCGTGGGGCCTCAAGTCGGCCAGGGGCGGCCCTGATTTTGAACACTATGGTACTGTAGTAGAGCTCTTTTGGTCGTTAAAGTCTTGACTTTATCTTGCACTCAATATAAAACATCACATTTTATTGGAGTGGAAAAACTGCATAATATCCTTCATAAGAAATGTATTTTCACCCTCAAATATGATTTATACTTGTCACCTGAAATATTACTACCTGGAAGCAGAACAATGTTTTAATTTAGGAAAGAAAATACTTGGATCTGGACCGGAAACAAGGCAGAGGGAAACCGTTTTAAAACTCAATTTAACATATTTTTTCATGACAAAGCTTCATATAAATTATTATTATTAACTGCTGTCATACAAATTAAACATTTATTAAATACACATCAATTGAAGCTTTTGATACCTTTCCCAAAAACATGATTATTTGAATGTATAGAAGAGCGTAAAGGCATGTCTGAGCTTCATGTCTACTCGCCGGCTCCAGAGTTTGTGTTGGGGTTTACATTTTTTTTGGGTTGTGTCCCACTTTCCCCTCTCCCCCGTGAAAAGAGAGAGGGGGAAGAAACAGACTGAGATCAAGAGAGGGAGAGACTGCTAGAGAGAGAGAAGAAGAGGGAGGGAGAGAGACGAAGAGGGAGGAAGAGGGAGGAAGAGAGAGAGACGAAGAGGAAGGAAGAGGATCATCCTCCTCGCTGCTTTGGCTGGAGGCTACAGTCTGTGTTGTCATGGTAACAGAGAGGAGAGGAGGAGGAGGAAGTGTGTCCTGAGGGAGAGGAGCTTCTTCACCGGTCTGTGAGCCGAGCCGTCCTCAGGCCCAGGCCGGGGGGGGGGGGGGGATTAGGATGGGATCAAGTATGAGCAATTAGTTTTTATTCATTCATATTTTTCACCACCAATTTACTAACTCAGTCATTTATGTCAGGTTTGAATTGACAGAAGGCCTCCATCATGTTTCCTGTTATCAGTCATTATAAGTGTGGCATTGTTTTAGTTTGTTTCCATAGACCTCAAATTGATCTTATTTACTCTAACTCTAATGGACTGAGGCTGAAACGTAGAATAGTTCCTCAATTTATAGAAGTTTTACATTTGATAGGAAATGGACTCAATGACAGAGAGTGAGTTTTTAGTCGGTGGTCGAAAAGTCCAACAAATAATGTAGTATGTTCCCGAATAACTTCTCTTGACCGTGTTGTGAAAACGAGTAAATGCTGGGGTTGTTAAGTGACAGCGAGTCTGTGCAGTGGAGCCAGAACAAAAGGTGTTTTTAACCATGTAATGTTGTACAGCTAACCAATGAAGGTTTCTGAGGACTGGAGTTGCGTGGTCTGATCTTTTTGTTCTGGCAGAAATGTAAAAATAGCCTGCTCTCACCTGCTATCCTTTTGTTTTGGATCAATGTCAGCATTTCATGAAGCTGTTTTCATTACCCGCCATGTCAGACCAAAGCACATGGGGTAAAAAAGTGAGAAATACAGCTTACAATGGTTGTTTGCAGACAAGCTTTGTAAGTGAAGTGCGAAATTATGAACTAGCTTTTGTGATTTTCAGATTATCAACAACATAATTTTCTGAATGACTATTGTGAAGTGGTATTTACTCAAAACAGGCTGCTGTTGTTTCTGTACAAATCAAATGAAGAGGAGAGTGTTTTAACTGTTTCTGTTGTTATAAATAGCTTTTTAAGGGTTATTTTAAAACTAAGGTTAGAGTAGTTTAAAGAATGCAGCAACAACGGACCTGAATATGAAGGTTTATTCATGAGACATCACTACTCTATGGAGCCAGCAGGGGGCAGAAGAGGTTCTCCTGTGTGTGACCAACCAACATCTCTTCTTCTTCTCTCTTCATCCTCTGCAGGCTCTAAATCCAAAATGCTGACTCCACAGTGGGACATCATGGCCAAGCGTCTGAGCGAGGGTCCGCGGCCCTCCGTCTCCCTGCAGGACGAGGTGCACGAGCTGGACTGAGAGCTCTGAGGGAGCGACGTCTGCTCGAACTCAGTGAGGTGAGGGTTCGTTTACCTCTGTGTTGGGCCGTAGCTCTAGGCTTTGAAACTTCATTTATAACGTTCACACATTGCTAAATCAACATTTTAATAAGTGTTAAGTTAATAACATTTAGTATTAGTATAGTAGTTTTATCATTTTTGTAGCGTAGGATTTTTTTAAAAACTTGTGTGGTTACATTTCTTTGTCAAATTTCTTCCTTTTTTTACGTTTCTTTCCTTTTTTAAATTTATTTTGCAACTTGTTTTTTTATGTATACATATTCATACAGATTTGGAATATTCCTATCTTACATTTTTTGTTTAATTTCTAATTGGTTATTTACATTTCTGATTTTTTCATCTCTTTAGTTGAATTTGTATATTTTTTTTTAAGGTTTATTTTTCTATTCTTTTTCACTCGAAATCTCCAAATATAGACGTATTTACCTATGAACATCAACATGTCTAGGATTGGGAATTTAAACTTGTATTAACGGGACATTTTAATTAACAAAACTGTGCAAAAGGAAAACATACACACAGTACCCGATAGGGATGGGAATTTGAAAGCAAATGTATATTTTAATATTCGACCCCCAAAAAAACGGTTAACCGAAATGTACATATTCTATAATAATTAAAAAATTTAAAAAAGAGAGTTGTAATGATAAATACATTGTGTTTGTTGTGTAGGACTCTCCGTTAGAGTGTAACGTTCAGGGGTTATGTTGGGATTTGATATAACCCCTGGGAACGTTACACGTGTTTTTAGTTTTGTTGATATTTTTCTTAAGATATTTAAAATGGCACTGTCGTATGCATTTAATTCATATTCGAATACCTGAATCATTTAGAATATTCGATTAATCATTCCCATCCCTACGATTAATCGAATATTCGAAATTATTCAGGTATTCGAATATGAGAATATGAGTTATGAATATTTTTATTGTAATTCTTTTTTTTTTGGGAGGGGTGCCTAGTTTGATTACATATTATCAAATGGAATAATTCAATGTATACCACAGTGCCATAGCTAAGTGTGTTAGGTCTAAAGGTGTGTTTTGCTCCGCTCTCCGGTCACAGCGGGCAGAGCTGCAGGTGCGGTCCCTCTCTCTCGCGTCCGGTTATACTTCACTCGCGTTTATGTCCAAATCCATCAGATCTAGCTAGTTCTAGCTAATGATATGGCTGCTGCCCCTCCCTACACGCAGATCACGCAGACTCAAACCTCATCTTATGCCCAAATTCCAGCTGAGAGGATCTTCTCTACAGCTGGCCTGATTGTGAATCGCCTCCGCACCCGCCTCTCCCCTGAGTAGACATGCTCATATTCTTAAACAAGAATGAATATTGAATAGCTGCATTCTGTGCATAGGCCCTGTTATAGGTTGTTGATCTCTGTTGTAATAGGGTTAGGTTACCCTAACAGGTTATGTTGTTCGTGTATGATCCCCCTTAATTTAAAAACAAGTTATGTTTTAAGCATGAAAGCTGTAGGCCTATAGCTGTCAACTGTTCAAACTGTGATCACCAGTTCAATACATTTGACAAATTCGACTTGGTTTCTATACTTATTTGAACATGTATTTATTTTTTTTGGGGAAAAAGATTCCCACATTTTTTTTTTTTTTTTTATAGGATATGTACATTTCGGTTAATCGGCTAACCGTTTTTTTGGGGGTCGAATATTCGAATATACATTTGCTTTCAAATTCCCATCCCTCCCTAGTACCCGAGTAAACTAAAACGGTTACACCAAGAACACCGCTCCTAACCACTTCTCTCTGTGTGTTTCCGCAGCAGAGGGCGAGGCGTTTCCTCTGATCGCAGCGAGGCAGCTGAGCAGACGGCAGCGTCGAGTCGCTCTGCTGGAGACCGACGTAGACATCAGACGTTTGGCTGCGGTCATTCACAAGATGAGCCTGACTGTACAGGACTGTGTTTATTACTTACAATTCTCGTTATTACTGTCATTGTAATTATTGTTATTGTTATTATAATTTTTTTTTTTACCAACTATAACTCTGCTTATTGTTTGTCGATCAAACGATGGAACTTGTGAAGTTTCAGGAAAATGTGCTTGCAGAGCCCTGTGGAAAAGGGTGGAAGGACTGTAACATAAGCCACACGCATCTTCTATGTTTGTCTTGGTTTCTTAACAAGTTAAATTCAACAAGGAGGCCTACTTTTAATTTCAGCGAGTTAACTCCTTGTCTTTTGTTTCAACAAATTTGAATGCTTTACGGGAAATCTTCAGTTTTGTGAGCCGGCCCCGCTCTTCGGCCAGAGAGGTTTAACTTATTGAGAAAGACTTGCTGTTTTTTCTACCTTTTTCACAAGTAATGCATCTATGCTTAGATAATGTAATTAAAAAAGATAATTGATTTTCCCTCTTCTTTTGGTGTCTGTGCACAGAGGTGAAAAGTGTTTTCTTACTCACACACGTATGCAAACAGGGTATATGCAAAGTGGATTGCAAATTGCTTTATATGTTTGAATCTGAAAAATGATCAGTATTAGGAACAAGATTAAATGCGAAAATACAGCCATGTTTTGTAAGAAATCTTCAAAAACAACCAAAAGCCAAGAATGTGTTCTGCTTTCATGTCCAGTCATTTTGTCAATGTGTTTATTTTTATGTTCATAAGTAGCTTGTCTTGATATAAACATCAACCATAGGTCGTTATAAGAAAATACAAAGATCCAAACATCTGCTGACAAGTTATTTTTGTTGTATCCATCTATGTTATTTAGATATGGACCGTTCATTCTTGACTTTGCAATATGATAAGAAACCTACACATTTCTTTATCTGTAAAATGTAAATAAAACACATCAGCACATTGATTGAAATATAATAGATTAAAATACCAAACCATCAAATAAGAGGTGACACATAAATATCTTTAAACTGAAGGGTCAAACAAACTGGTGACGTCAATAAAAGGATTTTCTTAGAAAGATTGGTTTTAAAAAGTGATTTGAAGAAATGTAACGTTTTTAAATGCATTTTCCCTAAAACATTTGTAAAGATGAACTTTGCTTAAACTAGCCATCTGAAAAATATAATGTGTAAACTCTAAAACAAATATTGTGCTCTGCTCAGTTATATCAAAGCTTCTTTTTAATTAACTTTTCTTTTCACACAGAACTTTCAGCATCTTTTAGATTGGTCTGCACCATTCAAACATTTGAAATTGAAACCTAAGGTGTAACCTTTTGTAAAAGTGTATCTGGCTAGTTATTAAGAATAACAACTGGATTACAATTCAGTGTAAAAATACTTGAGAACACTAAATGAAGTCTATACCTCAATCACATTTAGGGTGGTTTACGCTAATAACCAACTTCACACATTGCAAGTGTTTTACTCCAGGACCATGACAGGTGTACACTGTACCTTTAGGTAGCTGTGTGGTGCAGGTTGTGCGTTGGTGTTCGGATCAGGGTTCAAACCCCACTGCAGTCAGCATGTCGTTGTGTCCCTGGGCAAGACACTTCACCCCAAATTGCTCCTGTGGGGATTGCCCACAGTATTGAGTATGTAAGTCGCTTTGGATAAAAGCGTCTAACAAGTAACATGTAATGTAGTTACTCAAAATTACTCTTTCTCCCTCGTATAACCACTGCTAACACCCTGGGAAATACCTTTACGTATAATATGGAATTGAAGGATCAACCATAGTCAGGAATCAAGGTCAAATAGATCCTTAAATCAATTTATCAAATCAATCCTGCACATAAAATATTGTTGGTTTCTCTCAGTTTTCCTTTCGAAATTCTCTCCAACTGTCAGATTGTATGTAAATAATCTGCATGTCTCTAAATATGTTCTCATCCAGACTTCGGCTTTTAGCTTCAATCTCTGCCTAAGATTGTTAGTGCTCTGGAGAAACTCAATATTTATAGTATCTGCTCGCACTTGAACGCCCTGTGCTGTTATTTTCTCTTTCAGTCCACTCATCCGTAGGTCGATGCTGATTGCTAACGTAATGATTCTGAGCGAGCACCCCTCCTGTCTTTACGAGGCTCTCTGGAAAATGTAAGGTAATCTTTAGTATCCACCATTAACGGCCGATCGAAAATCATATCTGCCTAGTGAGCATTCACATAACGTTATTACAATGCTCTTCAAATCTCTAAACAACTACTCATGTCCTGTTGAAAGGGACAACTTCCTTTTGAAGACCACTTAAACAAGAAAGAACAAACGGTGTTATCAGGTTCGATATTTCAGTTGCATCCTGTATAGCATTATCATATTTCATCAGGTTTATTATTTTATCCGATGTACTTTTGACTACTGCATACATTATCAGAAAGGGCACGGCGATTTCTACCTTAAATCCATTATGGAGTAACATTGAGTAATGTTTAAAGTACAATTTTGAGTTACTTGATGCTTCTACTCCAGTAGGCCTACATCTATTTGGTAAATAAAATACTTTTTACTGCACAATTTTTCCAACAACTTATGATCATAGCATATTCAGATCAATATTACTCATTGGACAAAATTGACACCATTTTAACCCTTTTGGCAGAATATATAAGAGAAAACAGGAGTGTCTCAAATTGTTTTCTGTCACTTTTAATTATCACATTCTATAAGCACTTGTTTGTAACTTATTCAAGCAGAAACACACCATATGATTACTTTAATTTGATGAAAGTGTGTTTTGAGAGTAAATGTATAGTGAGTGATACAGTATCACTGATAATAATATAGTGGTTTCTGGCTGTTAAACTTAAACACCAGTCCTTGATTTCTTTAAAACGGTCTATAAAAAGAGTTCACTATTTGCTCAGGTGTCACTTGTGTCACTGGATATGTGTGAAGGATCACACCTGTTCTTCAAAGTCCTAAAATATTTATCCCACTGGAAGCCCAGTGAGGTTAAACCAATTACTAAAAAGGTCTGAAAGTGTCAGGAAACAAGGTCTTTTAAAAATGATGTAAAGGGAATAGGAAAATTGGATGCTGATAGGCTATGTTTTGTATTGTAATTGTACATGTTCTATATCTCCTTTACAAATAGCTATTAATGACATAAAACCAATATATTAAACAATTTTATGACATGATAAACGCATAACATAAAACTAGCTTAACTACATTTTGAATTCTGCATGGCAACAGCTGATGCTAGGCTAGGGCTAGGCTAGCTTTCAGTTTGATGATTTCGCTGAGACAGGATTTTGCTACTACCTTATTCAATACTTATTTGTCAATATGTGAGTTCATTATCATTTACATGTTTAATCACAGGATACAACTTGAATAGAAAAAAGTCAGTTAATGTTGTTTAAGCCAAAGCTAGCTGTGGCCATTTCACTATGCTATTGCTATTGTCGTGTTCTTTTATTCCAGGAAAGACAAACAACTTCTAAGTTTAACTATTCATTATAAGAGAGCAAAATATATATATTCACTTGGCCAAGGACTCGTCACGTCATAGAAATCACAGGCAGCAAAGCTGTTATCTGTGTGGGTCAATACATTGTAGGCTATTACACAGGGCTCTGCCAATACATTTATGATTGGTTAAGACTAGATGGAAAGAAACCGTGTTTTAGACATTGGTTCTCTGGTAGGCGCACAGACAAAAGTCTCTTGGCAACACGATCTCCAATCAGCATTCGGCCGGCCGGTGATGTCCCTCCCTACTCTGTCGCTATCCTACGTAATTTGTTTTTGCTAAAGTTTCTTTGCAGACAGTGGAATCCTCCATTCACACTGATTCCCAGTTATGCGGGGGCGTTGAGCACACACACGCGGCCAAGGCCAGAGCCCATAGACTGTATATAGCCAGAGCCTCAATAACTCATTGTCTCTACAGTGTGCACCTGGCTTTTGCTACATTAATATTGCAAGCTAAAACTTTCTTCTATGACTTTTCCCTTTGTTTCCTATCCAACCCATCAAAACTTGGGATTGGTGATTTTGTCTATTTATTCCAAAGTCATAGCAACATCTCATGAGCACAATAAGCATATAATGTAATAATAAGAATCCCTCTTGTAATGTTATATAAAATAGACTCCACACTATCTTGATTTGTCTCGAGCTGTGAAGGTTTGATTTATATTTTTATTTAAGCAATTTTCTTATTTGAACAAATATATTTTGGATATCAAACACCAACAGATGTCAGATAAAAGTATTAAACTTTGCTACCACTCATATCAATATAGCCTACATGTGAAGCTAGCAGCTAAGCTGTTTGAAAAAAACTAACATTTTTGTTTGTTTTGTGTACAAATTAGACGAAACTATAACATGTTATGCTTCTAGTCATTATGCTAAATTAAGCTAGCTAAGTGTAAGCTAAAATAATGTGTAATTTATCGTTTTTCTCAAAAGTTGCAACTGCTGGAAGCCCATTTACCAGTGAAAAAATAGAAGAAAAATAGCCTTTTAGTCATTATAATGACAAACTTTCCACAAAATAATGACCTTCTGTGGCAACATAATGAAATGAAGTTTTTGAAAATATTGACTTACTATCTCAAATAAATGACTTGATGTCATAAAATACTGAAGCTATTTAATCTTGAAAAGACGTTGTAATTAATTATTTTTTAGATTTGTAGTCATTATTTTTTGAAAAACTTCATTATTTTGAGATTAGAGATTATTATAATATTTTTTCTCATTATAATGACCTTTTTCTGGAGGAAATGGGCTTCCAGGGTTAACAACTAGGCTACATAAGTGGGGTAAATTAAAGTTTTAAGGTGAGTCATTAATTCTTCACTAACCTATGTGTTTAATATTTAGGATGCGCTTAAATATTAACTAAGCCTATTCAGCACCCTGTGGATCCACACAGACCGAGGGGACCTCCAGTGAGTCTGCAGGCTGAGCTGCGGGATAGAAAGGGTTAACGAAAGATGCAAGAAGTGCGTGAGTCTGTCTGAGCATGTGCTGCTGCTGCTGCTGCTGCAGTGAAGTAAAATGTGTCAATTTCCACCGGACAGCAGAGACACGGTGAAGGAAGGAGAACCGGGGACACCAGCCGAGCTGCAGACCGCCACCGCGACATCCTGGACCATCTTCCCCGGTGAATGTGTGTGATCCTCCGGGTGTATTCTGAGGGAGACACCGCACAGCTCAAAGGTAAAAAATAACCTGCACTGCCACTGAGGATGATTCATGTCCGTCTGCAGAGCCGACATGAAGCCGACATGAAGCCGACATGAAGCCAACATGTTATCATGGCTTTTCATGAGAACAATATATGTTTGTGTAGTTTTTAAAGTGATCAAATGTGTTCTTATTATATCTGGATTGGAAATAGCGGTTCGGTTATCCTTAATGAGTGTTTGCTTGCAAGTTGGCAGCTTTAAAAGCATGTTTTAACTGTAACCTAAACTAAACGCATTTTAAGCCAATGAATGCATAGTTAATATCTGCATATAGTTTATAAGAACAGGATGCATATCTCTTCATTTTGGCGTGTTTTCTGTGCACAGTTGGGCTGTTACACCTGTTCAAATATGGATGGGACAGTCGAAATAAGCTCAGAAAGAGCAAAGAGGACACAAGTGGTAGTAACCCGTGTGTGTGTACTTTTTTTGTATAGGTTAGTGATGCTTTTTAAGAAACGTCTGTTTTAGATCCCCTTTGGTCACATTTCAGAGGGCTGATTTGAATGTTTGGTAGAGGATAATCGTACCGCACTGCTCAGTGGGAAGGAGCGTGATGCTGCAGCGGAGTCCCAGCAGCCGAGCATGCGCAGTAGCCCCTAGTTTCCAGGGACAAAATATGATGACTTTGGCCATCTAGCGTAATTACAACCCTCTGCAGTCTTATTTACAGAGCCGATTCATTCCCATGATGATTTCATTTCTAGGTCACATTATGAATGCTTAAAAAAATGCTTGCAATATCTGGCTGTGGTTTGGCTTTTTTTAAATCCCTCATTGATTTATTCCATATAAGGCCTTTCCCCCTCAGTTTTGCACTGGCTGTATCGACATGTTTGACCTATTTATAACCTGAGCACCAGCGTAAACATCGAAGAATCCCAAAAGGATCCCTATGACAGAGGCACTGGTTTAAAAAAACATTCAGCCCATCTCAGCTGTGTGGACACTTGGTCTGAGTTATTGTAGTATTAAGTATGCCTGTTCTAATCGGTCCTAATGCAGGTTTTTCAGCTCCTGCTTCTCATTGTAACAAACCTTATAAGGTATGTTGGTAATGCCTTTTTGAACAGCAGGTTAAAGACACATAAAAGGTCATCGTCGAAGCAGAGGAGAGTTTCTAAAACAAAACGGTCCTGCGTGTGTTCACAAAGTTATATAAACTGATCATTCCAATTTGGAAGTATGGAAATGCTGATTATGTCGGATGTAGTTTGGAAACTTTCTGACATGACCTTTTTCTGTAAGAGGACTGAAAAGTTTAACTTAAACAGGAAAATAGTTATTCTACGTACATATTGTTCACAGTTCTCTCATAACCAAATTACATGTTATCACCCACATTGCACATCCTACACCAAACTCATAATCTACATATTTATCATACCTTTTATTGTATTCTTTTCACTTTTTATCATCATTTCTATTCCTGTATTTTCTGTACTTAATTCCTCTTAAAATGTCTTTGTTTATTGTATGCAACAAAACACCAATGCAAATTCCATGAAAACCTACTTGACAATAAACCTAACTCTGATACACAAATGTAGGTGTTACTTATATACAAATATTGGACTTAAAAATCAACTATCAGTCTGGCTTTAAAGTTTAAATGGATTTTTTTGTGTGTGATACAATTAGATTTTTCTTCTGCACCTAAAAAGCCCTCTATGCTTTATACAGACCTTTTGTTTTGCAAAGATCATTCTTTCCTAATTCTTCACAGAGCCTCCATGATACATTATGCATTGACAACCATTGATTATAAAGCTTTTTTGTGTGATACCAGATTAACGATCACATGCATCCCTCCATTAGAGGCATTACTCTCCGCTGCACTATGATGACCATGTCAGTAAATCTCCTGCTTTCTCTGTAGCTGCTCCAAGATTTTCTAATCTACAGTATGAGGCATGACCCGCGTGCTTTTAGCGACAGAGGGCTTAGCTCCCATTTCTCGGGGCCTTTCATTAAACTGGAAAGAGCTCAAGAGCTGTAATGAGTGGGTCAGGGAGTGAAATACCGTGAGGGAGATAGAAGAGACTTTCCGAGAAGGTTTGTAACTGTAAAGGTCAGTCTGTTTAAAGGACATGTTGTGAGTATTAATGGGTGATAAATAGGCTTGTAAACTGGCAGAAAGACAGTATATTACTGAGAAGAAAAGGTACAACACAATACCTCCCCCCCAAAGCAGCTTAGATGACTCAGAATAGATTAAAAGTCAGAGTTGATTGTGCACCCGCTCCCAAAGATAAGACAACATACGGACATCTCTCTGTTCCCTCAGTGTGTGTGATGTGAAGGTCGCAGTGACAGAGAGGTTTTATTGCAGCATCAGCAGAAAGTGATGCTTCATCAGAAATGCATGTCTCTTGATTGAATAACTTCAACACACAGCACATTTTGTTCTGTAAAATCTGCTTTAGTTTGAGGTGAACCAATTCCACTTTCTTCTACATCCCAGCACCTATAATAGCCCGGAGGATATTGGATGATACTGCGTTCCCTTGTGAAACCAAACTTGATTTGTCATTGTGTTTGAGGAGTTGTTCTTCCTCTTTATCATATACCAGCAAACAAAGACACATTTTATTAATGTTTATGTTATTTTTGGTTTTTATTTCTCTGTCCTGAGAGAAAATATAAAAAAGATACTTACATTTTGCAGTGTTAAGCTCTTGTCATGTTATACTTAGATGGTATACTAATACAGTATGATAGTAGTATATCTGTTTGCCTGTTTTTAACAACACTTGATATCTTATTAAAGTTAGCAGCCCGATGCTAGTATGTTGGATTAGCAACGTGCCTTTTTAAATCTTTTTAAAGGTCATAAAGTAATATGAAAAAACATCTTGTATACAATGTTAGTGGACAAAGAGGAATAAGTGTCAGTGAAACCTTTTAGATATGAACTCTCGAGAGGGCAGATCCTACCACTCTCTGTACCCATCACTCAGCTTGTTTTGTCGGACAATAGATAGAGGGAGGCCTCCTGTAAAGTCGAATGAGGCTCTGTGTTGGATGTGCTGCGTGCAGGCTTTTAGTCTCAGCCCTCACGGCGTCTCTCCAGCTCGATCAGAAGCTGTACTCCTTTGTGGTTCTCAGATACTTTATGTGTATCTGAGTGAATGTATGGATTTAGGAGTGGGGAGGGAGACGTGTATTCGTTTGAAACAATGCAATGGCTAGTAGCACGGAAATGGAATAAGTACTTTTATTATGAACTCCTTTTGCCTATCACACATATTTGTTATAAATCACCTAACACTGAAGTTGTTGCAACATGGCATTATACCATCTGACAAAATGACCCCCTTTTAAAGACGATGTTACAGCTATTTTTCATATTTTATAGAGCAAAATGTACAATTAACCATTATTTCCATTGTTGAATAATTTTCCGATTATTTTCTCATTAATCGTTTGGTCTATATTTAATGTCAAATTATAAGGAAAAGGGTCAATTCCAGTTTATCGAAAGTCCAAGATGGTGTCTTATCATTATAAAGTCCAAGATGATGTCTAATTATCAGCCCAGAGATATTCAGTTTAATGTGATACAAACAGGATAGCAGGAATATTTGAGATGCAGTGATAATGGGCAGGTTCGGCTACGAGACGTTAAATTCAAAATGTGATCGGATTGTGAAAAAAAGTTGCTGCAACTTAGATTTTAGACTTAGCAAATGTGCAGATATTTAAACAGTTATTGCGTCCCGTCTCTATGTGAGGTCAGGCTTTTTGTACCTTTCATTGACCGTGAACAGTAATAAATGTTTTGCCCAGTAAGAGGACATTACAATCAAATATTTTGTCAAGGATATTTGGGCACTAACAACTCTATTTGCTTCAAATGGTGAAGGAGACTATTTAAGATTAGAGCCAGGTGGCTGTTTCTCTGTTGCAATTGATCGACATCCGTTTATTTTGTGCTGCTTCGGAAAAAAGTCCCCCTTCCCCCAAACCTTCCTCCCTCCCCCTTACCTTACACACACTTCTCGTCAATCACTAAATAAATTGCTCATCACCCATCCAAGAAAGCAAATTCAATCAGGATCAATTTGTGGTGACTCAGGAAGCTATAAACTTCTAACAGTCTGTGCAGCATTAGGCTTTTAGGTTAGTAGTGCTGCTTGGAAATCATCTGTAGATGTCTTGTCTTTAATCATTTTATAAATATATCAAAGAAAAAAGCTAATTCCCATATTTTTAGAGGCTAGAATGCACAAATCCTTGAGAATGACTAATTTCAATAAATATATTAGCAGATTTCTTGGTGTTAAGTTATCTGTCCGCCAAATCACTGGCACTTAACCACATTGGATGCTTCTGGTTCTCTACGCCGTGCTGCAGCGTCACAGTGACCTTCCTAAAGTCTGCACTGGCCTTGGATCTGTGCCACAGCCACAGCCACAGCCAGAGCTACAGTACATGAACAGGGATTATGGCGCATGTGAGGTCAGAAATGCGTTATGGGTGATTTAATCACAGTCAGAGTTCACAGCTGTCAGCAGGCTGGCGGCAGAGTAGAGGCACCACTTTGTTTCTGTTTGTTTTTCAATTCAACCTTGGGTCACTCACATTGCTGTGTTTTCTTTATGCTTGTGTTCGTCTAAGTGACAGCCTTGTTTTCAACCTTAGTTCTTACACTCCCTTTATCTGAATCGTACTCTTTATGTGTCATTTAAGAAACACACACTCATTTGGTGTCTTCCCTCAGACAAAACTCTTCCCTCCCCCTCAGTTCAGACAGCACCCTGCCTCTGTTGTGTCTCCCCGTGGTTAACGTGAGGTCAACAAAGCAGCTCTGCCACATTCACCACTCTGATGGCCCCCCCCCCTGCTGCCATGTCCCGTAGCGGGGTTCAATACAATGCGATGGCGAAGCAGGTCGACGCAGCAAAAGCTGGCTGAAATCAATACATAAGAGCTGGGGGGTGCTGGGCGATATACTAAAACAGCTGCAACAACAACAACAACAGAATCAAACAGCACCCAGTGTGTGAAATGTGTCATACTGGGGCAACGGGTCGAGAGATGTGCCTCAGTGTGACACAGAAAGGACAAGTGGGAGAAGGCTGGCGTTTTCGGGTTTAAGACGCTGACCATGTAATCACACATCGCCAGCTTGAGTCTGAATGAGGACTTTTGTTGAATATCATCCACGATAAACATTCAATTATGTAGTAAAGTTAAAGCAAAATATCAGAACACAGAATGAGATTACTCTCCCATTTAAATTGATTTTTTTTGTCACTGTTTTAAATCACATTTCAAACCTTATTCATATCAGAAGCAGAGAATATAAAGCTCTGGTTTCACTTCATTAAATCTTAACTACATTTAAAGTGCACCATGCATTCACTCTTATACATCTCTCTTTACAGAAACTCAGTAACCTGCTCTGTTACAACACGCTCTCTTCCTGTTTCGTGACATAATCAAATCTTCCTTAGCACAGTAAACAATAGGAGGGATGTCTAATGGTTGTATTGCTAATGTAAAAGGCAGTGTCAAGACTTCTGCCAAACTTCTTAAGGAGTTTGTCATAATTATTACATCAGGATGTCTCGGACAAAGACACAATGCTTTCAGGACAGATGTATGTTTATTGAACATTTAAAAATCTACACTTGTGCGTGTAGACCAAAGATGAAAAGACTGACATTAACAGAAATACTTAAAATTATACAAAACACATACCTCTAAATCTGTGATCTTAAGAGGTGCTGTTACAGTCTACATGCCAGGCTAAGCTATCAGGTATCATTCTACTCATTTAAATCGACGTAGAAGGCAATAAGCGCATATCTTGGCTTTAAAGATCTTCATTGATACTAATGTGAGGTTCACAGGGAAAAGTCTAGCATGCTTTACGTTAACTGGCCACTAATCTTAGGTTTTTCTGATGTAGTGAACCTATTTTACTGCTTCGAGTTCTCTTAAATGAATAAAGCATTATGCTCAAAATATTCTGCAAACCTGTTTGACCTAAGTGTGCTTTGATAGATGAGAGGGAGCGTTTCCCATGCAGGCAGTAAAAAGATGGTATGAGGGTTTACGGAGGTCAGCTGGTCCATCGCTGTGGCCCAGGTCCTCACATGAAACCCTTGTTCCTTGTTTTGGAGAAATGTGCTAATCCCCATGGGCCCACTCTGCGCCCCAGCAGTTCTTTGAAGACCAAAAGATCCAACAAAAAAATCAGCTTTTGTACTTCAAACACAATATTGTACTCCTAACCTCTCTGAGCTTTGTATTTTGCAGAGCGTTTATGATCCATTATATAATGGTTGCCATTATGACACAGTTTCCTCTGGAGGCATTGTATAGTAGAAGATATACACTCTCAACCATGTGGTCTTTGAACTCCTCGGCGTGATGCTGTTTGCCTCCAGTGTTTTTTATTAGACATGCGGCGTGATAAATAGAGTTGGAAGAAGGATCCGACCTTGCGTGGGCCTCCTGACACCTGACACCAAAGCCTGTGTGCGTCAAGCTGCGGGATTTGGAAAAAGAGCACATGATATAGGCAGTCAGATGATAAAGCTATACCTTACGTAAGAGACCCCCTCAGACAGTGTGTAAATAGCATCAGGAGAGCGAAGGCCTTAGAGGTGAAGTCCTCTGAAGCCCCGCCGGCTCCAATTTCATCTTTGTGACGTCAATCAAGGGTTTACTGCCTTGTCCTGAATTCAACTTTGGATAGACACCATTAAGATTTCAATCCTTGTCGATTTGTGCAGGTCAAGTCTACAGCAAACACTCGGCAGGTACTTTGAAAGAAAAGCCAATGGAGTATCCGTTTGCAATGTGTCAAAAAGAGGTGTTTAATACAGAAGTCTAATAAGAAGAAGAAGAAGAAGAAGAATATGTAGGATAACAATAGGTTCCTCGCACTTCGTGCTAGGACGCCGTTGGGTCCTAGCGCTACGTGCTCGGGCCCTAATAATAATGCATGAGACTTGTATAGCGCTTTTCTAGAAACTCAAAGACGCTTTGACAGAGAATAAAATACAAAAAAATACAAAAAGAGATAAACAAAACAGAAAATAGGGTGGGGGTGGTCAGTGGTTGAATGTAGTGTTGAACAGGTGGGTTTTGAGGGATGTTTTGAATGCTGTGAGGGAGGAAGAATCTCTGATGGATTGGGGTAGTGAGTTCCAGAGGGTGGGTGCAGCAACGGAGAAGGCTCTGCCGCCCCAGGACTTGAGGTTGGTCCGGGTGGGGAGGGACAGGAGGTTGGCAGCAGCAGAGGGAGGGGGTGGGAGTGTGTCTGTGGAGGAGGTCAGTCAGGTAGGATGGGGCCAGGTTATGGAGGGCTTTGTATGTCATTAGGAGGATTTTGTACTGAATTCTCTGGGGGATGGGGAGCCAGTGGAGCTTGATGAGGACGGGGGTAATGTGTTCACGGATTTGGGTGTGGGTGAGTAGACTGGCATAATAATATGCTTTTTCCCCATTATTTCAACCGTGATAATCTCATTCTGTGCACACCATAAGTCATTTTCCAACAACAGGACACTGTTAAATGATTTTGTTACTAGCTGAGGAGTTGGACATGTACAGCTTTTTACACTCAACTGAACTGCTGTAGTCTTGTTTTTGGATGCATTTTCGATTAAATATCATGGTTAGCAATTACAAAGATGACACATGCATTTCCTTTTCCGTGTCTTCTTCAAAATAAAAATCACCCCTTTGTGTTTCCATTGGAAAGCTGTAATGTGAAGCAGCAGCAGGAGGATGCTTATTTGGATTTACCAGTAACTTAATACAGCTTTGACAGTGAGATTGATGTCAGTGAGATAAAATGACACTAGATTATTAGAGGACATAATGTAAAAACTTTAGATGTGTATAACAGAAAAATACCAAGCATAAATAGCATCAAAAATGTTAGAGAAATGTGGGTAATTTTACACATTTTAACAGACAAGTGGGAAAAAACATAAAAATACACATGTATACCTTTATTTGAATTACTTTGCATCTTCTCATAAATTCACCAGAAGAAAATACACAATGTGCATATTTGAACAATTCAGAAAATGTGTAATTCAAAAAGGAATATTCTTAATGTAAATAATACATTGGGGAAGTTTCATGATGGTTTCCATTTGTTAAAATTCTGACCCTATTCACCTTCAATGTCTCCCCTGAAAGTGGATGCAGTTGACATATTATGTCCCTTTCTAACAACCTTTCTTTGCTCCTTTCTCCTCAGACCTGCCACACATTATAACAGATAGAACATCAGTGTGAGAGCATCAGTAAGGATGGTGACCGTGGCGACCCCCGAGGCTCCCGTCCCTCTCACAGCTCTGTCCCGCTGGTACCTTTACGCCATCCACGGCTACTTCTGCGAGGTCATGTTCACCGCCGCCTGGGAGTTTGTGGTCAACTGCAACTGGAAGTTCCCGGGCGTTACCAGCGTGTGGGCGCTCTTCATCTACGGCACCTGCATCCTCATCGTGGAGCAGATGTACCTGCAGCTGCGCGGCCGCTGCCCCGTGCTGCTGCGCTGCGTCATCTACACCTTATGGACGTACATTTGGGAGTTTGGCACGGGGCTGCTGCTGCGACAGTTCAACGCCTGTCCATGGGACTACTCCGAGTTTCGCTACAACTTCAAGGGACTGATCACGGCTGAGTACGCAGTGCCCTGGTTCTGCGCCTCCTTCATCGTGGAGCGCTTTGTCATCCACAAAACGCTGCGGCTGCGGTTCCACGAGGGGCCCGAGGACGGCTGGTCAGGTGGAGGGAGGAGGAGCTTAGGGACGGAAAATGATGCTAATGGACACTTTAAAGGAGAATGAATGAAGGATTAACACAATCTGATCGCCTCGCCCACTAACTGTGAGGGGTGAAGACACACACAGCTGTGTACACTGGGCTGGTGTGCAGAGGTGTGTCAGAACAGACAGAAAACGAAATCACTCCTCGTGCTCTCTGCTGTCCACAGAGACACAATGCTGCTGCATCTCATAACCAACACACGCATTTCTATGTGGGGTTGACCTTAGGGAGATCAAGGTTTTAAATGATCCGGATTACACACTTACAATATCTCCTGTCCCACAGACTGCAAAGACCTCTAAATAAAAAACAAACACTTGTTTAGTGTTATCATCCGGGGAGGAAGTTAGTTCAAGAGCAATACTTGTTTTTCAAGGGCACACATTTATCTGAAAGCAGAATGCTTGCTGCATAGAAATCCTCATAAAAAGTAGCTACAGCTGTAACACGTTCTTTTTCAAATGTACATATTGTCCTTTAGTATTATTCAAAGTACTGTAGTAATGTAGCTACACAATGCTCTATAAGAACAAACCCACCATCCTAGTGTGTCATGAAGAATGTTTTAGTGAATATTGACAATGCCTCGGAAAAAAATGCATGAAAAAAGATGTCTTCCAATATAATATACATTTTTAGAAAGCGCATTCAGCAGTCATACTGTGTGTGTGTGTGTGTGTGTGTGTGTGTGTGTGTGTGTGTGTGTGTGTGTGTGTGTGTGTGTGTGTGTGTGTGTGTGTGTGTGTGTGTGTGTGTGTGTGTGTGTGTGTGTGTGTGTGTGTGGTGTGTGTGTGTGTGTGTGGTGTGTGTGTGTGTGTGTGTGTGTGTGTGTGTGTGTTGTGTGTGTGTGTGTGTGTGTGTGTGTGTTGGAGAGCTCGGGGTGTAGAGAGCCGGTTGACCACAGATCAGTTCCTGGTTGTTACTGTCTTGAAAGCATGTTATTATAAGTGTCCTCGAGCAAGGTACCTAAACCACTGTTCGCGGTGAGCAGCATCACAACCCTGCATGGCAGTATGAATGGGTGTGTGTTAAGGCTAATGTGAGATATTTTGAGGCGCTACAATGATGCAGTCCATTTCCCATAATAGCAGGGGCGCTTTTTCTTTTATTTGAAATAATGATGAGTCATTGGCAGCAGCATAAAGCACCAAAGAAAAGCATTTCATGTCTGGGTGTCCAATTTGTCCAGTTTGTCCATTGAAAAAGTAGCAATAGTACATTTGGAGTGTCACAAAAAGACAATGTTTCGGGGTTTTCGATTTCAGTTTTTCCATTTGAAAAATACGTTTTGAGAACAAATGTCACATTCACAAGTTTTCACCATCAAAGTGTTGTTTGTCGTCAGGTTTTCACCCCAATGTTCATTACCCCCACTTTATTTTAAATCATTATATTATAGTTATTTGTGTGAAGGAAATGTTTGTGAGGAAATGTGCAGCAGTGTGTGGTGATTATTTATTTTTTAATGAAAGAAAACACGTTTTTTTCTCTTGACATATAAAGTATTATAATTTGCTGCTCATTTATTTTTAACATTAATGATCTGTGAGTCACAATCGATTTTGTTTCCGTGGCAAATAATGACCTCTGTGAAATTTTACTTTACTATGACTGTCATCTGACACAACCAAGAAATGCAACTTTTTAACCATGATATGATTAAACTACTCTGAATGCTCAAAATAAACTCAATCACACAGAAATGATAAACGTTCAAGTAACCCTAGATTAACTGTAACTGGATTTCTGACTTCAAAATTACATGAAAACCTCAAAAAGTCGGCTACGCCAGGCATGCATAATGCAAATATTGGTTTCCCCCTCAAATGTAACGCTTAAAGTTGATTCTGAGACTTCCTGTGTTTTCTGAGCAGAAAGCTAAGTGACTGTAAGATCAACTTCATGCATACAGAAGCTGACAGTCATTGTTGGATATGGTGCTGCTGAGTCAAGCATACAACGGGTTCGTACTGTAACTCTTTTCACAGTGCATCCAAGATACCAAGGGATTGACATTACACAATAAATGGAAATGTGTTTGCTTGTTCCTCAAGAGCACCGTCCGTTTATATTGCTGACTCAATCCCAACATCTACTGTAGACAATAGTAGTTGGATGATTACAATTCAGCTTTTCCCGAATTCTCATGGAAAAAAGGAAAGTCCATTTTTCCACAACACAACTGGACTCTGTAATCCTGTGACCTTCATCATTGTGGCTGCAATGGCATGCAACGTTTTCCCCCTCACTGTCACCCCTGCAAGTCCGGAGGGTGCATGGCAGGAGGCTGTAACACGTGATAAAGTGCTGCCACCCTGTGGATACACTGGAAAATACAGCTGGAAAACATGTTTTATTAAGCTTGGACAAGTAACACTCATTATTGTCAAGAATCCATAATAGGATAAAAATAGAACAATGTTTATTTATTTGTTGTATTATTATTATAATTGAATTATTATTTATATATTATACATGATTTTATTGATGTCATACATGAATCAAAAGGCCTAAAAGCAATAAAGGGTTCTGACAGCAATGATTATTTAGCTCAAGGCCCTTAACCTTTCTCTTAATACATTTAATAAACTACATTTTGATGAATGATATGAAGCTAAAATCTCTATCTAGTCACTGTCTAATCACGTTTTCTCTGTGTGTATGTGCATGTACCATTATAAACTTCTGTTCTGGTATTTTTACCTTGAGGTGTGTCCAATTCTTCCTCCGAACTGATTTTATCCAAACACAAACAAATAATGCACACAATGTTTTTATTTTTTAATTCTGTCTGTCTGTCGGTTGCTCGGTCGGTCGTAAACATATGTCTATTGCCTAGACTGATCCAATATGCGTTTTAAATATGTTATTTCACTTGAGAGGTAGAAGATTGTTGTCCACCCATTAAGGAACACTTCGTACTTCAGTTCAAATGGACTGCATTTATATAGTGCTTTGACACTATTTAAGACTACTCAAAGCACTTTTTACAAAGCATTCACACATTCATATAGAGGCAGAGGCTGCCATGCAAGGTGGCATCTTCTTGGGGAAACCAACATTCACACACCGTTGGCCATCAGTAGCAACTTGGGGTTAGGTTTCTTGGCCAAGAACACTGCAACATAAAAACCCCGCCAATACACATAAACATTACAAACAATACATTTGGAAATACATGTTGTTTTTCACTGGACAGAAATAAGATGAAAAACTGTAATCTAAAAAATAAACTGTCAAACAAATGTAGTAGAGTATATTCCCATTTGACGTGGTAGAGAAGAAGTATAATGTTGCAGAAAATGGAAATACTTCAGTAAAATAACTCAAATGTTATCCCAAGAAGCCTAGTCTAGAGTAGGACTACTTGATTACATGAAGCCTACTTACTGTACACCCCACAGCAGATTAATATATGTTTTTAAAATAAACAAGCTTTTGCTGCTTTTTGGAACAAATTAATCTTCTATATGCTCTTCCTGCTGAACTGTTGAAAGGAAGATGAACCTTTAGTGCACTCACTAGGTAAATAATTTCCTTTGGTGTGCGTAAATGTCATATGCACATTTATTAAACTTAACAAGGTTTGGGGGTTTGGTGAAAGGGTCACCCAAATCAACATCAAACTGTGGACTTAAATGGATAAAAACAATTATTATATTACTAGGGCGCTGTTTTATAACTTTGGTGATTGAAAAGCCACTATTTATTTAAAACAAATAAATTAAATAAAACAAAGTTTCAAGTTTGAATAAAAGGTTTTCCTTCGTTTGCCAACTCCCCATCAAAACAAAGATGGCGGTCCAACGGCAGGAAGTAGAACTCCAGCTTTGGGATGTAAATCGTTTTTTATCCTTCAGCGGACAATTTTTATTCATCCAGATGTTCAGAGAAGTCTAAAAGGCATCTAAAAGTTTCGTCAGAGCAGCGGTAAGTGTTTCTAAAATAACTTCTATGTTATCTTAGAAACTACACAACAATTTTAGTTTGCCAACGTTAGCTTTCAAGCTAAGATCGGTAATGGAATAACTGTTGCTAACCTGGCGTGAGTAGCTCCGTGAGCTTGGTAGCTAATTGACCTAGCATACATTTAGAGAAAGACAACGCTATTTGTATTTTTTATGTGATAATTTGATGTTGAAACCGAGAAACACAATGAAATTCTGCTGGTGTAACAATTGTTTTTGGTGGACCATAATTGTTAAGATAGTATTTGAGTCATTCCTAGCATTCGGTGCCATTTCAGCTAGGTTAATAAAAAAAATACAATTTTCCATGTTTTTTTTAAATTTAATCTGAATGATGGCTTGTTAAAGTATAAGAAAAATATTTTGGTCAAGCTCAGGATATTATGTTTAAAAAAATCATTTTTTAACATCCCCAGAACTGTGAGTCCACCCTGTTAATGTGAAAAATAGTAACAGGGTGGACATTTAATGCTAAACTTGGCTATTGCTACATGTGTGATGATAATCAAGCTAGCACTTGGTGACAACAGAAACACATATTTGATAGATATATTTACCATATTTTCTAAATGTAAAACAAATTATCAGTTTCCACTAAAAATGAGCATAACAGGGTGGACATTTATGCTTTACCGCAACAGTTAAGTTCTTTAAAAACGTTAAAAAAACGTTGAAGGAAGAATGCATACACTCTGCTTCTTGAAGATGATTTTCCCACTCAAAATCATAGACTGTATATATAAATGTATCCTTCTTCTTGAGTCATACAAATAGTAGAATAGTAAAGGGGCGTGTCCAGAGGGATTCAAATCAGAGTAACAGGGGGGACATTCAAACCTTTAATATATACAGTCTATGATTCAAACAGGGGACACACACTTTACATTTTTATATCTGTTACAGAAGTTGAGCAAACATGATTTGGGACACAACAATTTGGCCTACTTGTGCTAAAATCTGAGTAATTATTTAGAATTTTGAATATCCTGGGTAAATAACATTGTTGTTTTATGGTAGAGGGGGATACACATTTAAAACCAAGCTTTAAAAAAATAAGCATTAGACCTTTTAAATACAAAATATATGATATAATGTGTTGGGGACCTAAATGGCACCGAATGCTAGGAAGGACTCATTTAGCAGCCGTACACATGCTAATAAGACTAACGTTGCTGCATAGCTAAAAACATTGACAATACAATTAGTAATTAGTAATTTTGCTGCGGGTGCAACTAATAGTTAAACATTACAAACATTTATTGTCTGCCTACAATTTATGTGTGAGTTGCTGTTAAAATGTTTCATTACAGCAAGAGGTTTTTGTCATTTCAAACTCTTGATGTGACATTTCAATGCGTGATGTAGTTCAGAAATTCTGTCAGATATAATATTTTGGGTATTTTCATCCATTCGCTTTCGAAAGGACATAACTAGATCACAGCTCCTAAAAGAAACACATAGACAGTAACAACTTAAGCTTCAGGACCTTCATTTGGCCACTTGATGGCTCTTTTTCACCAGAAAAGACAAACCAGCTGGATTCATTCAGCATGAGGACACAGGTTGATCCTGAGTCATCAGTCTTCATTTACAGGATCAGTAGACTGTTTTTATTACTGTGCTAACTAAGCAATGAGACAGAGATTGGCTTACAATATGACTTTGTATGTAGGACAGTTGTACCTCTTTATGTGAACCAACATGCACACTCACTTCAGTCAATATGCAAATGTTACTTTTTATAAAAACTTGTCATGCATTTGCCAGGTTATGAGTTCACGATTAAACAAGCATAATAACAAATCAACTCATTTAATTATATTAATGATTCGATGACAGATTTCTATTTGTTTTACAGTAAAGGCCTCAAGCTAAAACTTCCGCCTCCTCCCTCTCTTGCTGCCACACCTTGTGTTGAGTAGTGAGAATCTGGGTTACGTGTCTTGGCAAATCCTTTAATTGCTCCGATTCCCCTGTGGCCCTAGGGCCTTCCACTAAAGCAAAGCCCACCTACATAAGGGTGTGTCCACTTCACACACTCAGCTGCACTAATGGCATGAACCTACTGTGCCCCTGCCTCATTTGGCACTGTCAACATGTGGCTTTATGGCGTCTCCTCCAATCAGTCACTCGCACTCCAAATATGGAGATTCACAACCTGTAATCTGTTCTCTGGTAGTGTCCTCCCCGAGGCAGATTTTAGGGCCTGTTTTGTGAGTGTGTTGTGTGCATGCTGTCATGTGTTTTTAGTTTCACCAGGCTTTTCTTGTGTGACTTCATTGTTCTCATTGACAGGTTTCCAAGTTGTGTAACAGGAAGTGCAGATGGATTGATGTCCAGGGATTAATATAAAATGTGTTAAACAGTTTCAACTCATTCAAACTAAATGTTGAGGAAAATCCAAACAATTTTAACACACTTACACATTTTATAGCGTCACGTTATGATGCCGCTGTTAGCAATAAATGCGTTGACAAAGACAAACATAAAACAAACTAAAACTTTTTTTTAAATAACAAATCATTGCTTGGTGAGTTAAGCATTTGATTTTAGAAGAAGTATTCAGATCCTTTACTTAGGTAAAGCAAAGTGTAAGTAAAACATTTAAAGTACAAATATCTTGTTATACAAAACAATTCCCCGTAAAGGACACATTATTACATAATTAGATTGTATATACATGCATCAATGTATTTTATTGTTGTGGCTGGTTGAGGTGGAGCTAGTATTAAGTACTATACAGTGCTAACAAGCGATATAGCATTTGAAAGGCTTTTTTAATAGTGCACAGCTTGCTTCACATACATTTACTAATGTTACATCACTTTCTGCAAACTTTTACAAACAGCATCAAATATATTTTTTAACTCAATATTCTCTGGTTTAGCTCTAAACACAAAAACACTGAATCCGTAGGTTCCATGTCAAACATTAACCAACCTGTTGGTTATTTGTCGGCTACCAACAAGATTATCTACACCTATTATTTGATTTAAGCAGTTTAGACACTCTCCTGTCCCATGTTATTACAGACCTGTGAACTAACCACAAACACTTGTATCGGATAGGAATATAGCAGAAACACTGAAATGGATATTTGCCAATATTTTGGGGGGTTCTAGGCCTGTACAGTTATAGGGTAAATATGTCCCCTCTGTGTAAAGAGATTCGCTCTCTTTTCGTCCTGATCCATTTATATAAAAACCTGTCTGAAAATGAGCTGATCAGATTTTGGCCACTTTATGATGTCGTAACGATTTTTTGGCTTGTGTAACCATTAGCCAATCACCAACCAAGGTAACCCCCCCCACCTTATCACCTGAATCTCCTCCTAGAGCACATTGTGTTCTTTTTAACCAAATATCTCTCACGGTGCGTCTACACAGCAGCGTTAAAAAAATCTTGAAACGCTTCTGCCCATTCACTTTGAATGGGGTGACGTCACTTTCCCTCACTTTTCGCCGAAATGCATTGTGGGCAGGCGAGCGGAGATTTTCAGGATTTTCAGGATTCAAAGTTGAACAATGTTCAACTTTTGAAGCTGAGGTGGAAGCGTCAGCCAATCAAATCCCGTGTATGCAAATCTGACAGTTCAAGCTCTAGCCAATCAAACGGCGTGTATGCTGGGAGAGACATACCGCAGGTCATTTCCTCATATTCCAAAAAATGGAGGAGAAATTAGCGGTAGGGAATCACCCGGTGCTTTATGACCAGACCTACCGGGATATAAACCGGAGGAGCCAGGCATGGAGGGAGGTGGCAGAGACAGTGGTATGTTTTCGCCTGTTTTGGGAGTTTATATCCAGTTTATTTCGGGCTTTTTTGCTTTGTATGTCGCGGGCGGGAGATTCATGTGATTGGTTGTTCGTGCCTTGCTCGCAAAAAATCCTCAAGCTTCAGATACGCCCACCTCCAAGATTTTTTTAACGCTGCTGTGTGGACGCACCGTCAGAGGGGCGTAGGGAGTGGCTCCTTATTTTCATCTAAAGTTACAGACAGAGAATCAGCACTTTGGAAACAGGGCTGAAACAGAGGGGATTATGGGATGCTGCAATGATCTGTTTGGAGTTTGGAGCCAAACACTTCAGAGACATGTTTGTATATATCTGAGACCTATAATATATTGATGAAAAACAGTATAATAGGGGACCTTTAAGTCTTTTGGACAGTTGAATGTCAGGTTGGTATTGGAGAGTGATGGGGCGAGTTACGGCGTCATGGTTCATTTGTTGAGCGTCAGTGAGGGTGTGGTGGGGAGGAGGGGGGGCGCAGAGGTTTGGAGGTGGACCGTAAACTGACAAAATGAAAAGTTCCATCAAATCAGGGCAATACTTTAACATTTGCATTTCCACTGAATCAGATCGGGCGAAGAAAGACAGCTCCATTGAGGGGAAACTTGTTTGACGTGTGAATGGGCGAATGCGTCAGGCCCTCGTTGAACACATTCATGGCTTCACAGCTTTGGACAGAGTCTGGGTCTTTCGCTCAGATCCTGCTGGAAAACTCTGGCCTTTTTTAGTCACTTTTTCCCCATGTGTAGGCTGCTTGGCAGGCGAGCCCTCCTGCAGTCAGGGTTGGACTCGCAGCGGCTTTCGTGGCCAACCAACATTGGGTTGATCATTCTCTCTTTGGGGAAACTAATAATACATATTAAAACATTTTGTACACTCTTTTTCTCAACGTTCATCGTACAAACATCCTTTTATACGTCTGTCTGCATTCCTTGAGATGCAAAAAAGTTGACATATTTGTGTATTTTCAACAAACCCCTTACCTTATGCCCCAGTGTATCCCATGAGGTTACTTTAAATCATCCCTATTCCTGTCTCAATAGATTCAAAATAAGATGAGATGTTATGAGAGGACAGATCCCATTATGAAAATTGTTCATATTTGGCACACCTCTCACTTATCCTCTCAACCTGCCAGTTAGTCAAATTAAACATGATATTTGGAAGGGGCTCCTATGTCCACAACAACAGGCAGCAGGCTTGCGCCCATTGTTGACAGTTTGAACGTGTGCAGATGTAGCGTTGCCGTTTTGTTAACGGTCACAGCTTATCTCCTTCGGGGCTTTGCATATCGAGAAGTAGCAGCACTTTCCCACGCTGCTTTACATGCGTTTGCTTCAGGAGTAATTGTTTCAAATAGAAGTGTGTTGAGTGGGAGTTATCACAGCTGCCTTTAATGTAGTATAAATCACTTAACCTGCTGAAGATAACGTGCTATTACCAACGCCTTAATTGAGGTATTATTGAATATAAGGTGAATGTGACTCAGAGGAGTTAAGAGGGCTAGTGCAGGGATCTACAACATAAACAACTCCACAGCTTTTTATTTTCCCTCCAATATCAGTTTAAAGCTCTTGGGAAAAAAAGTGCTTTCATAATCACGCAGCACTGAAGCGGATCTAGGCCTGGGGTCACGGAAAACCTGCCAAGAACAACAAATGTTCCCCCGCCCTTTGTGCTCGCTGCTTTCCATATTCAAACTTTGTTGGCACTGTAAATAATTAACTTATAACATCCTGTATTTCAGTATATCAGATAATAGACAAATGTTTTTGATGCCTGGATTCTGTTTGATTCTCTGGCGCCAGCTGTGTGTTTTGATGCAACCTACTCTTAATATTCACATAACAGAACGGCATTTGTTTTTTGTTTGAAAATGTGGTTAAACTGTTTGCTAAGTTTTGATGGAAACTTGGCCAGTGAGTTGTTAGCAATCTAACCCAAGAGAGATTACTCCTCTAAACCTTTCAGATGGTTTCATTTAAACACGTTTGAGGCCCAGAGAGGTTTAATTATCCAATTTCTCCCAAGAAAAGGCCAGAAAATGAGATGAACATTTGTACAGCAGGAGTGTTCTTTTCTTTGTTTCCCCTTCCACATTAAGCAGGACAAATATTGTTGATACTCTTTGTAAACTTTGATTAAACAGTCACATGCATACAATGTAGGATTTGTACTTGTAATGTATATTTAGTCTTTTACTTGAGTAGATCATCTGATTCTTTCCGCCACTTATTATCCGTCCTGTCCAAATTCTTGTGTTTTCCAGGATTATTAACAGCAGCTCTGCTCTCCAGGTACGCAACAGTGCGTGACTTATGGTAATAACCGCTGGCAGGAGAGAAAATAAGAGCAGTTATTAAAATGAATGTGCTGCTGCTCCTCCTGCGGTCCAGGAGGAGTTTGAACTGGGCTTTGGTGCATTGGGACCAACATCTATCCTTGTTCTCTGTCAGTGTGTGTGTGTGTGTGTGTGTGCTGTGTGTGTGTCATCCCTGCTCAATCTCAAGTCCAGCCTCCTTTCCATTCTGGCCTTTTCAGATGTTTCACTTGTTGGGCACGGATCAGAGTGTCTTACTTGTCCATCGAGCTGATGCCAGCTTCCCCTCCAGCCTGCGTTGTGTCTGAACATGGTTCGCTAAGCTTCAAACAGACGCCACACTGTACTGGAGCCCCGTTGCCTACTTTGAAGTGGGAATCCTTGCACTTAGCACGTTCTAACGTCATCATAGTTTGGTTTTGATGGGATCCAAATGCCGAGGCTGTCTCCTTCTGAGCTTCACCCTTTATCCCACTGTTTCTCCCCAGTAAACATGACCTTAGACACTAATTTGACCACCTAAGCTGCAGGAACTGGGTGGTGATGCTCCCGATGTGTCTGTATGTCTGTTCGCATTAAAAGCAATTGGTCCCATTTAATAATCTCCGGGCTGGGGTAGGAAGTGAACATTTAACAGTACATAACTCAAACCTCAGCCACTTTTCAGCAGTAGCCTTTTCTGGGAAATGATTTCAAATGTGTTTGAACAATTTTTCCAATTAAATAAACTTGAACGTAATTGGATAAAATGAACGTAATGTTTGTGTTTAATCTTCTGTGTGTTTTCATAGCAGCTTATGATTTAAAAGCTAGTTGGAAGTCTTGGCAGAGTTATATGAGCAAAGAGTTTCCATAAAATATCTCAGATCTACTTGATGGATCAGCCTAGAATTTGGTACAGACATTGATATTTCCCAGACAAACAATCCTACTGCCTGTAATGATACTCAATTTTCATCTCGACGACATGGGATTGCTTGCCTTGTTAAATCTACAGTCATGAAGCATATACAAAATAACACTAGTTTCATTTCTGTGTGTCTGCGTAGACGTTTGGAAAGTTCAAGCACAAGGAAACACAAAGTGAAGAATCACATGTTGTTGTTTTGGACAGTTTAAGTCCAGGCACATTTATAAAATAAGTTGGGAAATAACATTTGTCATGGCTATAATTGATTAAACTTACAGACTGAATGGCGTGTATCCGACAGTAGCAAGAAGTGGTAGGCGTTTTTTCCAGCTCATTCCTGCCTCTGTGTGTAACTAAGGTCTGCCATGATTTCTGTGAACAAATTAGCTTCAGGTTCAAACTGTCATTTCCAAGTTTATGCTTAACTGCATTTAACGGATTTCTGTTACATCACCTGTCTGTTTACACTGAAGCTGCGGGTGAGCGTCTGCAAACAATATTTCATAATTCCAACAAGCAAAGATAAGAATCTAACAGTATTACTCATGCCTTTGAGCTAAACTGCAGAAGCTACTTGTTGCATAAGCCTCCCCAGATGATCTGCCCGTCATGTTTTCCGACTGTGGGAGAAAGGCTCTCCTGTAGAGGGAAGTGTTTGGGTTTTCCATGTGAAGCTTCCAAGCCTCCCGCAGCAGTGTGGTGGCCGAGGCTGACACAGGCCTCTTGAGGAGCTCCAGGATGCCATTAGTTTGAGTGACTGGCTGTGGCTGTGGCTGTGTTTGGGTCTCTGTACCTTCCACTCTGAGCAGCAGTGGGCCTTTCTTTTTTAAACCTGATGGGGCATTTAAAGGTCACCTATTATGCAAAATCCACTTTTTGAAGTCTTTTCTACATAAACATGTGAAGAGATTCTGAAGGTTTCAGGAAAAAAGATTTTCTCTCTTTTTGTCTTGATCAATTTATATAAAAACTGAAAAATGAGCTGATCAGATTTTGACCACTTTATGATGTCATATCGATTTTTTTGGCTTGTGTAACCATTAGCCAATCACCAACCAAGGTAGACATGTTTTGTATATATCTGAGACCTATAATATATTGATGAAAAACAGTATAATAGGAGACCTTTAATATAGAAATAGACCAACAGCTGTGTTACTTCAGCTGTGAAGAAAGTATAAGCGCAGTGGTGGAGGGCACCTTCACCTAATTCTGCAGTAGCTGAGCTGTATTGGCTTCTTTGGGGCAGCTGACACAAATTGAGGATAACAATGACATATTAACAGCCTCTACGTTTATATATGAGTTCTTACTGCAGTGGCCTTGGTTCAAATCTAACTCACGGACCTTTGCTGCACGTCATCACCTCTCTTTCCCATTTTTTTGTCTATCGTTAAAGATATTTACAGTGTTTGTATTATATAACAAAGGTAGAATTGTTTATTTATATATCCAACAGCTGACATGTCGGACATTGTAAACAGACTTGTTGTAGAATTGAATTGAATATATCGGCCTCATTGTCACTCTACATGTCAGTAACAATATGTAAACACCAGGAAGAAACAGAGCAACAACTGAGGTAAATATCTGTCTCTTAAGTTGCTTTATAAACCACTATGTTCACCAGCTAGTAGCAAAGTGTGTCTTTCTGCTTCATGGTGGGGAGTGTTTCATTTTTTAGAGCTTATTTTCTGAAACAAACTGCCTGGTGGGGACAAAAACAGTGCTAGGAGATCGTTGACCGTGAACTAAGACAGTAAAGTTGTGGCCCGGACAGATAAACAACGAGCTGAATGTCAATTAAAAGCTCTCTGAACCCTTGGGGATTATGGGATAATTCATTGTTAATTAATCACAATAAGCGGCTGTGAATGTCGTCATTTGATACATTGTTATAGTGAGTACTAGCTATCAATTCCTCTGTACTTTAATTAAAGGATTTTTCTTGAAATGGAGTGTATTGGTATTTTACTTAAGCAATATCATTGGATACCAAAGTCTTTCTGATTTCTGAGACTTTACATCAACATGTTAACCTCACTGATCCCGCCATCTCAGTACCTTTTTATCTCGGTGGGTGAGTAGTGCAGATCATAGCAAAGCCAACTGCTTTTTCTAGTTTTCAGTGTTCAAATTTCCGTTTTATATGCAGAACGTGCGCTAGGCCAAGCATGGTGCATCCTGCTGTACAAAGCGCTGAGGGGCTTGTTGCTGTGTGGATGGAGAGCCGCCGTACAGGAGGCTACAGTGCGGCTGCTGTTTGTGCAGGTGTGCTGCAGTATGACGTCCTATTATGAAATATGCTGGACCTTCATAGACCTTTTTGTTTTTTCAACCATTTGGTGTGTTCAAAAAAGCCCCCGTTTGAGAGTCAAGGAAAACAGTGATTTCCGGCTGGGGGCTCTTCTGTGGTTTTGCCCCCACCTCCATCACCCTCGCTAACTGGTGAAGCTGAAGGCAGAGGGGCAGCGTCAGCGTTTATTTATAGAGAGGCTGCTTTGATGTGTGGACTGACAACTGATATTTCCAAGCTGTGGGCAACCTCTGAACTCTGCAGAGAGCCACCTGTGAGCTGCCTGGTTTCATCTCCTCACAGATGGAGAGCTCTACTGTAGCCGCAATATGTTCATCACAGAGGCAGATGTCTTCATTTGGGGTAAAATGCTCTGTATGATCAACTCCTATCGGTAAATATAAACCACTAAAGACAATTTTACTTTGTTCTTGACATGTAAAATAGAAGGGTTCATGTTAACCCCCCACTTTGGGGTTTATAGGCAGTACTGTATAATAAATAAGATTAATTGTAGTTAGATCTGCAACAAATAATTGTTCTCGATCAACAGAAAACCGTAACTGTTAATATGATGATGGTAACTTTATTTATATACTTTAAAGGGGACCTATCATGCAAAATGCACTTTTGTACGTCTTTTATACATGAATATGTGTCCCCGGTGTTCCAGGGAACTCACCAAGTGTCAGAAAACACAACCCTCTCTATTTTCCTCCATACCCAAATCTCTAAAAAAGGGGCTGCAACGGATCTGATAAAAACTGATTTGTTCAACAGATTTGAACACTTTACTGACGTCAGGACGGTGGCGCTACGGCTATTGGGCCAACTCTCCACCTATCAGGGGAATGTGGGGTTGGGCCACGGCCGGCCATTGCCGCTCCAAAGCGCTGGAGACGCTGTAGTACATATGCCAGGCCTGTAAGTGGCGCTGTAGTCTGCCACAAAAGCAGCGAAGAAGACTTCCCGCCCATAGTTACCATGGTTACCCTTCTGTTTATTCTCCGCTGTGGCTTCTTTTCTCCCTCCTCGAGGCAAGCGTTTGCTCCCGCTGCTTTAATTCAATGCAATCCCTCCCCGTCGAGGCAAGCACTGTAATTCTCTCCGGTTAGTCCACCAGCAGATGACAAACACCCACCTCTCCTCCTCTTCCAAGGAACGAGGGGACCGTGCGGCAGAGTTTCAGTTTCAGTTTCTTTCGCCGGTCAAGATGTCCGTTAAAGTTTAAATCTTCCGGACAAAATTAGAAAAGTGCCGGTCAAAGGTCTTCTTTGTTATTTATTGAGCTTTAAAACAAATGAATAGCGACTCTATAGGCCTATAATAATATAATAAAACACGGAGGAAGGAGATCTATTTTTCTCCCCCTCTTCTGACTTCATCAGAGCACGGCTCCCCTCTCCTGCGTGGTCAGCTGCAGCTCACAGAATCAGACCCGTAGACAGCAAACAGCACATAGAGCGAAATGAGGCATGGCTAAAATGCATGATCTGTTTGGTATTTTGAAAACAGAAACGTATAAATATACCTTATATAGGTATGGCCCTACAATATATCATTTAAATATAGCATGATAGGTCCACTTTAAGTAAGAGCAATGGGGATTAAAAACAGCATTTATTAGAGAACACAAAACAAAAAGTAGAACACAATTATAAGATTGCAAAAACGAAATATGTAAATAAAAACAATACATGGAAAAGAAAAACTGATTAAAGCCATCTTGTGAAATAAATTGTCTTGAATAAAGATTTTGATACTTGATTCATTTATTATTCATTTTTTGAGATTTACCAAACTAGAAAAAAATGAGCAAACTAGATAGTCACAGCTTCTTAAAAAAGAATATAGTGATTTCCCGTTCATTCACATTATCGTAAATTCAACAAATGATCATAAAAATAATCATTTATCAGTGCTAGTCCAAGTGGTAGACTTATCAAATATGTATTCATATTAAACTCTGTATGTTCAAGAAAATGTAAATAATATTAGTTAAATGTATTTTAAAAAGCCATCTCCAGTTGCTGATGAAGTTGTCCAGAGTAATCCCACAAGCTCTCATGTTGTTTTTTAAAATATTTATAAATGGTTGCATTAAAATGCATGGTTGGACATGTTTCCCCGTCTACAAAAAGGGTCGAGTAGCAAATAAGCGTAATTTGGCAGCAACAAAAACAACATCTGCTCGGTGCAGTCATGTTGATGTTGGCGCAGAGCTCAGCGTGGTTTGTGTAGTCCGACTGCGGGCCTCATGGGAGCTTCTCCTTCCTCTCACCCCCTCCTCCACCGCCTCCCTTCTCCCCTTTTGCACTTTATGAAGCAGTTAAGTTATTTTACATCATGTCTGCTCCCCACAACAACCCTTCCCCTTTCTACAAATCTCTCTTGTCATTATGAAAATAGTCCTGTGTTGCAGCTTTGCACGCTAGCGTCTGGTGATAGAATAGCTCCTCTGTGGACGTGGTGTGTTCAGAAGTGTGTGTTAAGGTGTGTGTTTCATGGAATAGGAGAAGGGAGATGAGTGATAGCTCGCAGGTGACTTCAGCACAAGTTGCTGGATAGGAGTGGTTTTGAGTGTGACGGGAACAGTTTCCAACGTCAGGTGTAATTATGAGAAACGGCCGGGGTCACAGCTCAGGTGTTTGTGTAAAAGTCCTGAAAGGAGTACAGATCAATACCAATGCAGGAATAGACTATAATGTATACTCTCATGTCTGTACTCTGTACTAGTAGTAGAAAAGACACTGAATCATTCTGTATAATACTCCCTTCAACCAACACTACTGAAACAAAGAAAAATGTGCATCTATAACAAATATAGTTGCACATTTTATAATCACAATGTTTCTCGACTGCAACTCATTAATAATATGTTTAAGCACCATCAACACATGTGTGCAGAAAGAAAAAGCAGCGGCATGATCCGACCTGTTAGGTGAGCGTGTATGCAGTGTTTCTTTTCTTTTCTAAATCGATGCCAGTTCCTAATAGTCTTTAATCCCTATCCATCATCTTGGCAGGCCCTTCCCTCAATCCAGCTCTGTGATTGGCTGAGAGCCAGTGGCCAGACGGTACTCAGAGTTCACATCCATTGTGATGTAACAGTGGGAACTCACCTGAGGGCTCCCCTTTGTCTCAACTGCTTTCGACCTGTGTGAGTCAGCATGCTTTGCATTTAGTGATTGATATCTACGGCACACACACAAACACACACCCTTCAACCTTTCATTAGCGCTCACAAGCCTGCTTTAATGTTTGCTTGGGCTGTTCTGACATGTCAATCACACAAGCTAGCACACACACACCCACGCACACACACGCACACACACACACACACACACACACACACACACACACACACACACACACACACACACACACACACACACACACCGACTTTGACAAGTGACAGAGGTGGATAAATAGGCTGTGCAAACTGGTATTGCAGGTTTTGGGGGTTTCACCAGCAGCAGTGAGTGTGTGAATGGCTGCCCAATGGTTGGATGAGTAAGCAGGTCTGTCTCATTGTCTGCGAGTTCATCACTGACCTCATTCTTTAATTTCCCTGAAAAACCACTTGGTCAGGCTCACATCGAGCCAACATTAGCAGGTCTAGACAATGACTGTGAAAACCAGCAGGACCTAGTGGTGATGCAAATTACATAGAAGCCATTCATTTAGATTTAAAGAAATAAAAAGATTCAGTGGAGCTTCTGTGGAATATAAACTTTTAGTGAAAGCTGACAGCAGTGAGTAAGATCCGTATTGGCCTCAGTTGTTTCCATATTAGGTTTTTCCGATCCTTCTCCTTAACGATTGAATATAATCAGGACTTCAAAAAAGTCTAAGTGAAACAAATAAAAAAACAATATTTTGTTTAAAAATCCAATTTAATTAATGGAACAAAATAAGAGAAAGCTATGATAGCAGTATGGTGACTAGCTTGTGTTTTCTAATCATTTCTACATTTGAAAACAAGTCAGATTTCCTGTGTATAATCTTTAAAGTTACTTTGTGACTTTGTGGTATGACCCAACCACTACAGCTCAGAAATGTAAATATGTAATTAATTAACATGTTAACGTGAGTTGGCTTGGAAGATTTGATTTGATTTGAATAACTCTAGTGTACTAAAAGCCTCAAGTTAATTCGTTGTTTCCAAAAACAGAATGAGAACTTCGGATTTAAATTCTCATTTTTTTTGCTAAAGTTTTGCTAAAAATTGATTAACAGGAGGAACAGAAAACTACAACTATACAGTAGATGGACATGGAAAATAGTTAAAATAGTAGTTTTACTACGGTCCCCTGTTACTGTTGAAGGACAGAGCAGACTGGTATCACAGAGGTCACGGGGTCACAGGGTTAGGAGTTCACACACACGCACGCACGCACGCACACACACACACACACACACACTGCCCCTACCCTCCCTCCCTCGTGGTCCTGTCCAGAAGGTGCCACAATGTGACCTTGACTGGGGAATCTGGGATGCTGGGAATGTGAGCGTACGTGCGCTGGTCCTCCGGGACGGCGTGAGGCCGATCTGTGTCAGTGCGTCTGTGATCTCTGCGAGTCAGGGCTACTGAGGGTGACAGACTGGACCAGACTGGACCGCGGGTCACTTTCCACCACACTCCCAAAGCCCTTTGATATCTGCTCATCCCTCTCACCGACAGTTGGTGCCTTTCTACATCCCACATTACACTGGCAGACCACCCATATCTGAAAAAATGTGGTGGCAGGTTTAAGTTTTCGAAAGAATGTGGCCCATCTGAGCGTCCCCCGGCCCATCTGGACCCCTCTAGACCTTTTGGTGTGTGGCCCCGTCATTGGGGATAGTTGAGAGCCTCTGTAAACTAATTCCAAAGTCTCAATATCATCTAAAGAAATTCACATGTGCTCACTTGTATGAAGTCGATAAATTCCTCTGAAATTGATATGCACTTGTCTAGTATGAAAAGGAATTTATGCAACTCAAAATACATTTTGGCTTCGATAAGATCAAGTAGTTCTTTGCCTTGTTTAATATTTAGCACACACTTAGAACAGTCAGCTAAATAGAGGGTGATTGATTTGTTTGAGCGGGTTAAAGGGACTTTCCCCTGATTTTTCCTGGTTGGTTTGGTCTACTTTAACCCCTATTAACTTTTACTCACCCAGGACAAAGTCTTCATGAACTTGTTTATTCAGACAAACGGCAAGTGATTGGCTTTGATATGTAAAGCATTTGATAGTGTTTATGAGAGTTTGTCGGAGCAGATGTGAAATGTTAAGGGCTGTTAAAAAGGTAGATGATAGGTAAAGGGCCTGTCTGAGCAGATAAGGCAGAGGGAAGGGCGGGAAGACGGTTATCTGAAACAACCAACCTGACTGTTTGGGTCATGCATCTGTCTGAGTCAGTGTGTCTGTACTGTGTGTGCATGTGTGTTTGTATTTTATTTCTAGCATTACCTGATATGACAGTTTTTGTGCTTTTCACTGACTGGAAGTTTGGAAAAGTCCATTGTTTTCATTATTGAGGTTGTTTTGCACAACTGTTGTACATTTTTATGACCACAACAATGGTAGAAGCTACAACATCCGGTATATGTTGTCTTGATCCCTGCATTGTTTTGAAAGCTAATCTTGTGAGTCACGTTATATGAGTTCTTTCTCATGGAAAAAAGCTGTACAAATGTCAAAAGGCGCTGATATTCCAGTCTTTAATCAGTACGATGGGAGCATTTAGGATAATGGATGTCACAAGAACCGATGATTTGATTTTGATTTGTCGATGACAAAATTATAAAATGTCACATTTCAAAACTACTTGGTTAGTTTGAAGCAACCACATTACTTGGTTAGGCTTAGGAAAATATTGTTTTTTTGGTTAAAATAAGTTATTAGTCATTCACCTAATATAAAGTGAAAACCTGGCAACTTAAATGTGTAATCAGCAATGTAGGTTATCTTAAAAAACTTCAGTAAATGATTGTTCAACCACTAGTAAAGCAACAAGTTACATCTTGAAAACCCTTAATATGAGTGACTTATTTAAAAGTGGTAGCGTTTGATGTTTTTAAATAGGCTTAATGTGTTTTATTGACACCTGCAAGCCAATCAGAAACATTTATTTTCCTTGATATAAAAAAATGTGTACCCATTAATTACAGTTTTTTTATTATGAAGTTTTTTCTTTTTTTACTACATTTTATGCATGCCACTGTATCTTAGAGCCTTTTGTTGTTCTGAAATATGTGCATTTTCTTTTATTAGTCAACACACAATACTTGCCCTGCTGCCAAACCCATTCATGTTGATTCTAGGAAGAACAATAACGTGAGTGTATTATCTCAAACACATAAACTGTACTAGACATGTAATGAGTATTACGGTATGAGTCAGAGGGTCATTGTCTGGGCTTTTTACTGTCACCATTGTTTTGATGTGGCTCCTAATGTGTGTGTCATCTGGTTAAGGCTTTTTTCGTAGTATCACTAGCACCTATAAGCCTTTGGTGATGACAAAATGTTTCAGGGACCTTTGAAACAATAAAACACAATCCAGGATTTTTGATTAACAGATCTATGGTTGTGAAGTACAGACTTATCGAGCACCAAAACAGTCGTTTATACTATTATGAGACAGGATTTCACAACACTGGAAAGTTATCATGACAACAATGGTTTTATCTTTCATTGAGGTGACACCCAGGTAAAGGAAAGAAACATGGCATTCGCCTAACAAAGTAATCTAGCAGGAATGTGTTATTGGATGTATTTTATTGGCCATTAATGCATCTGCCAGGAGACTTTGTACTGCTTTATGGCAAATGTTGAGACAGGGTGTGCAGACCATTTAAAATAATAATAATAATTTTAGTAGGTATGGGTTGTTTCAGGTACTTGTGAAAGGGTTACAAAATATGATCTAGGAAGTGTAATTTAGGTAATAGTTTGAAGGCTTATCAGATGGAAAACACTGAACAGCTGTTTGAATAATTCAATGAAGGATTTTACAACTGTCGAGAGTTATAAAGAGGCCCGTCATTTCATCTTTCGTTGATGTTCTGAAGTTAACAGGAGAGATACAGCGTTTGTTTATCTCTATGTATTTTTCTTCGTTTTTTGGTTTTATTCTCTGTCAAAGCGTCTTTGAGTTTTTAGAAAAGCGTCATTTATTATTATTATTATTATTATTAAATAATCTACCAAGAATGTGTGCGTGCGTGCACATAGTGTATATGTTTGCCTTGTTCTTTGTCTGAACTAGGGCAAATCAATTTTAGACAGTACTTCATGTTTAGAGCTGAAGTGCGATTACATTGCTTAGCGTTGCTAGCTTGATCATCTCTTTAACTGCCAAAACAGCTGTTTTTAAGCATTCAAAAAATCACTAGTTAGCTAACCAGCTAGTTGGCTAGAAAGGTTATTTTAGTTCAGTCTCCAGATGGACTTATTGACAAATATTTGTACAGCTTTACACAGCTGTTGTCTTTGTGTAAGTGCGACAGAACAGGGCAAACCAACTTAGCGGGAGTGTTTACGTGTTCGGAGTAATGATGTACAACGGCCTCGACAACTTCTGTAGTCCTATTCAGCCACTTGTTAACAACCATCGTTTTTCAGACATGTAAACTCTTCAAGAATCACCAGTGGGGTCACTGCTGATGTATTTAATGTCGTAGAACAAAACGTGATCCGTCTCTTAAATGTGTGTCAACCACAGACCTTATTTCAGCTATTTTCCAAAATCCTATGGAGAAATTGCATTGCTTTTTGTCGAAGGAACCGGAAGTGGTAAAATGCTAACTTACTTCCGGGTTTTAGAATGCGTCACTGTGGCACTCTATAGACTAGAGATGTCCCGATCCGATCACGTGATCGGGGATCAGAGCCGATCACGTGATTTTCAAAAGATCGGAATCGGGAGAAAAAAATCGGGGATCGGGAATATTTTTTATTTATTTATTTATTTATTTTTATAAAATATTTTAATTATTTTATTTAATGTTACAAAACAAAAATGACCATGTTCACGTCTTAAAGTCATCCTGAGGCCTTAGTTTTGGTTTAAAATTACACAACATCATGTATGTGTTGCTTCTTTTGGGCTTGTTTTCATAGACCTGGTTGCTTATTTCTCTCAAATCTGGCAACAGAGTGGGCAGGGCGCAGTGTCTAATAGTAGCAGTAAGCTAACAAGAGGCTACGTTCAGCTGGTGCCTCGGGAGTCGGGACAGAGAAAATGTCAGGAGTTTGGAATTATTATAAAATTGAAAGCGAAGGCAGTGTAACACCCAGATGCAATGTTTGCAAGGCGGAGGTTCCGCATGGTGGAAAGAACAGAGCTACGTTCAACACGACCAATCTAATACAAACACCAACAACAACACGACGAGTACACAGCGTCCACTCAGGTAACGGCACTGAAACAACCGACACTTTCAGAGACTTTTAAAAGGAAAGAGAAACTGCCCCAGAACAGTGAAAAGGCCAAAAAAATAACAGCCAAGATAGCTGAATTCATCGCGTTGGATGACCAGCCGTTATCTGTTACCTTTTTTTTCTCTTAATGCATTGCATAAAGATCGGATCGGGAAAAATCGGTATCGGCAGATTGTCAAAATCAAATGATCGGAATCGGATCGGGAGCAAAAAAAGGTGATCGGGACATCCCTACTATAGACTGTATATATACAAACACACCCAACATGTGACCATGCTGCATCAATCAATACATTAAGATGCATTACAGGGATCTGCATAGCTCCGAGAGTTACATCAGCTGTGATTAAAACTGTGTTTAAATTGTTTATTTTTCCATTAAGCCTGTAAGATAAATAGTCTTTTGTCCTGGTTTTATAAGACAAGTAAATTACCCCACAATGTATTCCACACTTTTTCCACTGTATATTTTGTTTAGAGAAGGTGTAAAAACGACCCTCCTGTACAGATCCCACATCACCACCACACACACTCGCACACACACCCTAATGTGGCTTAATAGCGGTTTTAAAAGCCTTTTTACAATAATGCTCACTCCGCAGCTTGCTCACAAAGCTGGCAGGTCAGAGCTTGTGATTGAGTCAATGAAACCATTATGTTCCCAGACTGCAGCCAGAGCTCATAACCTGCTCAACCCACAGTGCTTATGGGCCCATAGGAAAAGCAGAGGAAACTCACACACTTGTTTAAATAAGCACACCAACATCGGCACCTTTAACGTACACCTACTTAGACGAAAACACTTTACATTAAAAATAAAAAAAAGCTTCAGGGTTATGAGTCAAAAACTGTACAGTCATGTTCAGGCCCTCTGGGGTTGTTGAATTTCGCTACACACCAGATGTTCTAGTTAGTAAGATAACAAATATAAACAACAACCTTATTTTAAGTTAGATTGTTATTAATCGTAGGGAAACACATGTAATGCCTGGCCTGAGGGTGGCACCAGAGTAAAAGACAGGGGTCTTCTGTTGGTAATGATCCACTGCATGGGAGACAATCCCGGTTTTTATTGAAAGGTTAAAATGAAGTAACTGCTATGCTTTTTATCTGAGCTGGGGAAGTACGATTCTGCTTTCTTGTGTTTATAAAACCTTTTACACAAACCGTATTTATTCATAATCACTACCTAGAGTTTCTAAGTTCAATTCAGCTCGATTTGGTTGCTGTTAAGTAATATTATTCAACTCTGTTTATGATTTTGCCATTCCCTGAACACAGTGTCCAACATATGAAGGGCCAGTAAATACAATCAGCTTGGTGCTCTATTGGGTCATTGCTCAAAAGAAAAAAAACCTGTCAATGGCATACTCCTTACCCAGACTCGCCTATCTTATTAATCTTCCCATAGTGATTTAAGCTAACAAACACAAAGTTTGCACAGCGATGTTCAGTGCAGAAACGGTGACGATGTCTATTTGTTTAAGAGACAACAAGCTAAATCAACGATATTGTATTCCACAGGTATCTGATACATAGCATTCGGATTTCTGATTTTAATTTGAAACTGAGTTTCGGCTCCCAACCCAGTTTGTTCTCATGCCAAGATGTATGGCATCTTGGCATGAGAAGATATAACAAGCCACACAAAAATAGAACAATGCTTTATCGGATGCGTTTTCAATTGGCATGTTTTGGTTTTGCATGACTGAAGGCTACACTGATGATGACTAACTGATCGGTTTGGCAAACTGACATGGTTGACCTTTCTACCTCAGATAAAGAGCAGTGCACACTCATAAATAATCATACACATATTTACTAGGATTTAATTATTAGTTCATTGTAAGACTTTGATAGCACCACCACTTCTTCCATGCTACCATGCTAATGTTAGCTAGTTAACATTCACATTTAGCAGGAGATCAGCATGAAGCTATACCTCTGGGCAGTAAGAGTGTCTATAGTTGAACAAATATTTCACCAAAGTGTTTGGCTACATTGCTTTCTCTATAGCAGGGGTGCCCACACTTTTTCAGCTTGGGGGCTACTTTTAAAATGACCAAGTCAAAATGATCTACCACCTACATTAAAAATGCTAAACATATATTTATTTATATATATACTGAGTATACCTTATGTTGGTGTACCTTGCATAACTGCATGAACCCGTATGGCACAATACAACTCAGTACATTTTTGGTCATTACGTCAATTTTATACCCTTTCTTTAGTAGAATTGTATAAATTGGAAGGCTAACTAGGTAATCAGCTCGCCGGGGATTTGCAGCTGGCGCGGTTGACCGTGCATGCGTGGTGAACTGCGTGTTAGAAAATATCTCAGACTGGCTTACCTGTACGTCAATCAAGTGGCAAATGCCAGATAGTAAGGATGGATGATAGGCTATTTTTTTTTTCAATGCCATGCGATCTACCCACACTACCGTTGCGATCGACGTATTGGGCAAGTAACAGTTTGATTAGCTCTATGCCAAATATCCAGAATATTACTCATGGATCTAAAGACTTAGGAAATGTATAAATATTGTTTGGTTCTGCCAAAAGTAAAAGGTATAAGATGTTGTGAAGTTCAGGTTTGGATAAACAAAGAGTTTTCTTGAATAGCAGATTCAATGCCCAGTGGTAATCCTAATTATAATACAAGTCATTTAAAATATACGCTGTCTAGCATACACCACTATGTATTATTCTCACATATTTACATACAAGACAGACACTTCAATGGCAGCACAATACACACACAACCGTGGCACAATGGCAGTCCCCAGGGCGCAGGAGCAGTCTCAGGTAGATCAGGTGTCTTTTTTTCTGTGCCTCTACATTCATTGCAACGTATAATCAGGTCATAACCTAGTTAATGTCTTTATGATATAATCTGCTGAACTGCAGGCGAGTACATGTGAAGAGTATAGAGTGGCAGGGTGTCACACGGGGGGGACACAGCAGCTCCTCCGACTCAACCTGAGCGTGGGCGAGTTGTCCTTTTATGTAAAGTATACACATTAGCGTCTATGTAATTACAGAACTAGTGCGGTGTATAATTTGAGTCATCACAGAGAGAGTGAATGAAGGAAAGCCTGGTGTCACTGCAGTGTGGGAAAGAGGTGTGTACTGTTGGGAGGATAGTGTTGTACACCAGGAGGGGGCAGTAGAATAGTTCCCACATCACTGTCAGGATGCAGGTCACACTTATCTCCCCTGTTTCCTTCTCTGTCTTCATATCTTTGCTTTTCTTCCTCTCATCTTGTTTCCTTTTATCCTATTCAGCCTCCCCTTTTCTTTTCACTCGCTGCTTTCTCTTTTTTTATCTCACACAATGGAGATATTTTCAGTACAAACACTTCTACTGCTAACCTAATTACTGTACATGTTTGTAGGCCCACTCACAGAGAGATGTGAGGTCGGCATGTTTCGTAGGCAGAGGATGGAAGAAGTGAGTTGACTACAGTATAGATGGAGGGATAAATCAAATGTCGGGGTGAAAGATACAGCGGAGAGGATATGCTGTATTTGGTGGGAGAGTGTGTGGGCTGTAGGTGAAGTGTTCACGTTCCCGTTGTGTTGACTTTGAAATACAAGATCACATGCTGAGGGTGGACGGCCAGAACCGGTGTCTGGCCAAAGCTTTTCGTTTTCTCCATGAGCGCTGCTGCGGTCTGGGGAAAACTGAAAAGTGTGATGGGGAAGGAATCTGTCTCTGTTCAGTTGTGGTCATTTATGAGGAGAAGGCTGTGAGTGTTTGTGGCTCTTTGTATGTGTGGGTATTGTGCACTATTGAACCTTGAGATTTAAGTAAAAGGAACAATTAAACAATGTGAAGATACTTGCTTCGAGTAAAAGTCCTACTTAAATAAAGGTGGATAGTTAAGCAAACCGTACTAAAGGTTTTAGATGTTAAAAGTACACCTTTTTGTACTAAAATGCAACCTGTGATTTATGTATCATAAATGACAGTTTTTCTAGTAATAATGATGCAGCAATTGGTTTGTGGCACTTTACTTTACTTACATAAGTTTAAACTAGTTTCTACTACTCTTTATACAGGTAATCTAGTCGAGTGGTTCCCAGACTATGGTGTAAGGCCCATATAAAGGGTCACAATATAAATCAGAAGGGTCGTCAACTAATAAGTAGGAAAAAGAAAGGTATGCAACATACATTTGAATTTATGTGTTTGTCTTATCTTGTCTTTTTGATGGAACTGCTTGAACAACTAAATATAACTTTTATTTGTTAAAAGCCACAAACCAAAACGGTTGGAAACCACTAGTTTAATCTTTAACAATATGTTGTGTTTCACATGATGATCATGCCTGTTTCAGTTCCTCATACAAGTAACTGGTAATTACAGCTGTCGGATAGATGTGGCTGAGCAGGCAGTACAACATTCCCTCTCTCTTGTAGTGAAGTATAAGTAGTGCAGTAGTGTAAATTGAATAAATGTACTTCGTTACTTTCCACGACTGGGTGTAAGTCAGCTTTGGAGGCACGTACTGTAGGCCTGTCAAAGTTTAGAGGGCAATTTCTCAAAAGCGATTGGTGGTGTGTTTGTGTCTGAGTCGGTGGGTGGGTGCTGGTGGTTTTTGGGGGGGTGCTTGCATCCATTCCCTGCTGGATGGTGAAAAGTGCAGCGCAGCAGAAATGCATTCCAAGGTGGGGGGAGAGCTGCATGGGTTCCACGACTATCAGGTTCTTTGGCTGGGCTGCGGGTTTGGCTCCATCGCAGCTTAATGGCAGGAAAAGAGGGGAGAGTGTATAGATGATTAGTAGTGAAGGGGCCAAACCAGAGAAAAATGTTTTAGCCCCAACCTTTTATTGTTTATAGATAAAACGCTTCGCCAGAGCCATTAAAAAGGCGAGCGAACGGGAGAAAAATAACAACCTTGGACCATTAAGAACAAAAACTGATTCACTTTAAGAAGAAAAATGTGCCTGTGATGTTGTGTGTGTGTGTGTGTGTGTGTGTGTGTGTGTGTGTGTGTGTGTGTGTGTGTGTGTGTGTGTGTGTGTGTGTGTGTGTGTGTGTGTGTGTGTGTGTGTGTGTGTGTGTGTGTGTGTGTGTGTGTGTGTGTGTGTGTGTGTGTGTGTGTGTGTGTGTGTGTGTGTGTGTGTGTGTGTGTGTGTGTGTTTAATGTGTAGCTGCGGAGAAGCCTGCAGCAGGCCCTGTAGCCGGTCTGACTGCTAATGAACTTGGATCGGCGTCCGTGAGCGTTGGGGCTGAAAGGGCTCTTTCTCCCGCTCGGCCACAGCCACTCAGCTGTCACTAGCTGACCTACAGCTCTCTGATTATGTCACTGTCGCTTAGAAGGCTCCGCATTCATCCATCATTAGGCTACAAGTCTGCACACCCCAATCAAACGGCCCATTAAAACCTTCTACTGGTCTCTTTCAGTTTGTTCCCCGGTCGCAGCTGCTGCTCTGCACCAAGAAAGCCAGTGTGCCAAAATCATCCTATTTTTTTCATCTTATTCTTGGATCAAATGAAGGTGAAGTGTAGAAATGTTCATAGGAAGTGTTAAATATTTATAAAACCTAATGATGAATGAATAATTTGGCTAGTGGTTTCCAGCGATTTTGGCTTGTGAACCCTTCAGCAAAGTTCACCCTACAGGATTTCAAAGTCTTGAGATTGATTTACTGTTTACACTACACAGCTTTATGTCTTGTAATCGGGAGTCTTGAAGTCGTTATGGGTTATCAGATTCCATCACTGGCCGACAACATGGGGTCACACCCCCACCAGGAATCCCCAATAAGTAGGTCTGGTCCCCAAACTGCATTTTGTCACAAAAACGCTTGCGAGAAGTGACAGTCAGGGTTGTTGTTGGAACACAAGTTCACAAAAATAGACACTTTAACTAGTCACTATATTGTGGTCATTCATCCGAAAAAGTGCTAGTACTGTAAAGTTATTTACCTATATTTATATAATAGCCGCTTTCACACCAAGTACTTTGCCGTACTTAGTTCCCAGTACTTAGTCCCGCCGAACTCTTTAGTCCCGGAACTGTCCTAGTAAATCGCGTTCACACCGGAATAAGTCCCTGAGGGAGGATTACGCAAATGAAGCCGTTGATTTCGCTTCTTCTTCTTCTGCTTTGGGTTTACTGCAGGCCGCAAACAACTACACAGGGACTCCGGGTCTTCGGGTGGCAGTAAATCGCCAGCCGAAGTCCCGGGTAAATCGCCAGAAATGCAGACACCTCCTCATCACTCCACCGCTCCCACGTTTTATTTTGTGTTGCCATAAGTTAGTCTCTCTCCTTTGGTGTGCTATGCTAATGCTAATAATGCTAATGTGAGCAAATAAAATGGCGGCTTCACAAAACTTTTCTGAGTTTTACGGGGCGTGGTTTGCAATTCGCCCAGCCAATCAGAAATTGGAACCTTTTCCTCCCCAGGAAAGTACCACCTCTCTAGCAGGGACTGAAAAGGGGTGAAAAGGTTCCAGAAAAAAAGTTCTAGTTCCAGATCTTTTTGGTGTGAACGCAAAATCCCAGGAACTATCGGAACTATTCCTGGGAAAAGTACTCTGGTGTAAAAGCGCTTAAAGACACATCAACATCAGGCATTTGGTCAAAGTACAACATTTTCTACTTCATGAATCATCTCACGCCCCTACAGATTTACTTTTTTAACCCTTTTGAAGGGGACTCAACCTATAGTCTGGGAACCACTGTACTATGCCTAAGCAGCTATAATGCTGCTTATGCATTAATACATCAGATTGAATAACCTAATAATGCAACATACAATAAAACATCAATCATAAATCAATCTCAACCGGTATTTTGCTGCTAAATAAAAAGTTATCTTGAATACATTAATACATTTTCCTGGTATTACTCATGTACATTTACTCCAGTAAGATTTATAACACAGCAGAGTGTTTTGATATTGTTGTGTCAGTACTTGTTATTTGAATTAGGATCTTAATACCCTGCCCTGCATGCTGTGCATGTTCGCCTCTTGGATTTGGAGGAATCCATTGAGCGGTGGTCGTCAGGAGCAACAGGCTTCGGGAGGAGGAGGAGGAGGAGGGGTCTGGTGTCCACCCGTCCACACCTCCCTCTCTCTCTCTGCCATCCTCCCTCCCTCCCCTCACATGGGCTTTGCCTTTGGCTGAACGCTGGGATTCTTTCACAGAGGCTGGCGGTTGCCAAGAGAGAGAGAGCCCCAGAAAAGCTGGGCAAATGTATGTGGGTCACTGCGAGTCAGAAGGGGGCTTTTCATTCTCCTCTTCCCTCCTTTTTTCTCCTCCTTTTTGTTCCTTTGTTCTTTTCGGGCTCTTTGGCTCGCTCCTTGCACCCCCACCAGTGAAAAGTACATTGATTTGTGTCAATCCCGTTCATTATTCCCCCCAACGAGCCGCTAAGACAAGGCCCAATAAGATATGGAGATGTGTCCTATTGACTTATTAACTTCTCTCTGTGTGCACACACATCTCTGAGCGTCTCTTTGTGTGTTTGGCTTGTCTTCCTGACCCATGGACAAACAAAACGCTCCGCGAGAAGGGGACGGACTCCACTAAAAAGGATCTAGAGCAGATGTTTCGTTGGCCTCAGTCTCACTTCCTTTCACCAGCTCTCCACTTCTTCTTTCCCTTCCTCTTTCTCTCTGATGGATGCTGAGTGGTTTGAGCTGTTTTTGTAGAAGCCCATTGGTCAGGCCGATTGCAGAGACGCGGGAAAGTAATCCAGTCTTTTGACACGGCAGGGACAGATCAGGAGGACAGCTTGTGCTGTTGGCTTTACATTAATGTGTCTCTGCCTGCCATATGCGCTCTATCCCTCCCTCTCTCTATCTGGCTGTTAACCACTATATTAGCTTTCATCGTACAATCAGAACAACAACTCCCAGGGAGAGATGTATTTATATTCAAAGACTCAAAGGTTATATTGTCATTATGTAAAATAGAGTTGTTGTTGGCAATGAAATTCCCAGGCTCTGCCAACAGTGCAACATACGAAATACTTATGACATAAAATAAAAATAAATAGTGCAATATAAAATGGTGCAAGTGACACATAGTAGGTGTTGTTTCTATAGAATATAAAGATAATAAATATATAGTAGTGAAATGCAGGTATAGGTAAATAAGAATAAGATAAAATGGAATATAAAATAAATTTCTGTACGATAGAACACATACTGCATACTGTAATGAATAATAAATGTGTAGGATAAACAGATGTACAGTTGAACAGTGTATTATAAACATATGTTAGTGGTGAGCTCAGGAGATTGACAGCCTTACGGCCTGTGGGATAAAACTGTCCCTGAGTCTGGCCCGTGATGTTCATCAGTGCCACTTCAGTCAGCCTATCAAAGCGCTTCCTGCGCTCACATCTACAGAAGTTTCAGGTTCAGAGTATTTTGCTTGTGCTGTTGGCTTTACATTAATGTGTCCATCTGCTTTTTTCGAGGCAGTGAAAGTGAGTTTGTGCACAAGAGTTCACCGCCTCAGTTCACTGTTTCACCCTCTTTGTGTCTCTAGGCTTCCCAAGGTCGAGAAAGACCTTTTATCAATGGGGTAAAAAGTCTAGATATCCCAGATATCCACATCAGAGCGCTCGCTATTATTTCATTAGATTGATATCAGGTTGTCTGACACCACCCTCTTTCTCCCCCGTTCGCCCTTCTGCGGCAGAGTTTCTCATTTCAGCAAAGACAATGGCCTGTCTATCCTGTGGTACTAAGTAAATGTCAGGTACTGTCTACCCTCCTCCTCATCTATTCACTGAAATGCTCTAGGGGCTGAGGGCTAGATATCCATCTACTAGGGTCTGTATACATGTGTGTTACATGGTACAACTCTAGTCAAGTCAGTGGATCAAGTTTCCCTACATGTATATGGTTTACAACAACCTACACGAGCTCAAGGATAGATTTCAGATGTCTTTTATTGAATTGTATCAGTGAGCTTTTCAGCTTGTGTTAGCTAAATAAGCAGGGATGCAGGCAGGAATTATGGAGGCTTTTACCGAGCCCATTGGTCAATTATCAGACAAACCCTAGAATGAAATTATGAGCTTTCTGAGCCAGGTGAGCTACCCGAGCGCCCCATGTACGTCCTTTCCCAACCAGCCTGGTTCAAATCAAACCCAGGGCCATTTGCTGCATGTACTATCTGTCCTGTCCATCTATTTAAAGCAAAGAGGCCACAAAGGTATCTTTTAAAATAAGAAAATACAAGCTTGGGGCTCTGACCTAAAAGTAAATGTTCACCTCAGTGGAGCTGAAATGATACTCAAGTAATCACTCAGTTCAGTTTAAAAGCCATAATATCTTGCTACATTACTAATGGGTATTTGATTTCATTGTATTGTATAACACCTCGCTATACAAACACATCTACTACTTCTAATACTTGCACTAGCAATTTATAGTATTTACAATGGTTTTTTTTTCTTTACTCACCGTATTACCACATTGGTATATACTTATGTCAGATCAAGTCGGACATGTTTCTTGCATTGCAGCGGCTGCATTTGCCATAATATAGACTAGATAAAAGAAAACGGAACATTACAATCACAAGACAATCTGTTCAATACCATTTAACATATATTTTACCTGGGAATTAACTTGGTTTTTCATTTAACGATTGATTAGTGCACAAACAAATGCATTCAATCTGACCTATATAAATCGTGCAACCCTGTATCTCCGATTTGATGGTAAAAATTCACATGAACTGTTTAGAACCGGGTTTGGGTCAGAAACAATGTAGTTGGCTAGCCTCAATATGTTATTATGTTAGGCTGATTCATGTGAGTCTCTCATAGCAGGGTTGACCTACAATCTTTGAGCAGATTTTCAATTGGTGGAGCAGTTTTGACTTTAAAGCGTCGGACAAACACCTGTGCCATGTAGTACACAATTACAAAAATAATATCTGCACTCGCTCTCAAAGACCTAAAGCAGCGTCATGTATGGTAAATCTTTTGTGAAATATAGTGAACTTATAGTTGAGAATACTACTCTGTGTGTGGAAAACAAGATAGTGATGTGATCTTTTTGTACTTTCAGGTACAGACTGGCGGCGGTGTATAAGTCCCGGATGGAAAAGGAAAATCCTCGTCATCATCTTCCTCCTCCTGCTTTCCCAAAAAAAGGTCAGTTAAATGAAAGAGACGTGGCTTTAATATAGATCGGGGTTTGTTTCTCCTGGAGGGACTGACGGCATGTGTTATGTTATATCATTAGGGTAATAATTCCTCCGATATAAGACACCTCTGGCACTCTTCAGCCCTTTCATACCCCCCCCTCTCTGGACATCTGGCAGACATACGCCTCGGGCTCTTAGTGAAGGGACGATGTGGGGGCAGGGATCGATTCCATAACTATATGGACTCAACATTTCAGTATAGAGAGAAATATGGCTCGTTCAGGTGTGAGCATTTTTGTGTCTGGAGCTTATACCCTAGAACTAAGCCAGAACCTTTTTCCACCGTAACACTTTGAGGGGGGAAAAAAACAATAAAACTCTAGTCACCTGATTTCCTGTCTCTCATCTGAGCTTTTTCATACTCACTTCCTGCTCGGCTGGTTTCCACCAGATATTTCTAGAAGCCCTGTCTTAGTGGTGATGACAACAGCATGTGTGCCGCAAACTTGTTTTATGCTTCAATGTGATACTAACAATAGATCATACGTATTGTGACTGACTTGTTTATAAAGTGTTTCGAAGGCTAATTGCTATCAGACATCATCCAGGGGTCTGCTTGAAAGGATATAAAGACAAAAGGGGTGGGGGAGGGGAGTTATGAAAGAGATATGGGATAAGGAATTCCTGCATGATTTATAAGACGACAGACATTTTATTGAACGCACCAGGAGGAAACTCAGAGAGCCACATCACACACAAAATATGGAACAGTTTTAGATATCAGAGGCATAATTATCTCCACAGCCATAGAAAAAAAAGCAGAAACGGCCATACGTTATCACAACTTTGCATTATCTTAACCTTCCTCTCAGCATCCCTCTGTGGCCCTGGCAGGAAGCTGGGCCACCTCCAGTGGAGCTCCATTCACATCCCCGTTTATTTTCTTTCCAGTGCTCGTGTCCAGGGAGAGCTTTGCGAATGACCTAGTTTTGTCAAGACTCAATAGGAACGCTGTGCCAGACAGGTGCGGGGAAAGAAGACGCCACATAGCGTGAGAGTGGAGAATCCCTCAGTTTCCAGAACCTTTAAAATTAAATAAAAGTAGTATACCATACTTTAAAATACTCCTTTAAAAGGTGAAGTCATGCATTAAGAATGTGCTGAGTATTGAAAGCTAAATTGCCGAAAATGGTCCCTTTTCAGTGTTGGAGCACAAATGTTCAGTAGCGGGAAATAAAAAAGCTCAAATAAAGTCACATTTGTTCTTAAAGTTCAGTACTTAAGTATATTGATTCGGTTACTTTCCACCAGTTTGCAAGTCTCTGCACTTTACTAGGAAGCGTGGTGGTGACCAGAGATCGATACATTAAGAAAATCACCAACTGAATTGATGTTTGATCGTGATTCCCAGCATTTGTGCCGTAGAAAGCCAACAACTCTAGATTTCCGGCTCTGCATCAAGCTCTTTGACGGATAAATTAAAAGTTTATGGTGCACATAAACTAGGGTGGGAAAAACAAGATCTGCGGATCATAGCGGGGTCTATTTTGGTCGTTTTGGTATTTTAATGTTGCCATTCTCATCAGTGATGTTCTGTTTAATGCTGCAGGGTACACAGCAACCTACCTCATGGAAAATGTGCATCATTACCACACTCAGCACAACAAACATGCCGGCACACAAGGACACACACACACACACACACACACACACACACACACACACACACACACACACACACACACACACACACACACACACACACACACACACACACACACACACACACACACACACACACACACACACACACACACACACACACACACACACACACACACACACACACACACACATGCAGGATCTGTTAGTGAAGCCAGACATAAAATAGTAACTTTGTTCAATGCTAGCATACAATTTTTCAAATGTCTGATCCATCACTTCCTGTTTTAGTAAGAGTGGAGGCGATGGGTGCTGCGGGTGAGGGGGGGGAGGCGGGCGTTTTTCTGGGCAGCTCCGTCTAATGAGCAGCTCTTTCACCGAACCAGACAGTTTATGGGGTGGCTGCCAGCCTCATTAAGAGCAGCTCTTAATTGCCCTTTTCTAGCCAAAACCCAAAAGCTGAAACATCTGCTGGCCCATGAACCCTGCTCCTCCTCCCCTGTACCCTCTTCCGCCCTTCATTCTGCTCTGGCACTTGTTGAACGTCTCTACCACCACCACTGACTTCCATAACAACAACAGCGTTCAGGCAGTGAGCCCCCCTACAGAGCTGAACGATACACTTACATTGACCTATTTTGCGCTATATAACATATGTGCAGCAGGAAAGCAATTTTAAAAATAGACCTATGGACATAATTATAATTATTATTAGGGTAATAAAAACAATAATGTTAGGCCAATTAAATACGGAAGTTTTGATTGTTCTACTATAATGGAGTTATATTCTCCTGGTTGAAAGAATCCTGTTGGGAAACAAACTGTTCTATATCACTGTTATGTTCACATAAATGTAGTGACCATGTAGTGACCATTATCTTATGTACACATCTATAGTCCAAAAAATAGTTCTGCCATAAAATGTATTTTGACAAAAGTCCTAAAGTTACGTTTTTGTTGACATAGTCGTTGTACATGTACACTTTATGTCAAATCAAATATGTGATTATGAGATGAAAAATTATATTTTAGAGGACATTAGAGCCTGATTAAATAGTTTTTATTATGCTACTCTAATATGATTATGTTAAGGTTAAAGCAAATTATCTTTGGGGAAACGCACAGTTCTGTATTATAGTTTAAATACACTTAGTGACTATAGTATAAGGTGACATCTACAATTGAATGCAGTCCAAACCAACAGTCCTGCCATAAAGTTTAACTTCACAAAATCATAATAAAGCATAGGTTTTGGTAATATTGTTGTTAATATGTGAAGTTAACTATATTAGCTTATTCTTGATGTAATAGTTAAAGTAGGAGTTGAACCTGATTGCATCCAGCCCTCACTTTTACTTGGTGTTAACAAACATGAGGGCTTCTGAGAATTAGAAACACCTCTAAATACAATGCATTCCAGTGCATCAACACCACTAACTATGACCTCAGTGCTCAAATATACACTTGAATAAACACCTTTATGACAGTAAAAATGAATATTATAGTTATCATAAAAGTAGACTTTATAGCAGAACTGTTGTATTGGGTTGCATTAGACTGTACAGGTGTACCAAATAAAAATGTTTCTCGCCAAAATTGCGTTTCCCGCGGGCCCAATAAAGCTCATGAATGCATTGCTACATTTCATGATGTGTTTCCGTAACCAACTCGTGATCAGTGGAATATCTGTTTTCAGTCAAAAAGCTCAGATAAATCCACTGTACACAAAGGTAGAGACTAGCTGGAGAATTTAGAAGCTAAAACACCAGATGTTCCACTGATGGGTTGGTGGAGACCAAAATAAGTTTTAAAGAAAAGTGAATATTCGACTCAAGTTAATCAGGTGGACTCAAACCCTATCCTATGAATGATAATGTAGCTTCTTGTTGGCTAAATGTGTACTTAATAGTAAATAGGCTTTTTTGTGTTGCTAACACGTTAGCCTAAACAACTCATTATGCTAATAACATGTCCGAGTTATAATAATAATACATTTCATTTATATAGCACACTTTAAAAACAACGTCATCTCAAGGTGCTTGACAATGCTATAAGGAGAAAATTATAGAACAAATAAAATAAAAATATATCTAAGGAGCATATTGAATAAAATATGGTAATATATAAAAAAAAAAGTTTAAGTTGTGTTTTAAGCTTTCAGTGCTTCCCCCAAATGGTGACAAAACTGTACAAATGCTTGTTCAATCTCTGTCTACACGTGTCCTACACCTCTGAGATGTTTAGTTTTCCAAAAAGTACAGGCTGTACTGCGCTAGATCAAAATACCATCTGTATTTACAAGAAGAAAAAAAAAGGCGTAAAGTTTCAAGTAATTCATTATCTTATGTGAAAAGTGTTGGAAGATAAATATCGTAACACAAATACAAGACTCGATGATTTTGATCTATAGCACCATGAACTCACGTAGCCATGGTTACTCATACTTTCCTGTATCCGAGCTGAGTGGGAGGCTGTGGGAGAGTTAGCTTGTTGATAAGTGTCCCAGATACAGACTGCTAGACTGCCAGAGGAGACTGATAAGACAACTTCTCATTGTCCGGTGCCCAAGGTCACTAATTCCCTGTGTGTGACAGAAACGTTGATAATGAGTCGCTGTGCGGTCAGAGTGGCCTTCCTTCCTCCTGTGCGAGATACACAAGAGGAAAGAAAAGAAAGGCCTTCTGGGCCAGCAGACCATGATCACTGTTAAATAAAGCAGAGACAGTCATGATTGAAGTTGTGCAGAGGCTAACACTTCAGGGACTTGAATAACAGGAGTAGGGACATTTGAACAAAATACTTTATTAGTTACATGGCTTGTTAATAGCAGTGGTCTGGTTTTGGTCTGACCCTTTTTTAACAATCATTACAAATAAATAAATAAATGAAATAAGTTTAACAGAAATAGTTTAAAATACGTTTTTTAACGTTTCAACTCTGAAGTGTCGACAAACTGTTCCCCACATCAATAATAGATGATTTGACCTATTTCCAACAAATCTCAATTCTTCACATTTATATTTTATTGTACATGTTGGATTCATACTGAGAGTCTATCAGTTGAGTGTCTTTTTGTGTGGCCTATGTTAAATGAACTACATGGGAAAGCAAGATGATATATCATCTTTTGAAATCATTGAATGTTCTTGTTCTTTCACATTGGAGCAATGATTGCGCTGGAGGAGTTTGAAAGTACCCCAGGGCTTCTTCAACCACATATCCCCTCTGCTTGCTGAAAAAAACAACCGTTAAATGCTTTTTAATGTTTGACCTCCTATCAGTGTTTTCTCGCTGTATAGTGGGAACAAGCAGAAGAACATAAAAACATACAACGGGGAACATGGTTACCCAGCCCTGAGACAGATTTGTTTGTGTGGCCTACATGTCACAACAGTGCGTCCTGTTCCATGTCACAGCCGTGTGTGTTTGGGTGTGCGTTTGGGTGTGCGTTTCCCATTGATTACCTGGCTGGGTGAGATGAGACAGGGGGGGGAAGTGTGGGAGTGGGTCTGGGAGAGCGTGTGCGGCGGAGGTTTTCTCAACTTTGGCAGGCTGTGGACAGCTGGACCATCGGTTCGAGTTTCTTCTCACAGCGAGGCTGAAATTTCAGCCCCTGAAAATTGAGGGTAATAAACGATTGGGGCTCTCAAAACAACTTCTCCGTGTGGTTTCTTTTCCCGCCCTTCCTTATTTATCCTGTCCCGGTGCCTTTGCCCCGGCCTCAGCTCGGCTCCGACGAGCGCTGGTATGATAGCAAATGTGATTATGTCAAAATATTTTACTCCAAACATAGTCGAATGGTAAAAATCCCTCCGCAGCATTAGTATTATGTTGAATCAGCAGGGATCACAGCTGTTCTGGGCACAGCGTGGTTCACGTGGTTAGGATTATTCCCTGACCACAGAGGCTGTGTTCCTCCTGATCTGGAGTCAGCCATCCCAAAGTGTTTTTCAAAGCTTTTGGGGAAGTGAGAAGTGCTGATGAGACAGTTGTGTGTAGCAGCGCTGGTGCAACTGAAGTGAGTAACAGGATGAAGCAAGGTTCTGGCATGGCCTCGGACATGACTGAGGAAGTGGGAGCAGTTTAGAGATGCATCTCAGTTTGAATCATATTGACAGCAAAGATACAGTCATAGTTAAGTCACTCTCCACTCATAGATATTGTCAGTTTACTTTGTATGTTTTGTTGCCCTACCAACCGCCCGTTTTCGACAGATTCTGCTTTCAACAAACTGAAACATACCATGATGATTACTTTGTGATGATAACAGCTGTAATAGAGACTGTAAAGAAGCCTGCATGTTCCCATAAGTACCCAGATGGTCCGTGTATGTCTTCACATTAGCGTGACTCTGTATCCAGACGTTACTCAGGACTCACAGGTTCCTGTCTCTGTTGATTCTGGTACAGTCCTTCAAGGACAGCCTTCAAGACTTATCCTTCAACATTAGAGCTTTAGTTAGTGCTGAAAAGCCTAGTTCTTTTTTTGTGAACTCGGAAAGTGTACAAGACATTTAAAAAAAAAAAATCGACATTTTATTGAGTGAGCAATTCTGGAGAAGCATTGTTGATTTAAAATGTGTCAGCACCCAAACTCTCCGTCTCACTCCCAATCCCTTTCTCTTTATACATCCTTGGCATTTCCCCTGTCCTGTGCACAAGCAGCTGTTGCTGATTGGCTAGAATGTTTTTTCCATTTTCAAAGCCAGGCCAGGATATCAATACTAGGTTGTTTTGAATCGCACACAGCTCGGACAGCTAGCGTATCGTGAGGACATTCACTAAATTTGACCAACATTTTTTTGATTACTATTGCTTTCTTCCCCTTTTTTTTTTATTAAATGGGAGACATTTTTTACGGATAATGCAATAATCTAGATTAGATTAAAACAACAATGAAGAAAAGGCACATTTGTAATGACCCAACATTGTTTTCAAAACAACATTTAGCTAAATCCGTATTTTTTCATAAGAGTTGCGTGGCAACCACACTGTAACGAGACTCCAGGAAGTCACAGCACCCAAACTGTGCTCCTCCTTAAACCACAACATGTTGTTTTCTGTTTGCGAAAGGATTAACCAGTGAGATCATTAATAGTGTGATTATTAGGGAGCTTAAAACGTGTTGGTGTGTGTGTTGTTTGAACTTTGAAGTGATCCAAGCTAGCAGTTTCCCACTGCTTCCAGTCTTTGTGCTATGCTAATCTAAGCTAATTGCTTCTTAGTTCAAGCTTTGGGCGTGGACTCAATCTCCCAACCTAATTCTAAGAAAGCAACCTAACGTATTTCCTGAAATGTTATCTTCAAAATAACCAAATTGTTGTTGCATGTGCAATGTGAATCACACTCAACAGTGTCCTCAAAGTGAAAAACGACACATCCTCACTGAGAGCGTAGAACTGAAATGACTCTTAACCTCGCTGCTGCAGATGTCAGGTGATTTGTACAGAACGGCCCCATGAAGGAGGCAGGAGCAGTCAATCAGAGGAGCAGAGGTTTCACAGCCCAGCTGTCAGAAAGCTGAGCTTACCTCTCTCCTTACTCAGCAGAGCAGAAAAAAACACACACTCTTGTCTCTTCATTTCCTCGCTCTTTCTTTCCCCTCCACCTCCTCCCCCCGCTCCCTCTGTGATGAATGGAAGGTATGAATTCTCCGCGGCCTCCCCGGCTTTCTCTCTGAGGCGCTCGGCAGCTGAACAAACAACACGCTCCCGACTTAAAGGCACAATCAGGAATGTATTTGAACCATGTACATTTTGGGGTTATATTGGCCCTGAAGCGCTCGAGAAGGAACATGGAAAATAGATTTTTGTATATATGTCATAACTCAAAACTTTGATTTTTTCCCTCTGTAACTGTAAACAAACCTTTTATAAGCTCAGACGAAGCAGCTCATTTATCAAAACTCTGTTAATGAATTTTAATGAATGCAAAACCTAAATAAATCACTGCATAAACAAAGCCAGTAATGGGAAAAACGTCTCTCAGCTCTGTCTCTGAAACATGTGGGACCAGACTCAAAGAGGTGGTGGTGCTGGTGGAGGAGGAGGAGGAGGAGGAGGAGAGGGAGTTTTGTTGGTCAGGTCTGGAGGGGTGGTCCTGGTCAGGAGTCAGACCCAGCTGTTGTGGCCTTTTTATCCATTCCACAGCACCAGAGGTTGTGGTGGAGGCTTGGATGAGTTAGAGAGAGTCTGCATGACAGGGGTGGGGGGAGGAAGAGGAGATGGATGAGGATGATGAGAAGCAGATGGAGGGCGGGTTTTTTTTATATATTTCTTTTGCTATCTGCCTGTGACGCAGGTTGAGCACTCCAGGTGCATTGTGGGTAGCTCATATGAGTACATTCCCAGCTTCTTGTGGCTCCGATTTATCCGAGTATGGCATTCGGTGATGCAGCTGTATGCCGATGATTTACTTAAATAAAAGTACCGAAATACTTAAGGAGATGTACAGATGTATTTTCTGCAAATAGACTTAGAGTACCACAAGAACAAAAGTTATCCTAAAACAGGTAAATGTGTAATTGTGATGATATATGACTATTTACGGCATTTTTAGATCGTGAATAACGATACATCAATATGTAAGTTGCCTTTTACTTTTGTAGTTGCTAAAGTTAGAGCTAGTTTAAACCACTTTACAAACAGTGCAGTAGTTTGGTCCAGTGGTTCCCGCCATCATACAGGTCTGAACCCCTCAAAATCTTAGAGGGACATTTTTGGGCATTTTTCAAGCATTGTTTACGACTTGGTGTTTTGACCAATCTAGGCCCCTAACAGTTATTCATATGAAAACAAAACTCATAAGTTACAAGGATCCCCAAGTAGACACTGCTTGTTGTAACAGGTCACGTCCATAACATTTGCAAACACAAGGAGTCATCTGTAACAATGTGCTCATAAGTTGTATGGTACATCTTACTTCTACTCATCATAGAGGAAAGGGATAGTTGATTGATCAGGGACAGTTGTGCTTTAAGCTAAATGCTAATGTTGGCATGCTAAGATGCACACAGTGACAATGTTAGCATGCTGATGTTCAGCAGGTATGGTGGACGCCATGTTTGCTATTGTGGTTCCTGAGGGTGTTTCTCAATGTCGAGGAAGGCTGCTCCAGAGCCACTATTTCAAGCATACTACGTCATCGAGTGCCGCCGAAGGACTGTTCCAATGTCCAGGATCCTTGGAATTCTACCGAGGCCGGCGTACTTCGTAGCGAGAAATTTCGAGGCTGCACATGTGTAGACTCCGCGGTCTTAAAATCCCCACAATGCTTTGCGCACGGAACAATTTCCAAATCTTTGGCGGAAATCGCACTCCATTTAAGGCGGGGCCTCGCATATGACGCACACCTGCACACCTGTTAGCCTGTTCCACAATTCTTCGTTTTCCGAGGCTAGGAAGGATTCTTGCCTCGCTTCCGAAGCAAGTGACTCGGAAGACATGTGCTACCAAGCAAGCGTCCTCGACATTGAGAAACACCCTGAGTGTTACCATGCTCACATTTGCTAATTGGCCCAAAAGAGTGCAGTTTAGGCTGATGGGAATGCCATTAGTTTTGCAGGTGTGTGGTTGTTAACCAAAGTATTTGAACAAGTCAACTTGAGGAAAGTTTGATTCATCCTCTGGGGACCATGACTGTCTTTACAACATTTCAGCTAACTCCATTTAATAGTTGTTGAGAACGTTTAGTCAAATTGCCATCCCTAGAAGCACACATGCAGAGCTGAGAAGTGCAATATTTCCTCCTAAAATCCAGTAAATTAAAAATGAAGTGGATACTTAAGTACATTATGAGTAAAAGTACAAGGTTTTTTTCCACTCTGCTTCCAGGCAGAAAGGTGAGGCTGTAGCTGCTCGACGAGATGATGTGAAATACACAGTAGAGCGCTGGAGGCCTGACAGCTCTTTAACGATCTGCAGGCTGTGTTATTCAACTGGTCTTCTCTCCCCCCACCCACCCATCCATCCACCCACCTCTGCACGCTGCAGCAGCCAGAACATTCCTCACACATCTGGCCCCGAGTCTTTCCCAAACGCTCCCTCTCCTACCACTCTGCGCCGTAATTACCCACAAGCCCTGTGTTCTCCTTTTCTCTTTTCTTTTTATGATCCTTAGCCCCCTCCTCGGCTGAAATCATAAAAGCATGGAGCACACAAACGTCATTTATAGTCATGATTTAGAAGGAAAGAGGCTTTCTGGTGTCCACAGAGATGTGCCATCCAGAGATATGTTTTTTTCTTCAGCCAAGTGAGTGTTGCCAGAACTTATAAAAGCAAGACAGACATAATGAATCAGTTACCCAGTTTGAACCGTTATTTCTTCTCTCCATTGTTGTTTGCCCCTTGGAGATGTTTGTGCTGTTTTGAAGCAGCTGAGTCAGACAGGATCCAATGAGTGGGAGTGGGAATAAACAACATTTCCAATGATATTGATTTCTTATGGGACTGCCTTGTGTGCGTGTTCTCCAGCTGTGGAAAGTAACTTCGCACTTTAACTCAAGTACACATTGTTCATACTTGTACTTTATAATTTCTTTTTACTACTTTCCAAAGGCAAATATTGCACTTTGTACTGTAATATTTTACTACTTACTTTTCAAGTTGAGATTTATTATATAAAAAACATATTATAAGAAGCTTAAAAAGTGATGTCTAACTGGGGCTTCTAGAAATGTTTCGCAGGTCTACAGTTTTTAGTAGCTAAAGAAATATCCCCTCAATCTGGTTACATTTAAATAACCTTTTGACGTCCAAAAGTAAAATCATCCCACAATTCACTTATAGCAAGATTCACAGAAAAATCTAAAAAAAGAACATCAAATGTCAGTTTTTTCTACTTTAATCTCAAGTGAATCTTCTATGAGATGGGGTGATGTAATAATGTAGCAGTCACAGAGTTTATTATTCTGCAGAAGGAGTCTTCAAACTGTCAAAGTGTTATGTGCATTTTGTTGATTAAACCTCTGCCCTGAATAGGATTTTGAAGGAGAATTTTTAGCTTGTAATGGAGTACTTTTCCACTAAGCATCTGATCACTTCTTCCAGCAGTGTGGTGTGAGAGCGAGCGGGGCGGGGGGTCAAAGGTTGACGGCACGTGGGGTCGGTCAGCGCTGATGTGTCTGCGGTGAGCCACATGTCTGAGCGTCCACGGGAAGTAAGGGCGCATGCAAGGGGGCTCGCATACAGGAAGGCGCTTTGTTGTCGCTCCCTGCCAGGAAAGAACTATTGTTAAAAGTACCCGGTCTTGTTTTTTTATCTGAAGGCACTGTTTACTCCTGCTTTGTCTGTAATCTCAGGCCCCTCGCTCCTGTACCTCCCCCCCGCTGGCACCCCGCCACACATTTGTCTTGCAGCCCTTGTGTTTTCCAGATAGTGGCTTACTTTCACACTGTGGGAACAATTGTTGCGACACTTGAGTGCCTGCTATCTGAATTGGATTAAAGGTTTGTTTGGAGCTTGATAACACCCACTAGAACTGATATGGTGGGAATACATATGAGTAAAAGCGGCCTGTGACAATACCTGTACATGCAAAGGTGAAAAGCGAGGGAGATTATAAAGGAAGGATTGAAGGTAAAAGTCCCTTCAAGAACGAGTTCTCAGATCCCTAAAAGCTGTGTTTAAAGTGACCTTATCATTGAAGTTGCACTTATATCTTGTTTTTATTCTGATTAACCAAATCGTCCTGCGAGAAAGAAACAAGACACTTTCATTGTCCTTTACCGAGAAACACAACAACCCTCTCTACACTCAGCAAACAAAGTTTACCAGCTAACTGTTGCTAAACAGATTTATGACGCAAGGACTGACGGAGTGGTTCAACAACTACATGGTTCATTTGTTTGAGGAACCTTTCATTGTTGCATGTGTCTCCTGTTAGTCTGAACTTTTCAATGCCAAAGACTTCTCACAGTTTGGTGTTGCAGTGATTCAAGTGTCTGTCTTTGCAACAGGCTGATGGCTAGCATCCTGTCTATAAGTTAGCATGCTAACAGCTCAATATGATCATCTAAAACGACAATCCAACATTTGATGTATTTTGTCATAGTTCTTCTTTTGTGTTTCATAGTCTATTCACTATGTTCTAGGAAACCCCACCACTTCAATAACATGGCATCAGTTTATTAAAATATATTGAATTGAAAACAATAGATAATATCCAAAGAACGTTTATAGCTAACAGTGCGTTCTCCCCCTGAGATCCACCCCGATGACATTCTTTCTCTTCACCGTCGGACTGTACGCTCAGCGGCCCTGCTCTCCATGCTTAAATCCCCCCTCAGTCTGCATTCAATAGAAATGGAAATTTGAGGCCCTCCCCTCCCGCGGCTCCTCCGTCTCCTTGCTTCACTCCCCCAGAATGAGCCAGGATGTTTTGAGAAGTGGGATATTGCTCCTAATGGATTCCAAACACCACAAAAGTTTATTAGGAAGCAGGGCATCGTAAAAAAAAGTAGGAGGTGGGGGTGGAGGGAAAATAGGAGAGGAGGAGGAGGAGGGGGAGGAGGGAGAGGGGTAATGTGTGGATAGTTTCTGTTTTGTTTTTGAAGAACATTCATTTTTTACTCCTCTGCTGCAGGAAATGAACATTAACACGGTTAGTCTAAATGACTGGAGTTGTATTTTTAGTTCAGCCAGGCGCTTTCTTTGTCCTCGTGTCTCTCACAGTTTCATTAGTATGACTGATGCAAATCAAATAACGACATCTGACTTGTTATACTTAGATACAACCTCGAAAATAGCTGTTTCTCAGGCATACTAACTGTGGGAAGTGAACCTAGGAACTGTTACATAGACCACATAGACTGCTTCGTGTGCAATGTTCTTGATCAAATTAAAATAAAACACAATTTCCAAACAAATTGGAGTGAGCCTTGGAACAAAGGGAAGCATGCAGCAGTGTTTACTAGAACACCTAGAGACACTTTATTGTCTAATGGCTGCAAATCATGAGAACAGACCCAAACTAACAATGAATTGATCCAGAGTTTGATCAAACAGTAGCCTATTCCTTTCTTCCATAGAGCTACTGTAAATAATAACATTTGTATCCATCCACCACTGAAAATAGTCCCAAAACCAATACTACATAACTCTTGTTTGGTCAACTTTTCCTAAAAACGACATTGCCAGATGATTCAGGAAATATCTGAGCCTTTTTTGAAAGAATTCCCAAACACATGGATGTTATTGGTGTTTGTTTCCGTCTCTGAATACCAATGGTGACCTCATCAGACAGCACACATGGCCGCCACATCCTTAACACGACTCTCTAGGGAACACTTGTTCATCAAAAGTGCATATTAGAAACCAAAAAAGAGCTGGGTGAAAGATAAGATAGGTCATAGTTTGGCCTTTTGGGACGATGTGCCTTTACGTTTTTTTGATGTCGGGGGTTGATTTCCCAAATGATGAACTTTTCCCTAAAGTATTCCTTTAACATGGTTATTTATTATTGCTTTGTGCATCTTTTAGGCAACCAGTATAGAAGTAAAATCTTTGGTGCATTTTGGTGCCTCTTTATAGCGCCTGTAGACTCCCAGTGAAAGCGAATGGAAAATGTGGAATTAGATTGAATGCCTTTGCAGTGTGTTGGCTCGTGTGCTGAAGCAGTTTTCCTTGATGTGTGTGTGATTGTGTGTATTCATGGCCTTCTCTTGGCCGGGTCCATCCTTGCGTCAGAGGCCTTAATCTGGTCCTCTGTGCACAAAGCCTCCCTTTGATGTGCTGCTGCTGCTTCCTGCCATGTTCAAATAAAGCTTCACAATCAAATTGAGTCTGCTTCCACTGAATGCATTAGTGCTTAATAGCGTTATTGATCAGTGTAGAATAACTCTACAAGACCCTCTCTCAATTCTTCCCAGTTCTTCTTATGCCCCCCCAGGCTTCAGCCTCAGAAGTGAAGCAGTGAGTTGAAGAGGAACAAATACCCTCCAATGACTTCGCCCCTCAATGGGTGATACGAGGCTCTTTAGAGAAAAGATGGGATTGCATTTGTGATTTCCTGCTTGATCCTTTAATCCTTTAGTCTCTTTTCTTGGGCAACAAAACCTAATTTTATTCCTCAATTCCTTATTTCGCCCAGCCGGTAGTTTGAAGTCGCTTGTTGTTTTTGCAGAAGTCCCCTTTAACGAGGCAGTTTCACGTCTGCTTTGACATTTTTGGGAATCTGCTTTTTCAAGATTTGGATGGAAAGATTGGAACTATTCTCCTGTATGTCAAATATGAACTCTTGTTTACTTAGCGCAAAGGCTACAAATGGAATACTTTTATAGTACAGGACAGTACAGTACACTTACTGCTAGCCTTGGTCCATTCAAAGATAACAAAACCATTAGCAGCACCTCAAAAGATCACCAAAAAAGGAAGTTATAACTTGTTTGTTTGGTGTAAAGTGTAAAAATAATGGGCATGTTGATAGGCTCTTTCTTGGCCCGCATCAGTCACTTACACGAGTCTCTGCATCTCCTTTTGATCACTTTGATAGCATAAGCGTAAGTGTAATGTCAGTACATAAAGCACCTAAATCTACATTTGGTCTTCACCTTGATCTTCTTTATTCAGTGGCTCCTTGAGTTCCATTTAGTTTGACGGGTCACACACTTTGGTAGATTCCTAGTCAGGTCATGGTGGTTTAAAACTGACACATCACCCCCTGTAAATATGCAAGTGGTCATTTTTATGATTTTAAACATCCTGGGAAATGTGCCCATACATTTTTTTGATGCAGAAAATGGATGCTATTATATATCTTATATCTGTCCAACATGTAAGGACAGTTAGCTAAACATAGCATAGCATAGCATAAAGACAGGGCAAAAAAGCTTGGGTCTTTGCAAAGGTTTCCGTAAAGATGATACAAACAGCATATCATTTTAGCTAGCGGTTTCCATCTGTTTACAGTCTTTATGCTGAGCTCACATACACAAACGTAACATCATAGTTCTCATGTAACTCTAAGCTAAAGAGTGAATAAGCATATTTCCCCAAAATGTCAAACTGCTGCTTTAAGTAATTCTCCCCTCGACAGATCATTCGCCATGTGTCTACAAAATCGTGCGTTGAGAGAGTTGGCGTCTCTGTTCCTCATCAGTGGAATCCTGACAGACGTGCTCTCCAGCCCCAATAATCAACCCCCCAAAAATGAGGGGAGATGTTTTCTCTCTGCTGCTCAGTGAGAACAGAAAAGCTCAGTGGGAAGGGGGGGGAGAAGTGGGGGGGAGTCAGCTGAAAATTGGAATTCTCTGAGACGTGCCCCCGCCTCCACGGGCCTTCCCGGGCCAAGTTAGCCGTTAAATCCCCCTTTCTTCTTACTGATGACCCGTGAGTGATGTGGGGGAGGGGTCACAGGGTCAGTGTGCTGGAGCGGAGTGATGCTGATGGTGATGATGAAGGTGGTAGTGGAAAACGGGGTAGAAAATGAAGACCAGGCGAGGAAGCACACTTGTCTTTCCACTCCTGTAATCCCTCCAATTTGGATTATTAAACCTAAATCTGTGTCCCGGACTCATCAGAGCCCACATTGCTCACAAATGACTCCCAGGTGTGTTGAAGGCATCGTTGCCCACAGAGAGATGGGAATACGAAGCAGCTTCATGAGGCACAGTTTGAAGTTAGTTATGAGTTATGAGTAATACAATGTTGCTTTCAGGGCAGAACTCCAGCTTGAATTTCTCTCCCTTGAGGATTGAGAAACTTCAGGGTTGGGCTGCGTTTGTGAAACCTTTTAAGATGAGCTAATAAAACAAAACAAACTGTTCTATAAACTCATACATTTGTCATCCAGTTGTCAAGCAGCTGTCAGCACTTGCGAAGGTGATCTTATAGAAAGACTTACTGATACTGCGTGTGTTACTACTGTGTTAGTTCTCGCTTGGTACAATATGTTCTGATGTGATGATGTGGTCTCTTGTTGAAAAGGTTAAAACAGAAATGAGAAAAAGGACAAAACCAAAGTGAAAAGCAAGTGGGAGTATCTGTGGTTTCAGTACCTTCTCTAAATGTCATGCGACTGAATATCACCTTTATCTAGTCATAATCACATAGAGATCAAGATCTGTATTGCAAAAAGAGAGAGAAAAACAAACCTAGCCAGACATAACAGAAAGACAAATGCATACAATACAATAATAAATCATTGGTTTGATTAATTTTAAACTGTTGTTCTCCAAACAGTTGATGATTTTGTACACATGCAGCAGAAACTGATAAACACTATCATACATTTGAGTCGTGTTTTTTTGTATTGGACATACGTCAAATATGAAATCTCGTTAGCTGCTCAATGCTCACAAGTTAACTGTGGTTTCTGCTTCATTACAAACAACACCTTTAACATAAATCAAGTAATTTAATCATTGTTATTATAAAAGTATTGATTATAACTGCCTTAAACCTGACATATTTAGCCATTTTGAGGCATTTTATAAAATGGTTGTGATACATTTGGTAGCTAATGGTTGCCTCTTTAGACATCATTAAACATGAACCAACTTTAGGAATGGCTGCGGCTGTGTTTCTTGATTCCAGTTGAACATGGTCCTACATTAACTTGACTTTTAGCTCTGTTCAAGTGAAGTTGATGACTACAAAAACAATAAGCTGAAACGCTCTGTAGAGCTTAGAGGAACTGCTGAGTTGGATAATTTGTTTCTGTTTGTTCGTCACAATAAGCAACCACTTTTTACATCAAAACTCAAATAGTTATTTGATCCATGGTTAGTTAAAAAAAAATGCATTAGTGCAGCTTTAAATTAACCAAACATCAAATGTTCAACTTTCTAAATATATGCATTTAGAATGTGGCTTGTTTATATAATTATTTTATTTAGACATTTAATTTCCGCTTTGACTACATAATAATCATTGTCATATGCATTGAGGTCAAAATAAATAATATTGTATAAATTATTACTTGAGAGAAACGATAAATAAGTGTGGGGTGAAAGGTGTTGCACAATATCCACCACCCACGCACTTATATCGCATTCAAAAAACCGGCCAAACTCCTCGAGCAACAGTTCACTGCAAGACATGCTGCCAGCTGCCATTACCTCTCAACAACAACAAGAAGCTGCTGTGTTGAACCTGAACACTGAGCAGTAATGAGTTCTGTGTTGTTGTTTTATCATATTGGTCGTTATTATGCTTCGTGTGAAAGCTACTCCTGCTTATCAAAATAGCTGCACACAGTTTCCACCCTTCACAAGGCCTAACGTTGAGCTACCTGTTCATGCTTTTGTTAATAATGGGTTTGGTTTTTATTCTGCATATTCTCCTCCACTGCTTTTATCATAGCGCATTGATCTTTGCACATATACTGCTGTATATACTGTATTTACGCTCAGTGTATTTATTCTTATTTATACATTTTACATCTAGATACCTTTACTTGTATCATTTATTTTGTACAGGCTGCTGATAGATGTGTATATAACAGACTGTTTGCACTCTGGTTAGACCCTCTTAATTTCGTTACACTCTGCTTGCATGGTGTAATGACAATAAAGTAATCTAATCTAATCATTGATTATATTTTCAATGCTTTTATTTCTAACCTTCGTGCTGTTATTGCATCAATTGCCTGCCCGGGAAATGCATGTTAGAATGATCTTTTCTGGCTGACTTCACGTTGGCACAAAAAGTTAATTATATGCCCTGTCAAAGCAATATTTTAAACTAATTGAGGGAGGAGTGAATCAGAGTTCTGGCATACCTTGTCTCGATGTGAGCACTGATTCCACCCTTCTTGTCTGAACTCGTACGATCCGTGGGACCGGCCGACGCAGCCAATGGGATCATCGCCAAGGTGAGAATTGACACACCCAGAATGCCTGCTAGTATTTATTGAGATGTGTATCTATTATTAGTTTGCTTAGCACCTGAGCGAACATGCATGTCTTCTTGTTGCTCTGCACATTTCCAAGATGGGGTCCCACAAGAACCGCTGAAAAGATTCATGATTCCTGTGCATATATACCCTGGATTCATGATTCCTGTGCATATACCCTGGATTCATGATTCCTGTGCATATACCCTGGATTCATGATTCCTGTGCATATACCCTGGATTCATGATTCCTGTGCATATACCCTGGATTCATGATTCCTGTGCATATACCCTGGATTCATGATTCCTGTGCATATATACCCTGGATTCATGATTCCTGTGCATATACCCTGGATTCATGATTCCTGTGCATATACCCTGGATTCATGATTCCTGTGCATATACCCTGGATTCATGATTCCTGTGCATATATACCCTGGATTCATGATTCCTGTGCATATACCCTGGATTCATGATTCCTGTGCATATACCCTGGATTCATGATTCCTGTGCATATCACTGAGCTTTTTCCGTAATAAAATGCCAACGGCTCTTTTTTCTTTATGAAAGAGAACTTTTAGTGTTTTGATCTATACTTAAGTAGAAGAAATAAACAAGAGCTTTGGGTTATAAGGACGTTTGGCTTATGGAAAATCCTTCACTGCACTTCATTTTACCTTTTTCCAACTGCTGAATCACAGTCAGGCAAATAAACAACTGCAATAAAACTGATTTTTATTTTAGATACTAAACTTCCACCTAACTTTGAGTAGTTTTGTCCTACCCGTTTGTTGTGGTTAACAGTTCTGATGGAAACATTACGTGCATACACTGTAGGTCTTTCTAAACAGTTTGTGATATACAAGGAAAATACATTTGTTATTCAAACTTGTCCAGATTATGATTTATATTGACAGGTGAATAAACTCTGCCAAGTAACAACTGCACCTTAATTCAATTGAAGAGAGTGTTTTGCCTGGAGCTCTCCCTGGGAACGAGTCAAAAGGACGCCAACGGGCTCACTTCAGCATGAGCAATAGCTGAGAATTGACTGTCAATACTGAGACAAAGGACAGAAAGGGAAGTGGGAGAAGAAAGATACGAAGAGGACAGAGAAGTCTTGTACACAGCGGGGTGGTTCATAGTTTTAGGGCCCTGTTGAATTGGGGCCAGTGTCTTGATCGCTAGCGCAGCACTGCCGGGGTCAACACTTCTCTACTGTGACCGAAGCAGCGTGAAATCTGGATGAGTGCACCCGTATCTCCCAAATCCTGCTTTTGTCTAAACAGAGAGGTGGTTGTGGGGGTGTTTTGAATGTGTGTGTTGTGCCGTTATAGATTTTGTGAAGAGTTTTAGGATTTAAAAGTAATAATGAAACCAAAATGCAATATTTTTTACTTTCGTTTTTCAAGGTTTCCTGCTATTACCACCAATACGTTGGTTAGCTAGGAACTTTATTGTGCAATTTGGATAATAGACTTTGGTTTTACCCAACAGTATACATTTAAAAGCCACATCACTTAACATCAACAAACATGGCTTAAAAAAACTGATTCAGGCAACAATCTAATTTGGGCTGGAGCTAAACTAAGTGATGAGTGCATAATGAGGCTATGCTTTACGTGGCAGAACATCAACAATGATGCCGTATATCACAGCAAGGTTAGTTTGTTTTGGTTATATTGTTGGTGTTGCAATGCATTCTGCAACACAATGTATTGACCAATTAAACACCTGCATGCTCACATACCATGTGCAATGAGCCTGTACAGTCAGCTGCTTCTCTTGCCAGTATCAAGGTGGAGGATGATAACAACAACATAATTGGACGATGATGACGACAATCACCGTCACAACGTCGTTTGGCATTTACTAAACAAGAAATACACATTCTCTTCTAGCAACACATCCACATGTTAGTTTGTGGTGGTGAGTTGACTTTGAAAAGGGCCAGACAAGCCCTGATGTGTCGTGTATCGTGTTTAGAACTTAACCTAAGTTATATATACTGTATATACAAAATATATGAACAAAAGAAAAATCTACAAGTATTTATTATTGCCCGACCTTGAGTCTTTTATTTGCAGGAGAGTTTTTTAGAATCTTTTGTCTTTGTTTTGGTTTTTCACGAGATTCACTCAGAGTGAAGGTCTGCTATTTTCTTGCCTGTCAATGCTACCTCTGCTATCTTAGTTTTTCTTTAACTAAATCCTTTACCAGGGTAGATTACTTGCCAGAAGGGGAAAGCTGTTTTTCATATCACAATTCAAAACTATACACCAATCGGTTTTATTTTTTAAATCACAAAGTCTTACGGTTTAAGTAACATGCTTTACTCATCATGTCGATCGGAAACCTGCTTCTTGGCCGTCTTATGAACTTTTCATGAGGTTTGGACGAAAGTGTCTTTTCTATTTAATATCAATTTGTCTCATCTCTCTGCATTCGTCTTTCTATCTCTATTTCATCTTTCACACTCTCTTTTCTGTCATCTCCTGTGCGTCGTTTTCCGACCACATCACACTAGCCGACCACAGCGCACGCTACCCGACGCATCACGGCTCCTCTGGCCCTTCTGAAAGTCTTCCAGAGGAAGTCCTTTGAAGGTCCGATCACCAGTGGAAGGTATGGAAACGTCTGTGCTCACCACTTGTGGTTTGACCTTTTTTAGACGAGCCCAACACGTCTGCTTCACCCACAGACGACAGGCCGGAGCTCCGTGATGTGTGGGAGGCCCACTGCACCGTGACACCAGTGAACAGACAAAGAGGTGTTAGAAAAAAGGAGCAATTCATAAGAGATATACTGAAGAGCACTAAGAAGTACAAATACTAAGAGATATATAAGAGAAGAGCAATATTCAAGAGAACATTTGACTATTGGTTGCCTTTGCTTGAATTTGAAAAGTATATTATTGGTAAAAACTCAAGTGGCATATTACTACCTTAAGGATTCATGACACAACTTTTTTTCGCCGCCATACCGAAAAAATTATTAAAACATGTTCCCATTACTTTATTGTCATCTAGATTGGTTATTGGCATAAAAACATTAAATGTAATTGGTTATAATTCTAAAGGTTTAACGAAGCCTTGATGCAAAGAATTCGCCAGGAATATTTCTTCAGTAATTCTGTTATTCAAGTATCAGGGTTCTTACGGTCATTACAAACCTGGAAAAGTCATGGAAATTCAAAATTCTAATTCCAGGCCCTGGAAAAGTTATGGAAAACAATATTTTTCCCAAAGTTTTGGAAAAGTCATGGAAATGTGACTAAAATTGCATCAAATATAATCTATATTTTATCTAATTGCCAAAATAGTAATACTATAATGATAATAAATACTGTATCGTATAGTAAAGAAACTTAAAATGGCATTTAACTGACGAGGTATTTTGCTGGTGAGAGATTTTAGTTGCTTTAGCCTGTAGAAGCTAGTAAGCCTACTATTGGATTTGTTTTAGATAGGCACAACATGTTTCATATGCAGACCTTATTCTCCTGTTCCATGTTAAAATAAACAATTTTCAGTGGTACCGCTGAGACAGAGTAATGTTTTTGATCATGGAAAATTAGGTAAAGGTCATGGAGAAGTCATGGAGAAGCATTGGTGAAAAAGTGTATGAACCCTGAAGTATCTAAAGGAAGCATTTCGGCACCTAAACAGGACTTTAAGGCAAAGATGCATGAACAATTCGGAAATTGAATTTTGGTCTTTTATCAATTGTCATAAGGTTTTATAATAACTGTATACTTGACATCATTGTTTTTGCTATATTGTGAAATATACTTATGTTTTCCCCTGTGGGCCAACGTTGATGTTACTGTGGCTAGGAGATTCTTCCGAGAGCATTTTGACCCAGAAAAATGCAGCAGATTTTGATCAGAAAACCACTGAGCATGCAACTAAACCCATAGAAAACGCTGGCACCGAGCAGCTGGCTGTGGAAGAGAACACCAGAAACACCCACAGAAACCACTGCATCAACAAAAGCAAAACAAACAATAATATACAGCAGTGGCAAAAAAAATCCAGTAAACAAATATATTTATAATTTTATAGCCTCATATTAATTTCTTAAGGCTGAAATCTGTCATGGTTTTTATATTCGCAAATGTATTGTTATTATATCCACCTTTATGGAGGACTGAAAGTGTTGTGGTTGCCATTGAGATCAGGTTTGTTGGGTTACGCCCGTCTATCTGACAATGCCAATACAATTTAACTACCTTACAGCAATACAGTTGTGTAACTATTTCACAGTTGGTAATGTCATACACTGTGGCAACATTGTTTTGCCTTGAATCGCTGATGTGAAGGCAGCAATTCCAGATGGAGTTTATCTTGTATTTTGAATTGTTTATAACCAGTGTAGTATGAAAACAACTAATGATAGAGCAGGGTCTGTGGACTCTGAATATTATCACTCAAGATCTAGATCTGTTGGTAACATACAATACAACAATATAAACAAGCATTGACCTTAAACATTAAACAGCACTGGGACACTCTACCCTGTCACTGTGGCACTAAATGCTAACATCAGCATGCTAACAAGCTAACAATGACAATGCTATCATGACGATGTTAATCTGGTTTAATTTTTAAAACATTTACCATCTTAGGTTAGCATTTTAGCAAGCTTACGTTTGCTCATTTGCACTTAACAGTTCACGGGTATGTCACATTACAGATATTAGTAATGAACCAAAGTATTGGACGATTTGAAATGTCATCAAAATGATTTGCAAAATATATTTGAATACATTTCGGGGGATTATATTTGTAGAAATATTGTAATAAAGAAAGTAGGATGTATTTTTTAAGGCCATTTCACACCTTATCATGTTAATATCATTTGAAGTTGTTTCTATTTCAAAATAAAAGCCCTAGAAACAAACTGTAGTACTCGGGAGTATTTTGCATATTCGTGTTGTTCACTTATCAAACAGTGTGTGAAGGCCTTACATTTCATACACCAATAAAAACACACACACACACACACAGCACTGCTTCTTGGCAGCTGGATGCATCATATAGGAAGCTTCTGCTCTGCTGAAGTTCCCTTGAGCAAGTCCCAGCTGCACAGAGAAGCTGCTCTGTTGCTGAACTTGACCTTTGACTTTGTTGGAGAACGCAAGCAAGGATACATACATCACCGTTAACTATCCTCTTTTTTGTGTTTTATTATGGTAATACAGCCAATGGATAGTGGTCGTACAGTTACTGGCCGCTTGAACAAGAGGTGAGGGAGGAGGGAGAGGGGCCAGCGGTCTGGAGGGGTTACAGTTGGGGTGGGGGGGGGGGGTAATGTGAGTGGATGACAATAGTCCTGCTGTGTTAGTGGAGGAGAAAGGTGTGGGCGGGAGAGTGGTTAGTGGTTGGCGGAGGGGTTTGGGAGGATAAGGAAGGTGGAGGAGGGGGGGGGGGGGGGGGGGGGGCAGGCAGGAGGAGCCCATGGAAATGCAGATTGCCTCTTTGAATGTATTGCCAGGCTCAGCTTTGATGTAAAGGAAAAAAAGAGGGATTTTATACAGACTAACTTTCACCATGCCTCCCTCCCCTCCTGCCTCCTCCCGCCTTTAGTCTCCCACTGCTCCTCTCTCCCTCAATCTCTTCTCTCCCTTCAACTGACAAAACAGACCCTCGGGCACACTGAACCGCCTCCTAAAAACTTGTCCAGTTCTTTCTGCTTTCACTTTCTTTGCAATTTAACTCTCTGTTCACCCTAATGCCGTCTAACCTCTGCAACGTTTCAGAGTTGGTTGGAAGGGGTTTGAGACTAAATCCCTGCTAATAAGTATTGTCTAGATTTAAAATGACCATTTAACTGCACATATTAAAGGTTTCCGGAGAAAAAGCTACTATATTTTACATTTCGCAAAAATCTGAACAAGCGCCGCCATGTGGCCATAAAAGTACAATCTTTCAAAAGCAACGTGAAAGTAACATGATGTTATTTTAGCACTTCAAAACCTATTAGCCTCTAAGTGGACTTTTAGCGCTGCATTGGTTGCATAGGATCCAGGAAGTCCAGTTTGATTGACATATCCATGAGTTTGAAGACTCATCAGATGCTCCGGAAGCTTATTAGGTGTGTTAGACTTGGCTTTAGTTAGTAATGAGAAGCGTACAAATACATCAGTGAAACAAAAGTATTGTTCTTTTAGCAACTTAGCTAGCAAAGCTGTTGATTTCAGTTAACTAGCCTGTTAGCTTACCGCTGTAATACCCCGTTCTGTAAGTCTGTTTTGATTTAAAGGGTGTAGGATTCTGAGAATACATTTCAAGATGGGAGAGAATGGTCCTGTATAGAGAAAAAAAAAGATAGGTCATCAATTGTGACTGACAAGCATGGCTGGTTAGCACTTAGCCTAAAAGCTACAGTAATTTACCAATTAGTCCTTTAAGTAGTTACAATATATCTTGTCTTGCTGTGTATATATTGGAAAAACGTACTTGCTTTCCATGCACCTCATACTTTCCATCGTAATTCAACTTTGCCTCTAAAACGCCAAAACTATAAATTGGGGTTTACTTCAAATTCTACTTCTGGGCTTGTGCAAGCTATTGAGGTTTTACAGCTAATCACTTGCAAATCAAAACCTGTCAGCAGGTTTTTAGGAAAGCCAGTCATAGAACTCCACAGATTTTTGGCATTGACCATTTTGTAACTTTGTCTGAATCATGACGGTCCAAAAAAGGATCACAATCGATGCAGCGAAACCAGAGATAATGCCTTTTTCCAAAAAGCTCAAATGTAGTCACCCTGGATGGCACGCTTGAATAAACATCCCCATTTAGTGACGAATAACAGTAGTAGATAGAATATCAAACATTGAGAGAAACCGATTTAGTTTCCAATAGACCAACATCACCCAAAGCTACACATGTGTACAAACTTGCACACACATTTGCTTAGTCGCCACACACATAAGCTCCTCATGTGGTTCTTCATGAACTTCAGACCTGTTGATTGGGAGCTTAATCCAGTGTGAATATAAAACCTTGCATTGTTTTTGATGGACAATATACTGTAACACCCCTCACCCTCTTTCCCGATTGGAAGCGTTTTCCCTCCTCACTCATCTCAACCCTTTAGCCCTTCCTTTCACCACAGACCTGCATTTCTGATTAGGGGAAAGAAAAGCACACAAAAAAAACAACAGAGTTCAGGTTTTGAGGTGGTCTGGAAAATGCAGAGTGGGCATATTGAAATACAGATAAAAGAAAGAAAGCCGAGTGAATAGTGAGCCAGGCAGGAACGGTTGGATAATTAAATCTTTATACCGCCTTTCTGAGGAGAAGCTAATCTGGTGGGTGGGAGCCGGCCTGTCCTGCTTTTAAAAGAGATTTCCAAAAACTTTTCTTTTCTTGTTTCATGCATTCTACATTTCTGAGCCCACCCTTGGGTTTCTTTGGGCTCAGTGAAATATATTTCTTTTTTCACTGCGTTTGATGGAAGATTGAGTGCGAGGTAGACAATGCCGGACCTCATTACTAGAACCAGGTCTGAGCAGAGATGTCGAGGGAGAAAGGGGAAGCGAAAAAGTAAATCACACAGCAAGAAGGGGGATTTAGAGCGGAGAGAGAAATGCGAGGAGTTTTATCTTACATTTGAATGTAGGAATACAGTGGGTGGTATGTGTGTGAGAGCAGGGTGAGGGGTGGGAGAACAAAAAAGGGAAAGGAAGTGTGCTGTAAAAGAAGCAGTTAGTGGCCAATCTCATGTAAGGAGGACACACTGAGACTGCACTTTTGTCTCCATCCCAAGGAGAAGGAGGAGGGGAGATCAGATGTTTCCTCCTGATAACAAGCAGCTGTGATGATCGCTTCCAGACACACACCGGGGTTTTTTTAAGCAGCGAGGCCAGAGGTTGGCGGTCAACGTGCCCTGACCTCGGCCAGTTCCTCCACATCTCTGCTACCCCCCACCTTTCGTTTCCACCTCTCCAGCACAAAAAAAGACTTGGAAAGTTGGCCAGAAAAGGACTTGGCAAGTCTTTGAAGCCCAAATGTTATTTGCTAAATTAGAGAATGAAGGCTGTCCACAATATGTCATGGCACGGTATTTGGTAAACAATGCTGTGGAGCACAAGTTGTTTTTCAGCTGATTTGATGGTCTGTCTCTTCTTATCGATATCCTCATTTTGTATTCTACCCCTTGAAGCGGCTCTTCCTTATATTAACAATGGGACATATTACGTTTTGTTTAATCAATCCAATCCAAATCTGCAGTTGTACTCAGCACAGTTAAAGGTGGGGTATGTAATTTATTTCAGAAACACTTTTTGTTATATTCCATGGAATGCTCTTAACATCCCGATAGCAATGAATATATTAAATGCTTTGACAATAAATACATTAAAAAATGTCATCTGTGGAAGCTGTAATACTGTAAAAAGCACGACCAATCATCTGAGCCGGCCGGGCTAAAATAACTGGATGGCCTACCTGCCTGTCAGCCTTCCATCTGTGCACAAACTTATCTCGTGCCCTCATTGGTCATGTGCGCGTTCGTGTGTGTTGGAGGAGGGGCTCTGTAAGGAAGTGGCAGATTTTTTTCCGGTTGTGTATTTTCAAATTCTAGCGCACTCGAGCTGGTTTCTCCAAAATTACCTACCCCACCTTTAAGTGTTTTAGCATCTTTAAGCTCATTGTTTTGGTTTCTGGCAAATAACTTTTTTGGTTCAGTCTTATTGCTTTCATGTACCTGTATTCATCTGTTTCTGCAAAAAGAAACTCCCTCTGAAAACTATACCTGCTAGCACCAAACAGCAGACGGAGAAAGTTAACATAGTGTGAACATAGTGAAGCATTTAGCAGCCAAAAGAGAGGTATTTCCTTTAGAAATGGTTGGAGATTAAGGCGCCGTTTACACGAACAGAAAACTGCTTGTATCTGCATAGTTTCGCGTGCGTATAGCCCTATTATTTACACGAGGCCGATAGAAACTGACCCCACAAACGATAACGGGTCCCAAGGTGGATAGATTTGCAAACGAAACGCTCTGGGGGGTCAACCGAGTCCGTGTAATCACCTCTATACGAATATTTCCTGAAAAAATAGCGATAGCCCCGCCTCTCCCCACCTCTCCTGCTCACTGCTGTAGCAACTATCAAAAATAGCTGTGTTAATTAAACGCACAAGGGGTTCTTGAATGAAATAATATTATAAAAGGCAAACCAGAATTGTTAACGCCCAATATACTCCTTAAACAAAATAAACAGAGTCAGATTTCATGCATTGATCCATTATATTGACAAAGGAGGATCTCACCCGGTGTTTGTAGAGAATATCTCTCTCTTTCTGAGCCGTCCTCTCCACGGAGACGTGCTACTTGGTCGATCGATGCAATATCCACAGATTCGGTTTCTTTCAGTTAACTTCCCCGTTGCATTTATCCATATGCTGAGGAAATGACTATATCCCGCTGAATACCAGCAATCGCCACACACACTTCCTCCTGTCAGTAGCTACTGCTAGTGCTACTGCTACTGACCATGCTACAGATATTAGTGCAAAATCTACAGCTCCTCTACCACAACCATCAGCAACAAGTGGACATGGAGAATTACATGAACTACATGTTGCTAAATACACCGCGGGGCTTAAACAGAAGGGTAGCCATGGCAACATTGCAGCGGGGCTGCTCGGGCTGCTCTTCTTCACGGCTTTTGGTGTATTTTGGCGGAAGTTACAGCGCCACTTACAGTCCCGGCATATGTACTACAGCGTTTCCAGCGGCCTCGTTTGAACAGACACGTTAAATGAAACAAATGCATGTGAACGGAAGACTTTTTTGAATACGCATACTGTGCATAAACGCAAACGGTCCCGTGTGAGCGGGGCCTAAACTGAGAACAGAGAACAAAGGAGAATGAATATCGGACTAGAAGAGACAAACATAAAGCTAACGTTGCTCCATGTCCATAACTGTAGCAGTTTTTTGTGCAAAGTTTGCAAATATGTTTCATTTGTTTGACTACAAGAATACACAGATTGTGTTATGCTGATTAAGAACAAATGTCAACATAAGTTGTGTGTGTTTACAAGAAGACTCAACAGGGCACCTTTTAAGAAGCTGTAAGGCACTCGATCAATGTGAAATATCAAGTATTTAACCATGGTTTTAAGGAGGCGACATTATTCAGTCAGATGGAAATATTCGACATGTCTTGTACAGATTATACTAGAGTTTGTAATAATGTTATGTGATGTGCAATCAGGTCAGTGAGCTGCACCCAAATGAACAGTACAGTACACATTCACAAAAAGCGACAAAAGACCCACACATTTTTAAGCAGACTGGGTACAACTCATTAAAACACTGAAATAATCACGTGAGTGTGAGAACAGAGGCAGGTAGACAGTGAGGGAATGGGAGGAGAGGGAAGAGTTAAGTCCATTTCCTGAGTATAAATTAAAAGCGTCTTGTAATCACATTGCAGGAATGCAGTCGGTGTACACTGTTAAACACTCCCTAAGCTCTGGCTCCACTTCACTCTCTCAGCGCTGCACACAAAGGAGCCTTTGTTCTCGCTGCTCTTGAAAAGCAATGCTCAGTCACTCCCTCCTCCTCCTCCTCCTCCTCCTCTCTCTGCTCTCTCGCTCTTGTGCTGTTTCTGTCATTCCCCTCTCTTTCTCTCACTCTTCTTCTCTATCTGTTTCTTTCATTCATTATTACAGCCTTCCTTTTTGGCCCTCTATTCGCCCTCCCACTCCATCTCTATCCCTCTCTCTTTTGTCCCAGAAGAGCAGAGGTTGACTTTTGACTGCTGAGCTTTTGTATAGCCAGAGGTAACTCGCAAATGCACGAACTGAATCGTAATAATCATTAAGTCATGGGCTCGGTCTAAACAAATCCACAATGCCCTCAACATTACCACAAAAAAAAAAAAGATTTCTCAAAGTGCTCTGCCCTCCAGATTTGCTCTGCCCCCCCACCAACAGCTTTTTCTGGTTAACCACACATTTACGGTAAGAAACTGGAATGGGTTTTGGAGGGAGGTGGGAGGGGGGGTTCCTGGTCTTTCTCTCTGCACCGAACCCATCCACCCTGAGTGAAAATATCCAGATAGATACACACACTACCTACCAGATGTAGCTTACACACCTGGTTCAATGGGAACCCTTGGGCGTGGAAACTGTTATTTTGTTTAGCAATCAGGTCACATGTGACAAGATTATGAAGTGCAGTTAGAACACGTTTAGCTGGGAGAAACCCTCGCAGGCTCCTCCTGTGCTTCGAAAACTTGGCAGCCTTCACCTGTTGATTGATTTGTCTATTATGTCAAAAATAAAGGAAGCGTACACAGGCATGTTCTTGCACTAAAGCAGCTCGGTAATGGATTGAAAAGTGCAACGCCCACTCAAAAATACATGAAACAAAGTCACCTTCTGAATCTGCTCTGCCTTAAATGTAATCACTTAGGCCCAGCTTTCACCACTGTGTTCATAATCTTTATTATTTTGAGATTCAGTGTACATTGTACGGTGTCCTTTTCTAATTCAAACATACTTCAAGTTACAGTGAATACACAGTGATAAGCTAAAGGTAACACACCTGAGGCAAATAGATCGATTTCCGCTGGTGTGCACTTGAACTCAGCATTGAACTTCTTCAGACGGCTGCATTGTTAGATGACCCAGTTTTCTTACTACTCAAACGTTTTGTATGTTTTCAAAGAACCCATCCAGTGGGTATACTGGAATATAAGGTAATGATGGTGCTCTTTTTCTTTAGGGTTCAGAATGTCTAGTCCTGCCTGACTTCATCCCCAACACATTGAAATGATCGTGCAATCACGTCCATCAACTCTTATCAAACCTGTCAGGGAGTCTGATGCAAGACCGCCTTGCACAATCACCTCCTGACATACCGTACAGGAAGGTTTAACCCTATCATTATTATTAGGTTATCTACAGACATTCACATGAATCACTTCTGACATTTTAATAATTGGCATTGAGCACTCAAACTGGATCTTCTTTCCATTCACGGCTTCACAGTAGATAATGTGTTAGATACTGATGTCAGGCTCACAGAGCACGGATAGACTGTAGTTGCTGCTCGAATGATTAGGTTGCCTCATAAGTATTTCTGCTTTGTCCAGTTGTTTTCTGATTGTAGATGTTCGCATTGCTATTTTGCTCTGAAACTTTATCAGATAATGATGATTTTGTTGTGCAATGGAAAGCTCCAGCAAAGCTACCAGTTGACCGTGTGTTGAGATTATTTGTCAAATGCATATTTAAAGTTCCTAAATGAACTTTTACTCCAAAATATAAGACACTCTGGATAATCTAATGAATGGGCTTTATAGTTAGATAGTTTGAGCAACTCTCCAAGTGCTTGACATTGTTATGAACAGAGGTTACTCTGTGTCACATCAGTGAGTCATCCTGCTGGTGTTGAGAGGAGTTCTTCAAGTGATTTAACTGATAAGTACAACAAAGAAACACACCTCTGTAGCTTTGAAGCTTTTGACAGTGATTTTTCCAGATTCCCTTGTTTGTAAATCACCTCCTCTTAACTACTGTCATTTACTATATTCCTGTCAGAGCAAAGAAGAGCTCTTTGGCCTCAAGCAAGTACGAACAATGATGAAACCTTTCTATTTTATAAGAGTTTACCAACACCTTGCTCATTACTTATAAAGTATCCTGGGTCTGTTTCTTGGATATATGTCTGACCTTTTAGCCCTTTTATGAGCTGAGCTAAGTCCTTGGACCTTTACGGCAGGGTATTACCGGCAAATAAAACTGCAACATTTTGCAATTAGTGGATACACTTGTGTTGGCAAAGTATATCTATGTCAATTGTATTTGTGCAAAGTTCAACTTTAGTAACCTTGGACCTGCAAATGTGTGGAGTTGACCAATAGCAAGCTGTTTCAAAAGGTAGCAAGGTATTAGCTTTGATTTACTTTCTGTTGGAGAAAAATCTGCAACTCAAAAGAGAAATGGTTTGCAGATAGTAATGTGAAGGCAGACGCTGGTTCAGTCTTTTCAGTGACCGAGGTATAGCTAGCTAGTTAGCTTGAGAGCTGTAGTTCCCCCGCCTTATGTAAGTATTTTTTTATATAAATGGCGTGGAATACAGGGAACAGATGTTGATGTGGGAGTAAAAGGCCCCGTACAGAGAAAAAAAGAAAAGTCATTATTTAACAGAAAAGACAAGCCGGGCTGTTTCATGTGTTAGCTGTTAGCTTACTAGCTTCAGTATTTTACCAACTAGTCCTAAAAGTAGCTACAACACGTTTTAATAGATGGTTTGTAGGTGTGTATTAACTTTCCCATTGTTTGTTATGTATATGATTTTGGTTTTATTTCATTTTTTGTGTATCATTATCCAATCATTTTTGTATTTAATTTCTATGATTCCATTTTTTTGTTGTATGTTAAACACGATTTGGTTTGAAAGGTGTTATATAGAGATTATATTACAGTTTTACACACTGAACTGAACACAGCAGATCCAAACTGCATGCAGCAACCCGTCTGGCCTTTTTCTAGCAAATCTGTCTTACTCTCTGCAAACACACACACACACACCCCCACACACACACACACACACACACACACACACACACACACACACACACACACACACACACACACACACACACACACACACACACACACACACACACACACACACACACACACGCAGGAGGCAGGCCTGTAGCAGCCTGTCTGAAACTAAACCACCTTTACAGGGCACGAGAAATAGCTCAGGGTGTATAAACGCACTGCAGGCAGGGCTGGGCCGATCTGCAGCTCCCAACCAAACAGCTCTGTGTCTTTGATGGCAGATAGACAGATCAGAAGAGTGAAAGGAGACACTGATCTGAGGTGTTTTCAAGAGAACACCCCACAGGCAGATTCAACCTCGCAGCTACTTCCTGTTATACTATTTCCCAGCGCAGAACATTAAAAAAACGGTGTCACAGCACATCACCGGTGTCAAGGCTTTAAAAGCACATACAGATTGCAGCCTTGACTCCTAGCCTGGATGCTAGCCCTGGACACAATGTTCTTCTGAGAACACACACATACAGACATATATACACACTTCTCCATCTACAATGTGTGTTAACACCTGGATCTCTTTTCAAGTCAATCCGTCTTGTTGTTTACAAGTCTCAGTACATAAGAACGGATGTCAAGTTGAATTGTATTTGTGTATCTCTTCTGGCGTCTTCTTTTGAATTTACTCTTTGCTTTTGATTTGCTTACATTCTACTCAGAGGGTTTGTTTTGAGACGGGATCTGGTGGGGAAGAAACAGATGAGCAAAACATCTTCCGCCTGGAGAAGAACACTTTGAAAGCTTATTCAGTCAATCAAAACTGAAGAACTGTTTTTTATTTACGTATGATTAATTCACAAGTGTGTCCCTAAGGTCAATCGTAGTTCAGACACAATGTAATGTGCATTAAACGCATTGGTTGCAACATGAATATTAGTTTAACATAGAGTTCAGATATATCTTTTACATGTATGCTCTGTATTGTGTAAGGTCGATGGAGGTAAAAATATCCAACACTATGCAAAAATGTTTTCCCTCATATGATATGCTGGTATACTCATTTCAGTATGACTGCATTTCGGATTCAACAACTTCATGAACATTTTCAAATACTATGATAAAGGTCACTTAAGATGAACTATAAAGCAAGTTTAGACACTGGCCATGACCCCTTCCTCTATTTTGTCGTCATTACTTCCAGTAAAACGATGACACATGTCTCCTTTTATATAATCATCTCTGAAAATCTAATTAGTGGTGTGATCCACTTAAAGTGGCGGTTAACTTTGGTTCTGTTTATCCTCTGACAGTTAATTGTGTCTCGTTCTGTCCTGCTCCACCTGCTCCACGCCCTGCCTTCCTGTGAGATCTGTCCACATATTGCTTCTTGATTAATCCATGTAATAATAATCCTCTTCGCCTGGATGAATCCCCCTTTTTAGCCTTATAACCACATTGCAGTGTTATGCAAGGGGATGCAATGTAACGAAAGGTGACAACTCTTCCCCACTCGTTCCATTTATTGGGCAATCACTGCATGACCTCTAAACCCCAGGTTCACACTGTGAGCCTCTTGGTTGTCTGGTGGCTCTGTTGTGGCCTTATGTGGATGAGAGGCTCCATTTGTGCATCTTTGGAGCTACATAGTTAGCTACAGGTTGCAATGACTAATAAGCACTTATCTGCGCTCTGTTGAACTATTGATTGTACCTCCCTTCCTAAACGGTATTATTGAGCAATGCAATTACAGATAACTGTTAATACTTTTGTAAATCTTCATTTTGACAGAAGCTGTATAAGGGAATGGACTCTCCAGAAGATATAACTTGATCTTAATTACGTTGAAGAACAGCACTGGCAGGAACTGTTTTAATAATTAAAACATGGCCACAGGTTTGTTTGCAGTTTGTTTTGATAGATTATTCTTCCTTTGAGAGATGATCTTAACGTTTATGGGTTGTACATTTGACAAGCTTGTGTGGTAACCTATATGTAGTTCCCAATGTTTGGCCCTCTAGGTCTCCGCACCAGTCATGTGACACAAACTTTATTGATACATTTACTGACTGTATTCGAGACATTTTAACCACACTTTCTTAAACTGTTCACGGTATAGTTACACCGTGTTTGCATACCTACTGCATGCCTGTAAGCGTGTCTCAAAACCACTCTCCTGTAACAGTTTACGTGTTAAAATGGTTACACATGCAGAAACCCAAGATGTGTACCAGGAAGTGGAAGGGGTGAAGAGGGGACATGAGCAAAGACTTTATAAAAGCTAATACTCCTCTGGACATCATTGACTCCCAGCATGTCTCCTGAACCCTCAGGGTAGGAGGTCAGGGGTCATGGGTCGGGGAGGTCATGACTGATCCTCCCAGTCTTCCCCCCCCGGAGGGACAGGCACAACATAACACGTCTCTATTTATAACTCTTTATAAATCTCTTTGCAAGGGTGTTGTGTATTACTGCACTGCTCTGGAATTGTTGGCTAGTAAGGGAGAAAGTGGGGCTGCGAAATGTGTTTCTGTGTGTCCCTAATGACGGATAATAGCCGTTTTGAGTTTGGCGCTGTGTTTGTGAGTGATTACACCTTTGTTTGGATGTGTGTGTGTGTATGAAAGAGAGAGAGAAATGGAAAGAGAGAAGTTTGCAGTGTGATAAAATGTCTAATTGCAGAGAGCCTCGCTGTGTGGCATGTCAGATTGTTCTCCCCCTGTGGCCTGAGCTCTCCTGCAGGGTGAATCTGTGTGTGTGTGACTGCATATATTTGTGTGTGTGTGTGTGTGATGGATTTCAACTGCCTGCTTCAAGTCTTGGCTTGCTGCCTGTCAGAGCACCAGAGACCCAGTCAACCATGTTTCATGCTCACTCCAAAAAAAACACAATATACGTTTTTTACCTTTATGTGGTTCGTTCAATTGTGAAGTCCATTACACCACTTTAGTGTGTGAGTGTGTGCTGAATGAGAGCGTTTGAGAGAGATGATGGAGAAAACTGCAGAGACTGCGCCACAATGGCTTGCATTGTTCTCGTTGCTATACAGAGCGGACGTGGAACTTGGCCTGCAGACCAAGAGGTCTCTGCAGCCCTGGACACAGGTGCTGGAGCTCAGATTCAACCCAAACCCTGGGTGGAGAGGGAACCCAGGGGGGTGGAGGTGGTGTAGGGTTTAATGATTATTTGTTCAGTGTGAGCTGGAGTTGGGTCTCAAGCCAAACCTGGTATTAGCTCACCCAAATTACGTTTAAAAAAAAATGTCTCACTCCCCCAAGTTTTGAGATATGTCTTTGAGAGTCCTGGCTGCCCCCCCTCTCAGTCTATTAGTCATGGTTCATTTAGTTTTCAGTCGACTAAGATTTCTTCAAAATGACTTATTTTCTCAAATATTAGGAACTCATTTCTGGTAAACCCAATATTACATTTTTATTTAGTGATGCTTTTGCATGATCATTTGTGGAGAAACTAAGTTTAACAGATTTGTCGACAATAATTTCTCTATTAGACGACAGCTTTAGAGAATACTGCCTTTCTTAGTTCTGTTTTATTTGGATCCAGGCATTAGGAATGATATTACAAATAAATTCTACAGCAACTTACAAAGAGATGATAATGGAATTAGGTTTTATCCGACAAAATGACAATATCAACTGTTGCAGTTTCAGTGAACTGGCCCTTTAAGGATGATATTCTCTTAATCGAATCAAAGTGCACTTTCTTTGTGTAGAGAGACTAAATTGGCTACATAATGCATTTGAATGTAAAAGCTAGGGTAAATCACCTCCTAACTCCATACTTGAAGCACAAACTTTACTGCGATCAATCTTCTCATCTAACTCTTAGAAAGACAAACAATAATTGTGTTTCGCAAAATGCTAAAAAGATGTGCGTCTTTCTGAGCTGTGTGGTGAAATCCTCCCCATTTCAGCGGGTTGTTGCTCTCTGACACAAGGTTAGAAAGTAAATGTAATCATTGTTAAATATATATGGTGCTGGTTAAAGTTTATGGCAAGTATAGGCCAAAGTCAAACTTTAAAAAAAGTGCCAATTTGCTGAGGAAAACAAAGCTGAAGTGCTTTCATGGGACACCAGCCCCTACTTCAGTCTTTCTGCAGATGGTGTAAAATATCATATGATTAGAGGGCAATAATCATATTGCCTTCTTTGCTTATGTTTACACCTGGATGCTAACATCACTACTTTTATATAGTTAGTTTACTATGGAGTGTCTTTGATATACATGTTTTGCTCTGCTCTGACCTTTTTGAGCAACCAGGTAGTTAAACTCTCATATTTTCTGAGCTGCATCCTTCACCACAACTATTGCTGTTGTCGTGATAATCTGACTTCCTTTGTCACTTCTGTTTCCTGTATTGCTAGTATGGGCAAAACATGTTTCAATAAGCACAATGATGCTTCAGTGATCAAATGTTCTTCTCTGGCTAAAGGTGAAATAACCTGGTTAAAACAAAAAATCTGCAGACTGATTGGCCCACCCGAACACTAAGACGGAGACCTCTGACCTGAGAAGTAAACACAAACAACACGAAACCACAGAATTCACACACACATTTGCAATGTGTTAAACTCTATGTCTCATTTGGGTACTTCACTTTAAGTGGTGTTGCATATAGGCTCCATACATGCAAATGACTTAAGGTTTGAGCAAGGCTGTGCTGATGAAAGATTTGGCTTTCAGCAACAGCACAGAGCGGTGTGAAAAACCTGTGTCACTCTAACGACACCTCAACACCTCTTTGCCCCGTGCTTTTCCACCATCATTCAGAGGGGGCTCCTTAAAAGCTGTATAAAAAAAAAAAAAAAAGCGAGCCTGAAGTATAACAAGTCCATTTACTACACTGGAGCACCAGAAACAGGACTGTGACTAATAAGCTGGTGGTGGAGCACACAGGGAGCGGGTGTTCAGCGTTTTATAAGATTAGACCACAAGTTCTCAGAGGAGCGTCGTCTAATAAGAGGCTTGTGATGGTCCAACAGTCTCCCAGGGGTCCAACCCTCTCAGTTTTGTTATACTGTGGATTAAGCTGTGCTGCAGTGCTGCTAGAGTTTCAATGTGACTTTCTGGGGCCTGTTTGTGCAAGGTGTGAGATTTATTTCTTTGGACTGCTTTGCTAGAGTATTTGTTTGAGCCCTAGTTTGTGTTGTAACAATAAAGGTGTTATAGAAATAAAATGCATTTGTCCCCCCTTCAGCCAGCTGTGAGGAGTTAGAGTTGAGTTAAGGCCCCTGGCTGGTGAGTCAGTGTTTCCACATAGCGGCTGCTGGACAGGAGCCTCGCTTTCACATTAGCCAGACTGAGTCAGCAGGAGAGCCAGTGCATTGTGTGTTTATGTGTTTACAGATTGGATAAATAGTTTGACATTTTGCTAATCCGCTTTCATGTTTAAGGTTTGATGACTTGATTAATACCACTCTTGTGTCTGTATGCCATATATTCAGCTACAGGCAGTAGCTGGTTAGCTTAGCTTAGCTAAAACACTGGGAACAGGGGGAGACAGCTGGTATGGCTCTGTCCAAATTCACATTTCTCCAGCACTAATATACACTGTATATAGTGTTTCTCACATGATTGGGGGTAAATCATAAATTCATACATTTGATGCCCTTTTAGAGCAAAGTTAAGAGGCTGGATCTTTAAAGAACGTTTCGGTCTTGTAGACAATATAATCATTAACACATGCATAGATATAATTGCTGATGAAATGAAAAATAAGTCACAACTACTTAACATGGTACTCCTGACGTCTTTTAGGATTGGTCAGTTGGGTTGCTGACATCGCTGAACTAAAAACTCCTCCAAGGTCTGTCAGAAGCACCTGAGGTACGAGCAAGAGTTGCTGTAAAGGCCCAGACACACCAGGCCGATATCGGCCGTCTTCGGTTGTCTGGCGACAAAGCGTGCCCTGTCGCCCAAAGTCAATTTGGTGTGTCCCGAACCCTCGGCCGTGACACGCCTTATTTGGCCTTTCACGGTCGACACCCGGCCGATTCAACATGTTGAATCGGCCGGGTGTCGGACACAAGCTATCGGGCCAAGAAACCACTCTGATCAGCTGTTCAGCTAGCAAATGAGAAGCGAAACGGAAGTGAGGGACGTAAACAAACGATTTAAGAAGGCACAGGACAGCAGCTAAACCCCAGCAGGTGATACTTAAAGACATCAAACATAGCCCTTAAATGTCCTCTCTTACCTCCCACACATAGCAGGGACATCTCTGATATCGGCGGGAGCGTCCCCGGCTGTCCTCTGCTGAGAGCTCCGTGATTTGTTTGGTCAAGTCCGGTTTTTCATCTCATCGGTTTATTTGTCAGTATAAAGTTGCAGGATTAGTCTCAAGTACCTCAACATTGTCCTTAAGTACAGTGTCTAAGTAAATGAGATACTGTCTACTGCTGTTCATTTACCTATTGTGAGTCGCCTCGGATAAAAGCATCACATGGAAATGTAAATTTAGCAAGAAGTGGCCATTATTACATTACTACATTGCTGACTCAATAAACTATACACCCGCCAGAACACTGCGATCATCAGATGCAGGTCTATTAACTGTGATTTTATAGTATGTCTGCACTTTATGTGCTCATTTCATCATTCATGTATTTTTATATTCTAAAACATGTTTTCGATGGACGAGAGTGAAAATGGAACGCACACGCTATTTGTTGTTTGTTTATATCAGTCTGTTCTTCTTCTCTGTCTTCCGGTTGTTGCCTATTTTGAATGACGAAATCAACTGAAGATTCAAGCCACCTTCACCTTTCCAAGCCGACCTAGTGCCGCTCACAGAGGAAGTGCTGATGGGATCCTCCCACAGCAAGCCACCGTCCTAGACCTGGACAGACTGCATGCCTAAAACCCGTTGAGTGTAAAATATTTTTGGTTCATTATGAAGCTTTGGTGGGATGCATGTTAGTTTGACCCGAGAAGAAGCCGAATTGTAAAAACAACATTGTGGTTTTAGGTGTGGTAATATCCCAGATATGTCATCACTGTAAGATTTTTGGGAAACCAGCAGACTGCAGGAAGTCACTGAACCTAGACAAGACATAGTCTGGTACAAAATCTCAGAAAAAAACAAGAAAATATAATGTATGAACTGGTGAGCTTTAAATATACTGGTAGGCAGATTGTGTAGCTTAAGCTGAGCCAGGCTAGTTGTTTCCCCTAGTTTCCAGTCTGTATGCTTAGGTAATCAGTTGCAACAGTTAATCTCAGCAAAAAAGCAAACAAGCATATTTCTCCAAATCTCAAATTATTCTTTTAGGGTTTTTCATTTCATGCCTGTGGAAAAAAAAATAATACTGAACTTTAGCTCCTCCATCAAAGAGAAGTGTTTGGGAAAATCATATTTCAAGCATTGGAAGACACAAGGAAAAGCTCTGTAATGGTGTTAGAAAGTTATGACAAGGTATGCTTGATTCCACTGAACAACTTCCAAGGAATAATCCTCAGGATAACTAATGCATGTTATATGAGCGACACATGAAGAAGGACTTTGTTAGTACCAGCTGCTGTTTTGTCTCTTGTGTGTCTGATCATTTAAGTCACAGACGCAACAGACCTAATTCTTGACACACTCACGAGAAGACCGTCTAATGCGGCTTGTCAGCACCGTGTTAAGCCGTAATGGTCGTACCATAACTTCTCAAAATTGATTGGATTCTCGGTTGTGTTTGTGTTGGCAGGGTCTCCGTCTTTGTGGTTGTGGTCTCTTGAGTGGAACGCAAAGGGCAAGAGGGAAGGGGGAGGAGGGGAGGTTGGAAAGACTGGATGGAGAGAGAAGGAGGAGAGGGTGGTATTCAGAGCATTATGTAAGACATCAAACAGGTCCAGCCTGGCGAGGAGTGTTGATGTGAGAGTTGTGGGCCCCTTGGGTCAGGTGGCCTCTCACATAGCCTCCCATATGGTCGGCATTTCCCCTCATTGCCTCCGCCCTTCTCCTAATTGGCAGGTAATGTATCGTCGCCCTGGCCTATCTTCCCCTCCGTCACTGTTATTCTTTTCTGTTATTAATGGAAGGCGCAGCGGTGTGGTGGTGATGGTGGTGGAGGTGATAGTGGCTCTGGGCTTGGCACCGCGCCACAGAGGGGCCCCAGCGCTGACACTTTATACAGCGGCAGGTTTTTACCAAGGTGTTCATTTCAGGAGCGTCTCCTCCGCCTCAGCTTCTTCCCTTTCTTCTCCCCTCGGCCGTGGAAGGTAAATCAAAGCTGGAAGCTGATACTCGACCTTTATTCAATCTGTGGTTACAACCCACAGTTGTTACATACAGATGGACACACACATGACTACAGGCTTGTTTGCATGCACACACGTACTGTATATGTGTGTGTTCTCCTCCATTCATCACCTCTCACCATGTTGTCCTACAGTGCAGGCTTTTCTTTCCCTCTCCCACTCATAACCAGCCAGGCAGCTTATTTTACAGCCTCTCTGCTCTAGTCACTGCTAAGCATAACAATACACCAGCAGACATGTGTTTGTCATAAACTGCGAGGCTAGAAGTTAAATTACAATCGTTTACACTTTGAACGAGGTTCAAAAAGAATCATTGTACACCGCATTTAATCATGTGCTGCACTTTATGTTCATAATTCTCTTGTACTTTTCCACTGCTGCCGGTCAGTGTAAGCTTAACTACAGCAAAACAACATGGACCAATCAACCTAAGTAGGCCTGTTAGTAGCAGTAAATGCCAAACCCTGTTTGTTATGCCTCACAGGCCAAGTCTCTCACTGCAGCGACTCCATGTAAGGGCCTGGAGCTCCGCTTTAACCAGATTTCAGGTTAGCAAGCTGCTACAGAAATGACAGTAGCAACATGAGCCCGGCTGAGTTCATCAGGCCTTTGTGAGGAACATAAATGTCCGTAGGATTTCACTTACATCCTGTGTTGCGGATCAAGCCAACATTACCGTCTGGTGCACATGGAAGAGCTCAATTACATAACTTAAGACTTTCATTAGCCTCTCCGCTCCATTGAGTTCTCTGGGAAAGGTCCAGATGTGACTTCATGAAGGGCCCTCTCTATGCAGAGCCTGTTCGCTCTGTTCCGTTATTCCCCCCCCCCCTCTCCTTCTCCATCCCTGCAGCTGTAAGCACTCAGAGGAAAAGCAGCGAGAGAGGGGAGGGAGAGCTTTATTAAAAAAATCAGACACCCCATAGACCCCCCAATCTCCCCTTCAAAACAGTCCCAGCCCCACCCAGAGCTATGGTCCCCTGGCCTCCCATAGGTCTTCTAAAGTAGGCCAATAAGTCTTTTAGCATGTGGTCCCCCTGTCGGCCCGAGGTGGCCGACTAGACAGGCTGCTGCTCCAGGCTCGGGGCAGGAAGTGGAGCCGGCCAGGAGACACTCTCTGAGAGGCTGCCCAAGTAAACAACCCTCCCCCCTTCAGCACACATGCTCATACACATCCGTATGTGTTTGTATGCCCGTACACATTCGGATGTGTTTACATATGCGGCAGATTTGAACATATACACACACACACACTTGATGCGTCACCTCCAGAAACACTGACATCCTTTTACCAGGAAACTTGTGTGCCACTGTCTCACTGTTAATATCAAGATGCTTCGTGGATGACGTTAATTTATCTCAGGCTTTTGGTTTGGCTGCCACCACAATGTCCTTTTAAAACTGAACACTGGAAATCGTTGAAAGCCTAAGTCTAATCAAATTAATGGCTGTGTTGTTTGATAGCGTGTGTGCAAAGCATGAGTTTGTACAGCTGTGTGTGCGCCACTGTGGAACGTCATACCAAAGTCCTATGGCAAAACATCAATTTCTGCCTTAAAGGGGTAGTTTGTTCTACACACTGTTGGGGTTTGATATCCACGACACATGATTGTGGGTGAGCGTCGTGGTCATGATGGTTTTCAACACCAGGGCAGCTGGTTGTGTGACTGTGTTTCTGGGAAGACAGCGGACACAGGTGGGGAATCAGTTAGGGCTGTGATTTATAGAAATCTCCGCTGCCTCACATTGTGCTGCAGCCTTCCTCTGGGCACACACACCATGTTCCCCTGTTATTCCTTGACTCGGATAACAATGATGCCTGATTCGCAGAGTGGAAAACCCAGATGATTTCCCCTCGGAGAACAAATATATTATTTTCCACGCAACGAGCTATTGTGTAGGTGGTTTAGGCTTCTTCAGGGGCTGTTGATGACCCATGCAAAGCTGTGTAGAAGTCTTATGGGGCAAGTCGAAGTCTCAAACCATCAAAACCAATCTCAAATCAACTCTCCAGTCCTCAAATGATACAAGTCAAGTCTTCATAAGCAAAGTCCTATTGTATTTGTATTATTTTCACTTCATGTATAACTAAAGGCTAAACTAAACTATAGGCCTGAGTAATGCTATTCTGTTTATTTGTTAACGTAATTATTTACTGGTAGTTTAAAGTTTAACATTAAGACTTAAAGGTGGGGTAGGTAATTTCGGAGAAACCAGCTCGAGTGCGCTAGAATTTGAAAATACACAACCGGAGAAAATCTGCCACTTCCTTACAGAGCCCCTCCTCCAACACACACGAACGCGCACATGACCAATGAGGGCACGAGATAAGTTTGTGCACAGATGGAAGGCTGACAGGCAGGTAGGCCATCCAGTTATTTTAGCCGGGCCGGATAAAATGATTGGTCGTGCTTTTTACAGTACTACGGCTTCCACAGATGACATTTTTTTATGGATTTTTTTGTCAAAGCACTTAAGATATTCATTGCTATCGGGATGTTAAGAGCATTCCATGGAAAATAACAAAAGGTGTATCTCGAGCCGGTTTCTCAAACTTACCTACCCCACCTTTAAAGAGGACATATTACACATATTTTTTGTTTCATACTTGTAAACAGCTATACATACTTTCATACTTGTAAACAGCTATACATGCTTGCCATGTCCCCAAGAGTCTCTTGCTCATAGGTCACAGTAAAGCTGAAAACGAGTGGCTTTTACAATGTACTATAGCTAGCGTTCACACAGATCAAATAGGGCTATAGCAGCAAAATACACTTTGTTCTAGTAGCATACAAGTCATAAAGTGATAAAAATTAAAACATACCCTGTCATTTTAGTTACTCAACAAATATATTAAGTCAATCTTTAACATTTGCTAACATTAGCCACCATAAACTTCAGAAAAACATCTAGAGTATTGAATTGAGAAATTGTGTTTTATTGCTTATGACTTAAATTGTACTTCTTGAGTTATGTACAAAGTGAATATAAAGAATAAATAATGATAAGATATGATTATGCCAAGGTAGCTTTATCATGGACAAGCAAGCAGTAGCCAAAATATAATGTGCAGGTATCAGACTGAATACAAACAGCCATTGGTCAAATGACTAAGTGTCATTTAAACGTTACATGTTAGTGTTCAAGTCTAGGCACAACCAAAGTCATCATGTTGGTGGTTTGAATATGACTCAAATCTCAAGTTTCAATTCTCAAATCCACAACTCTGGACCAAACTCACAGCTGAGGTCTAATAATAATAATCATCTTAAATTGACTAAACTGTCTGTCACCCTGTGGTAAAGTTAACAACAAGTCTCTGACAGAAACAGCACACCACAGTGTACGCTCAGTTTTGGATTGTTGGTTTGCTAATATCCTGACACCACCATTTCTAAAGACCTTTGTGTAAAGTTACGCTCTAATCCTTTTTTTCCTGCCTCCCTGTGCGAGTGCATGTTGCAGCAGGTTAGCAGAGGAGGCTGGAGGGTGAACGTAGGACAGGTTTTTTTAGGCTGGGCCGTATCTTCATGGAAGACTTGCCTTGAGAAATCTGACACTCCAAATAATCTTTGCTGACGTTTTTTCTATATTTCTCAATCATTAGGAGCTAACGTATGTCCCTTAGGGAACCCAATATCAACTGTTAAATGTACCTTTTCATGAAGGCTGCTGTTCTGTGTGTTCAGACTTATAAGTGAGCTGAAGCTTACATGCACGTACGCCTCGTATGTGTGTGTGTGTGTGTGTGTGTGTGTACTTGCATGTTCCTGTGTGTGTGTATTTCTTAGTGAGTGGGTGTGAGAGCTGCGGTTTCTCACAGTCAGTTCTTATCTTAGTCTCTCTGAGCATCAGCCAGCAGATCATTGTGAAATAGACACACACACACTGAAAGAGAGACAGGGATACAGAGTTCACTTTTAACTATTCCCTAACCTCCGAAGGCCATATATCTAGGCCTTATTTACAACTCAAACAAAAAAAACGATACAGACATAGTTATATTAGCAGGAGAGTTACTCCCAGTGTCACATTTTCTTTTGGCCTTGAAGCTGTTTCATCACGTTTTCTTTTTTTCATTTTGTAATTTTCATCGACATCATGTGACTGCGTTGAGTGTGAGATTCCTGATATGGTAACGTGTGTTTAGCAAAGAGTTGGCCTCGGTACAAGACGGAGCAAGGACTTCCTGTACAACTATCACTGATGTCATTTTCTCTCTGCTAATACCTTTAAGAGGCCTCAGTGACTCAAAGCAGCTGTTAGTCAACTCCACAGGAATCGTGGGCCAGTGCTCATGTGTAGGCGGGCAGGGGTGTAGGATTGTGTTTATTTATAGATAAATATGTCATGTCGGCTGAGCCATATAAATCAGTATTGAAATGTTCAGAAACTGATAACTGCGTTTAAGAAGTGAGAAAGAGGTTGCTTTCCACCAGAGGAAACAGATGCTGTAAAATCATGTGGGAGGAAACGCTGTTTTTAGCATTAGCATGTTTCACTAGGCAAATGCTAACCTCAGTAAGTATCATGCATCACATACATGTTACTACAGGTTAGCCACTTGTATTTAGAAATTAAGACAGACAAAGACAAACTACCACTATTACCAAACTATTCATCCATCATGGTTTACAGACAATCTTTTTGGTTAAACTTTGACCTACCATACTTGCTCTAGTTGCGTTTTCTTGAGTAATAAGGGAACTTTTGTTTTTACCTCTAAGTAAAGTGGTTGATATTTGTGGTTTAGTCAGCAGACTGGTTCCCAACAAGGGGATTTCTGGGGTAGGAAATGGGGATTTTCTCTATGTATAGGCTAAAAGGCCCACCAGAGAAAGGTTTAAAGGTCTGTCCTGTAACGGCATGTCAAAGTTTTGATCCGTGTGACAGACACATGTCTTGTTGAGCAAGAAACTGAGCCCATACCTGACTATATGTTGATGTAATTAATAATATATGTCAAAGATATGACTTCAAAATTCCCAGCAGGTGTTGCTCTGCTAATGCAGCCCACTTCTCTAACTTAGGGCCATGATGTCGGGAGTCATGAGGCAGGAAGCGTTAAGAGGTTCAGTACTCTGGAGAGCTGAGGGAGAGACTCACTCGGCCCAGTGGACCAGAAACCCAAAAGCACAACAGTGTCAGGTTCGGGACGGGCTCTCCCATTGGCCGGTCCTCGTCTCCTGTTTCCACTTGGGCCACTGTCTCGTTAGGAAAAAATCATCGCTTGTCCATTAGCGTGGGGCTCTGCGAGAGTTTAGTGGCTCTGTTTGTTTTTCTGTCAAACTAGGGAGTGGAAGGGTGTGTTTCCACAACCTGTCAGACGGCCATCACAGCGCTCTCCTCCGAAGCCTCCTCACCTCTCTGCTCCTCTGCTCAACACATATGTGTTTTCTCTCCTTTTCTTTTACAGGTCAAGGGTCGCCACTTAGACCAGCAGAAGAAAAGCACATGTGACACTGGATCCCGCCAGGGCTAATGGTCATTACTCGGTAAGCAGTGTGTCATGGCCTCAGTCGCGTAGATAATAGGTCTGCAGAGTGCCTGGGTTAAACCCACAGGATCAGGGAGTGGTTGTGACTGTTGTCTTTGTTGATCTGCAATCAGTCTCACTGTGACACATATGGCTGTAGACCTGCAGAGATAAAGCCTGTTGTTCCGCTGCAGGCTGCACAGAAATCTGCATGACTGGGAAGTAAAGTGTTACATGCACTGAGATTAAAGTAAGATTACTAAAAGGCTACCCGTGAAAGCTGACAGTTACTGCTAAATCGTTATCAGATGTGGTATTTTGAGAAATAAGTGATTCACCAGAAACATGCATGTGGGGGGAAATGGTGAGGTTAGAAATAGGACAACACTCATAACCCGAAGGCTGCTCTACCCCACTTCAATACAATATTTAGCATATTGAATTCAATTCTAAACTAAAAGGTTATTTTTAAAGATATTCCACTCACTCTGTCCCTCCAGAAGGCAAACTTCCCAAACAATGATACAAAAGCTACAGGCTGATAATAGTCAGGAAGGGATTAGAGACGGGATGAGAAGGCCTCTTGTTAACACAAATTATAAAACACATCCCCATAATTAATTTAGGAATGTCATTGTTTTGGAAAACAGAACACTAACTCCCCAGAATCCCACCTGTGAAGCAACAGACGAATCGAGCACAGCGAGTTGAAGGCAAGACAGTGAGCTGTGTTTCAATATGAATAGCCTCTACCCATCAGAGGACGGTTTAGAGGTCTGTCCTGTAGCAGCAGGTCAAAGGTCAGATCCCTGTGACAGACACATGTCTTGTTGAGTATTTAAGCAAGAAACTGACCCCATACCGGCGTAGGACTCATATGTTGATGTCAAATATTCAAGATGTATGTCAAAGATATGAGTTCATTCTTCGTTGTCACAGCTGCTACACATTTGTCTGCTCCAGAAAAGACATCACATGATCACATGTACTTATTTTTTCTTTTTTTGTAGTATTTTCTGTAGTATTATTATGTTACTCGGCGAGGGAAACAGACAAAATACAAAGGTTTCAGTTCATTACAATATTATTTAAGCTTGGGCGAATTTTATTTTAGCACAGTTAAACTGTATAAAGAAAACATTTTGGGAGATACTTATTGCTTTCTTACAAAAAGTTGATGAGGGTCGATAAAATCAATCCAACTTTCATGTCCGTACGGTTTAATACGTTGCTGTAGCCAGCAGCTGGTGAGCTTTGCTTAGCTTAAAGACAGGAAACAAGGGGAATCAGCTAAGTTGTTTAATGTTAACAAAGCAAACTGTACAAATGTGTATTTAGGGTTATGTGTTGGACTATTTCTAATCGGGTAGCAGTGAAATCCTCATTGGTTTCCTGAATTGGTTCTGATGAAGAAGTGTACCGGTAGTCAGAAATATAACCCCAGTAAAACACAACATATTCATTAAACATTCTTTTATGTGTCTGTAAGTGAGGTTTGGAGATGCTAGTTACTGGATTTTGTAACATTTGGACAGATTCAGGCTAGTTGTTTCCAGTGTTTGTGCTAAGCTAATCATGTGTTCTCATCTAAATGCATATTTCCCAAAATGTTGCTTTAAATTCGACCACCACATGCACTTCTGTTCCTCCTGCTCTCACCATGGGTCACTATAGAGAGACAATGAATCCCTCCACTGACATTAAAAGTGCAGGTTTCACCAAGGAGGAGGTTCTCAATGTAGGCTTGTGAGCTCTGGTATTTTGGTGTCTGAAGGATGTTTAACGTTCCTATATGTTTTTCTACAGACAAAGCAGCCTGTGAATGGCCCCTAACCTAACCTCATCACTCAGTGTTGACCTCAGCTCTTGTCTGGTGATTCATTATCCCTCCCACATCACCTTGTCACACTGCAGCAATGCAGTCATGCATGTGTCTGTGTCGCTGCAAACCGCTCTCAGCTGTGAGTGCAGATACGGGAAAAAAGCACAGTTGGCACATCCAGTACTATTTGCTCACCTCTTTCTCAAACAAAAATGTAAACCAGCCACTGATAACCCATTTTACAAAGTGTACATGCTGCCACATTCTCTTGCTCAACGGCGAGGGTTAAAGGTGAATAAAGATACTGAGAGTAAATCTACACACCTGCAGTATCCTGTTGAGCAGGAAGCAATGAATGAACCGGACACTCTGTCACAGGACTGTTTCCATATTAAAAAAGCAACCTGCTGTAAAATGTGATGAAGTAATGGAAGTTTCTTTTTTTCTTTGCCACATATCAAAGAGCAGACGACCCCACCACCCTTAGACCTGCTGCTGGAGGTTCAGAAACCCACTTCCTGGTACTTCATCTCAAGGTGCTTCGACACACACCACCACACAAACAGGAAACAGCCCTCTTTTGTGTCCCTCAAACGGCATGCAGTGTACATTCTTCTGTATCAGTGCAGCAAAGTGTGCTTGAGTCATACTTACCTGGTTTAGGTTGAGATTTGGAAACCTTTCTATTATATTTGTAGGACAAAATGTAGAGAATTGATTCACTTTGACACAAACTAGGCTTGCACGTTTAATAAAAGGTGATCAAATATGAGCAAAAGTTTATTTACCAAAACATGTCTATATATTAAAAACGTATTCATCCAGTCAGCCAAAAAACGTTTACACAGATAGAGAAATGTGCAGATTTTCTCCATTCATAGTAATGTTACTTAGTCAGCTATATCTTAATTCCTGACCCCTTTGTGAACACTTTCATCATAACAAATGCACTGTTGCAATAAGGTATTTTTTTGTTATTTCTTCACTACTATTAAAAGGTTACACATTGTAGTAATTGATTCTGAAAGCTGCTTTTGTACAACTCACTTTTATTGTATTGAATTGTTCCTTCGTCTTCCAAGTGTGTTGTTGATCACTGCTTTACAATGCAGTGAGGATTATTTAATGAGCCGTATGTCATGAATTCAGTTTGTTGTCCACATGTTGTTGTATTTTTAGACAATTTATCTGTTTTAATTTACCGGTAGGGGATGTAACAGGGAGGCAGCTTGTTGATAGATGGGGTGATGGATCGGGGGGGGGGGGGGGGTGTTGTTTGTGGAGGGGGTAAAGGAACAAGACAACCATCTAGAAGGCCCAGGTTCTCTGAAGCAACACACAGAGGCCTCCACGGGTCAGCTGTGAGGGGTCAGCACCCACCATTGTGTGGAGGGAAGGGAGTTCCTGTTCCGGCTCATTTTTGCAATCTGAGAGAATATAAACATGGACGCACGGAAGTGTCCGGAGAGCGAAAGCAGAAGCAGTGCGGATGCTGACTGCAGTGTATGAAGGGGAAGCTGCAGTGTGTTGTTACTGGAATCAAATACCACTGCTTATATCAAAGGCAAAATAGATTTATTTATCTATGTACACATTTATAAATGACAACACGTGTTAATATAAACCTTAACTGGAATAGCCTCACATGAGTATTGATCAGTTTATTTGTAACCTCAGGACAACTGATCAGATGATAACCTCAGCAAATTAAACTTTTTCTTATTCTTAGAAATGTAACGATTAAAGCGCTCCTGATCAATATTTCGACTGAAACCGGGAGTTTGTCTTTGCGTAACCAAAACTGCTCAGTTTGATCATCCCCAGGTCAATACCCCTGACTGCTCCTCTGTGCACCAATCACTTTCCACAACAGTGAAACTCCCTTTAGTTCTGCATTATGAAGAAAAGCAGCCACTTCTATTTCCCATATTTAACTTTAAATAGAACATTTGTAAACATAGTGTCCTATTGTGTAAAGCAGGGATGACACTAAAGTATTATGTTGCTGTGGGCTACCTTTAAGTCATTTTTGTTTTGCTAAAATGTGCATCAATAAGTATACCACATGAGCTGTTTGCAACTTTTGTTAGCAATGTACCCATGAATTTAGAGAACTATCACTGGATTACTTTGATGCTAAAGAAAATGTGACTCGATCATGACTCCAAAGCACACTTTGGAGATATAAAAGTGTATTTCTTTCTATGATTTCTAAGTGGCGTGCCTCAAAATTTGATTTAAAATGTTAAAACCACCTTTTTAAAACAACTAAATTCCCTGAAGGCCTAATCAGTGTGCCAATGTTCAAATAACACCAAACATAGGGTCCTATGAGAAGTTCAGTTTAAAGTTTAAGTAACTTGATAACATATGGGTACATGACACATCTTCATAGCACTGACTAAAGAGTATATTTCAACCACTTTTTAACAGATTTTATAGAATCATGCATGCGTTGAACTGCTTTTAATGTGTAGCTTTCAACCCAAAGTACAACACGCAAAACACAGTTTAACTTTTCAAAAATACGGGGTTTATTGACTTAACTGCAATCAATACTTACAAAAGACGGGGGAAAACAGGTTTTCATATAAACTCACAGAATTGCTGTAGTGAAAAAAACATGGCTGAAAAAATACATTCAACTGTTTTACTTTCTTTGTGTCAAAATCCATTTACCTCTTCCAAACAAGTGAAGGCAACACAGAACAATTGACTTAAAAACTTAATTGTCCTCCATTTATCAAATATAAAAAAGGCAGAGAGGCCTTAGCTACCTGGAATGTATTCAAAGAGGCACTTCCAATGGTCAGAGGGGGCCAAACAAGTGCATCAAGCATCCAATCAAATTAAACTTTCCTCAACCCATTTGGTCACAGCTATTGCTTGTAATAACAGACTGGGTGTAAGAACATTACTGACATTCAGAATTACCAGTCTCTTAAATCTCCTCTGTGATGTGAGCAACCCTTTACTTCTACCATAAACCCAAGTACTGCGAGTAAATACTCTGATCTGGAACCAGATCTGAGACAAAAACAGACGAAGTGAATCAATGTGATAACAGTTAGCAACTGTACTGTCGGATTATTGTCAGGTTTGAAGGGGGAAAGATCAGGAATGAATACAAGCCAGTCCAATAAGAGGGAGTAAGAAAAAAAGTACAATAAATAATCAAACGCAAAACAGCTTTTTTGCATTTTTTTTTGTTGCTTTAAATTAAGTTTCATTTTTGACAAAGTGTAGTTGCAGAACAAAAGTCATTGAAGTACAATATATTAAACTGTGAAAAAAAGGAAAACTGACAAAAACGTCTTCACAATCTTTAGATTAATATGGAAGATCATAATTTAACATAAAAGAAAATATATTCTATTGTTCATTATCCAGATAAATACAAAACAAAATTAACAAAAAATGCATATGATCAGCAATAAATATGTTCTGATAAGTTAAATAAGCAGTGACACGCAAACCTTCCATCTGGAACGCTTTTCAAAACAATAATAAACGTAATAACAACATTAATAAAAAATAATTATCAAGTAAAGAAAGCAAAAAAAAAAAGGGATGTAATGAGTACAGAGTGCTCCTCAGAGCAGGTACTAACGTGGGGGAGAAGTAAAGTAAAATAGCTTGGAGGTCCGATCTCATCTAGTCGCAGGATGTACAACTGCACCATGGGAAGGCTGGAATTCCCCAGATCAGCGAGGATGAAGGCAGGGGGGCAGGGTTGAGAGGCGGGACAAAGTCTTACAGGTTTAATGATCAGTTTGATAACAAGACTTCCTTCCCAAAAAAAAAGACGAGCCAGTGACCAGCAACAGGAGGAGAAAACTCAGGAGGGGGGGGGAATCATAACCAACTTCCAGTTCAAAGTCCTTCCTGCAGACTCACCAAGTCCACAATTACATAAGACTTGTGAAGAACTGACGGGGGGCAAATGAGAAAGAACCAAAAACAAACAGTAGTCCATTCACCATAAACACATGCAGAAACCGTCCAGGCACTTTTAAATTCTGTTTAAAAACTATTCATATCTTTCAGGGTCTTTATTTTTTTCCATTTTGTCTCAACTCGGTCTGTAAAAAACGGCTGTGGTAGATCTTAAGTTACGTTAGTGAACACCCTCTAGCTAGCTCAGGGGAAGTGGTATCGTCGGGAGAGGAGGGGGGAGAAGGTAGAGGGGGCTAGTGCAATGCACTCCCCTTTCCAAGGCCACTTGTGCTGCTACACATTCAAGAACAAATGAAGAAGAAAGAAGAAAAAAAACAAGTGGCACCTGGCAAAACAGTCAATTGTTGTTCTCATGATGATTTTCATTGTTCGATTTCCTTTTTTTTGGCACTATGACACATGGAAGGGTACTTTTTAAAACTTGTTGTGCAGATTGACAGGGATGAAATGATAGTTTGAGTTCAGAGAGAGTTCCCTTAATTGGCTGCATCATTTCAATGCTAACAAAGTGTTGTGTGAGGGAAGCTAAGAAAAGGGCAGAGGTAGAGGGGAGTGCCGTGTTCTCTTTGTGTCATCGAACTTAAAGTCACTGGGTGCAGTTTAATCATCAGAGATGGAGAGGCGGCTGAAGATGGGCAGGCGGCGGGTGGTATCCAGCGTGGGGGACTCTGAGCCGCTCAGGCTGCCTCCAGAGCTGCTCTGGTAGCCCTCTTGGTCTGACAGGGAGTCAGAGGGAGGGCCTTTTGTAGACTCGAACATCTGAGGGGACTCCAACATGGGCCTGAAATAGTAAGGTGTGCTTGTTGGAGAGGGAGGTGCAGGGGTGTTGGGCTCTGTGCCCACAGGACCCACGCTGAGGCTGGGCCCGAACAAGTTGGCCAGCTCCTGGCTGGAGTAGGTGAAGGGGTTACTGCTGGGCCAGTCAGGGACTTCATCAGGGAAGAACATGGGTGGAGGGGTGACGGAGGTGGGGCTGTCTCTCAGCCCCCCTGAGCTGGAGAAGCCTGCGAAGCTGTAGCTGTGCTGCAGTCGAGGCCTCTCCATTTTGTTGGAGGAGTTAAGAGGGGAGCACTGCTGGGGGGGTCCTCGGCGCTCCTCAGCATTATGAATAAAATGGCAGCGAGGGCCGTACGGGCAGAAACCGATGGTGTGGAAGGTGCGGCACAGCTCAGTTTTGTATTTAGGGTGGCGGCTCAGGCTGCGCAGTTCATGGATCCCATGAGCAAACTGGCATTTGTCACCATACTTGCAGGAACCGTTCTCCTCGAAGGGCCTGCAAAGCTCCGTCTTGTAGCGGCTGGAGTTCACCTGGCTGCCTCCGGTGGGACTCGCAGGGCCCAGGCACTGTTTGAGGAGCCGCTCGCCCGTCTCGGAGAAGGAGCGGTCGCGCATGCGGTTCTCCTTGTTGTTGCTGGCATTGCCAAGCCCTGAGATGAGTGAGGAGTGGTCCGCTGTCTTCAGGCTGTTCAGAAACTGGTTCTGGTTGAACTTTGTGTTGCTGACAGAGTGCCGCCGCTGGTACACGCCCCCCATCGGGGGAGATCCCACCGCCTTCCTGTCCAGCAGGGCTCCGGTGGGGCTGCAGATGGACACATTAGTGCCAGTGCAAGGGACAGACATGGGATGGTGGGATCCCAGGTTGTTGTTGAAGCCGAGCAGTTTGTTGTTCTGCTAAAGACACAAAGAACACACATCATGAGTAAAGAATATTCAACATATTTTCCAGGACTGACAGTCAATGTGGTTCTGATTTTAATGAAAGCTAGTGGGCCAGAAAGAGAAATCCACAGCCTCCTCTTGCATGACTGTGTTCTTTTTGGCTCTGACAACACAAGCGGATACAGGCCTATAGACCAGCAGCTGGTTTGGCAAGTTGCCCTGGTTAGGAATGTGTGCCTGTTTGGTAAATGGAGCAGCAGCACATGAGGCCACAGGGCTGTTAGTGGCTACAAAGAGCCTGCATCATTTGAAAGATAATGAAAGTGGCAAAGCATCCTGCTGAATTACAAGAGAATACTGATCTGCTATTCAATACACATCCAAACTACAGGAGATAACTGGGTTAGTCACAGATTTACATGAGTTTTACAAGCCACCAGAGAGTAAAATCTACTTAAAAAGCCGCGAAGAATAAAAAACCCTGTAATGAAACATGAAAATGTATGCAAATGAAAACAGTGCCGTGAAGTTAACTGAGCACTGACCCGTAAACAGTTTTGAAAAAAAGGGATTTCCCAACAAATATTAACAAGGTTAATCATAGAAACTGTTTTATAGGAACAATCATAGGTAAAAGCCAGACACATCTAGTCAATGATTAGCGAGCATGTGGCTGCTTTGTGAAGAGTATTAAAAGTGGCGCTAAACTGCTCTCATGAATCAACTCAAGCTGACGTCTGAAACTGCACCATAACTCATAGGCAAAACTACAAATTAAACTAAAACTAACGTGGCACATGATGGAAATGAAAGTTTTACATTTCAACAAGTGTTTACACCTAATGTGAAGTTACCAGCATGCTTCGGCACACTCTTAGACACTCTTGCAAAGTAAATAACGATGTTTAGACAGGAAACAACATGCACGAATAAGCAAAAGCATTAGCCCAAGAGAGGCGGAAAACAAATCAAACCCGCAAAACAAAACAAGCCTCCACAGAGCCGAGGGACGCGGGCATGCAGCTCATCATTCCTCCACAGCGGCTAACCCTCTGCTGCTAACAGGCTAACACACACTACAGAGAACCAGAGACAGGCAAAAAGTTGTGAAGCTACCTTGTTCATTATTTCGAAGTCGAAAAAAGGCGACACCACGGCTGTGGTCATCTTTGCAGCGACCAGGGTTCAATCGAAAGTAATACAAAAAAACAAAAAAAGTGTGGTTGTTGGAAAAGTTGCGCAGGTCTGCTGAGTTTCTGATTTGCAGCTCCTGTATATTTTTGACCCTGCAGAACTCCCCCTCTGCCCTGCACCAGCCCCGACATTTGCTTTTAATCCTTTGCAGGAGGAGCCTCGAAGCGCTGGGCGTTAACTTTCAGTCAACTTTTTTTTTCTTGTCTGAGGGGACAAACTTGCAGTGGGTTGTCAGTTGCTTTGAGATTACTACACTGTAGCACGCAGTATGAATACTAAGCAGTTGTCGGCTTTATTTCTAACCAACATGAAGTAAAACACAATTTCTTTCCTCAACTCTTAAGTAAACCATATTACTTCAGATTTTACATAAAAAAGTGATTATTTAGACTTATAGTATAATACATGTTGTGTTCATTAACTTTTTTTGAGGTATAGTGTCCTAACTTTATTGACAAAGGAAATACAACTAACTTACTATCAGTAGATCTTAAAAACCAGTAGCAAAAAGTAGGTTACAACTTTATTTCCGTCTTTTGGTACTCAAGCAGTCTGGAGTTGTTTACTGGGAGGCGCTTCACTGTCCTCAGGGTTTCAGCTACCATCCACTCTGTAATTAATTTACTCTTAATTGCTGGACTGTAACGTCACTTGTGGGACTTTCCGGTGAATTCAGGCAGCCTTTTAACTCTTTCCCGACCACAGCTATTTTCCTGTTAAAACGTTTATTCTCCTACTGTTTCTATTACAGCTCCTCTTGCTCACCAGCTGGTGTGAACTCTTCTGATTATGTGCAGGGATGTGTCATTCCATCAGGTAGGCGATAACCTGATACACGAGTGAGCTCACCAGATTCAACCACAGCCGGTGACAATGATGTTTGCAGAAACATATGAAAGAACTGGTTTCACCTATACAAAGTCTATTGTGCTCCCTCGTCCTCCTCTCTCCCTCCTTCCCTCTGAATCCATGACAGAGCAGCCATGGGCCATGTGCAGAGTCAATGTCAGGGTTGGGTTGCAATAGGAGAGGAGGCGAAAGAAAGGCAGGGTTGGGGGGAGAAGAAAAGAAGCTGTTAACGAAAAAAAAGTAGTTGGAGTTGGAGGAGGGGATGATGGCGTGAGGGGGAGATTTATGGGGGACGTTTATTACTACAGAGCGCTGCCCCAGGGAGGTGAGGGAAGAGGGGTGGGGAGAGAGAAAGAGGCATAACATTCCCTTTTCCCTTCCTCTTCTTAGCATACAGGAGCAGCACAGGGGGTGGAGAGCTTTGTCTCAACAGCAGACGTGAAGGAGGCAGGGGAAGTTGTTTTTGTACTGAAAAGTTGAATTTAGCTGAGTTAGAAAGAGGAGGCCAGAAACAGCACTTTCATTTCAAACATTTCTGATCCAAGTCTGACCTTTGAGGAGCTAATGGTAGCCTCCCAAGTAGATATATCTTTCTGAGATATTCTGGACCCTGTCACAGCAAGGAGCGAGGGTGTGTTTTAACATAAAAAGAGTTTTACGAGCCGGGGCTGTTTGGTGTAATCTCTCCCCCCCCGAGTGTTTTCACAGACGACAGGGTGGGATGACAGACTTGCTGGAAATCACGTTTGCAGTTCAAAGGCCCTGTCACTGATTGATTTAGTAGATCGGATTGATCCTCTGAGGAGAAACTACAGCAGGGATGTAGAAGGGGAATAATCATTTTTAATTTTAAGCAAAAAACTTTCCTGGTTGTTGTAAAAGGTCTTAAAGACTCATAACATGTCACACATTAAAGATAATACGAGCTATTTAGAGAGCCGTGACGTGATCATCGTACAGATTAGAACTCTACAAGGTCAGCAGGGTGCAGGACACAAAAAACCTGATATGAAATGTCTTCTTAACCTCAAGAAGCCCCCACACTGCAGTTGTTTACTTTAATACTCTCAGATGTATCGTGCCTGCCTGATATTGTGCGGAGGAGTCGTCCTTCCAGGTTTAGGAGGAGGCACCTGTTTCCTGCCAAATGAAAATGTCTCAGGGGATATTGTCAGATGTGTTCCTGTTTAAAACATGCAGACACTATACTACATCATTTTCACACAGTGCCTGGCAAATTTTTGTTTTGTTAAGAAATGATGTATGTTGAAATGCATCCATATATTTGGGATTTGCTGACTGCAATGCAAACCCTTCTTGTCCTAAGGTGATGTCTTTCACTATCTTTTTTTGCTCAACCAACGATAAAAAAATCCAAATATATTCAAGAACAAAAGAAAATAAGTTAATTCCCACAAATGAAAAGTTAGAAGTTAAGATTGTTTTGGCTTTTTTTGCCTGAAAATGACTGAAATTACTAAACCAACAAAGTAAATACAGATTTTTGCAGATTGGACTGATTGTTTTGACTCTTGCAAAAGTGAAAGGTGGAATATTTATGAGGTTTTCCTGATCCATTATTCCTCTTCCCAAGTTAAAAACGCAAGAAGAAACAAGCTATATCTCTGCTCTCCTCCTGCAGGATGTTCCTCTCACTGTTAAAGAGTGGAGCTCTCTCTCCTGAGACTTTAATTTCTGAGGATTTGTGCTCCTCGAGGTCAGAGCTGTCCTCCTCTGGATCATCAGTGTGTGTTGTTTCTGCAGTCAGTCACTCCTCAGCCCCTGCTGCATGGCTGATTCCTGCCTCCTGCGCTGATGACCCCCTCCTTACAAGGGAGGAAGAGGCTTGAGGTCACTGATAACATTTAAGTGGGATGCCTGGATGTTAAACCTTTTATCTTCCCGAACAGGAGATGAAAGAAGTCATGGGGAATCTCAGCAAATTGGAAGTTGTCCGTGGTGACAGTGTGTTGAAGCAACAGTTTACTGTAGTTCCACATTAACGCCAACAGAGGGCGGGTTTTCCCCTTTCCTCTTGTTGCAGCATTTCCTTTTTACTCCCCTCTCTTTTTACTGTAATATCTCAATATTTCTCCAAAGCATACATTTAGCTAATCGGAATTGTGAGTGAGGATTTCTAAGATTAGCACAGTCAAACTCAGCTCTTTCCTCGTGTGGCTTTGAGGTGAATTAGGACTCAGCACAAGCCTGTGCATTGTGTAATCAGCCTTTCCACTGACACACTAACTTTATGGCCTTGTGTGAAGCAAAGAGACTTATCAGCTACACACAAACACAAATGCTCAGACTAGTTGTGGGGTAATGTCACGCTGTGCTGCATCACATCCCACCACAGGCTCATTAAAGGACATTTTAAAGAAGAAATAAGTAGTATTTCTTAATGCCTCAGGGTACATCATGTGTATTCTGGGGACTGTTGTGATGAATACTACTGACTTAGTGGTTTGCAGCATACTGGCATTTACGATTTCTTATGAAGTTCACCTTCCATCTGATGTATCTGTTTTGGAAGGAAGATCCCCACACACACACACACACACACACACCCACACACACACACACACACACACACACACACACACACACACACACACACACACACACACACACACACACACACACACACACATTCAGTAAGTGGAACATCGCTTCTTCACTATAATGTGTTTTTCATCTTTTACATTGGGATGAAACTATAACAAAGTTATTCATGTCAGTCACAAGCAAGCACCCAGTGATTGAACATTAGATACTTTAATGTAGTGTATATATTTTAATTTTCTTTACTGTTTATATTTTGTTTATCTTTTAGCTCTTTCCTAGTTCTGCAATCTGTTTCCTATCATTTTACTGCTGCACTCTCATTTCCCTTGTGATAAAAACAGTTTTATGTCTTAAGCACAAGTAGTACTGCCAGAATGTAAAAATACTTTGTTACAGGCTAACGTCCTGAATACAGAATAAGGATAAGTTCAGAGTTTTATCAGCAACATGCTTCGAATGTTTGCTTATGAATGCTTAAGATGTGTAAAGTGAAAGTACTTTAATTACAGAAAAATTAATTAAATTAAATAATTTCATCATTGGTACAAAGTCTTTACATATTTCGTTTTTGTAGTTTTATGAGGTTAAGCTGATTTTAACTTCTTTAAATACAGGTAGTTTAACCTATAAAAATGAAGTTGATATGTCATTAAAATCTTAGGATTCAAAGTGACCTAAGACATACCGTTTTTTATTGTACATGTGATATAAATGTTCACTCACTCAGTAGTTTTTCTGGGTAAATAAAGGTTCAAAAGGTGAAATTAAAGTAGTCCAACATTAAGTACAAACAGACTTAATATGGAAATACTTGAGTTAGGTCCAAGAGCCTACATTTTTTTCTTACGAACATTACTTCACCACATGAACATTTGACCACTGGAAGCATGATATGTTACAGAAACTGTCCTATTACAAGCCGTAGATTACATAACCCTGCGATAACTTCCCATTTTTTCCCAGCATGTGAGCACGTCCTTTCTTAATACTGTCAGGGCAGATAGTTGAGCAATGAGAGGTCAAGGAGAGTCAAGTTAAACAAGCTTTCATAAATATGTTGTACTGTGTCGGCCCACGTTCGCATTAACTCCACGTGGGGTTTCCTCTCTGTTTACATTCTCTTCCCAACATCCCAATTTGCGTGATCCGGTTCTTGTAAGCTTTGACAGCCAGGACATCCATGATCGCCTCCTTTCATGTCTCATGGTATGTTTGCCAGTTTCATATGGGAGGACTGTGGTCATCTTGTAGGGTGAAACTAGCCTCAGAGAACGGGGTGAGGGTGAGGGAGCGAGGGAACGATGGAGCAAAATGAGAACTAGAAGCGATTAATTGTCCATAAGAGTAGCCACAGCATTGTTAGTGGTGAACCGCCAGCTGCTCTTGCTGATGTCGTTCCCATGACTCGCTCCAGCGTGCCCATCCTCTCCACTTCCACTGCCCCTCCGCTCACACTGGGTGGGATCATCAATGCTCGGCTCGGCTCATTTGGATTGCTTCGACACGTCACGGCATTACGTTCACGATCAAAACAAACTCCATCTTGGAAATGAAAGCCCCTGTCATGGCCAATTTCGCAGCAAAATAGAGTATTAAATATGATATTTGGTTTGCGAATGTATCAACAAAACAAGAGAGTGTGGGGGTTTAAAGGAGATTAACTGTCCGATTCTCTAGAGGAGGGTTGTATTTAGAACGAAAGGCCAGCTTCCTCCTCTGACTTCCTGACCTGCGTTTCCTGAGGAACAATCTCTGTCTGTCCAGAGGGCTCATGGGAAGGGAGAGTTTGGTTTTCCACTGGCACACCAGGGGTCGCGGCAAAGGTCAAAGCCATCGAGCTATAGAAAAGGGACGATGAACACAGATATATGACACACAATGCAGCGCACTGATGATACACAAGTGCACACTCACTTCTGGTCGGAAGGGTTTAAAGGACACATGGAGGAATCTACTGCTTGTTGTGTCCACTCCCCCCTGGGCTCAGCGTGCCTCCGCTGGGGACCGGACAGCCCTGACCCTGGTGCAGGTGTCATGACCATGCGGCGGACACTGAAACGAGATATTCCTCAGCTCCTCACTCAACGCAGGGGAAGAAAATCAATGGGCTTTGTATGGCGTAGGAACAGTGGAAAGCATTCTCTCACCGAAAAATCCTGCCCCATCTGTCTCCATTCTGCAGCTCTCTCAGACCTCACAACTGGCCCTGTGTGGTCACTCCTGGACTTGAATTACACCGTCCATGTGTCCGGCTCTGGACAATACACAAAGCCAACCGCCCGTGCGACCCTGCCCACTTTTCTCACACTTTATCCCTCGCTGATTTATTGGATTGGACGTTTCTTCTCTCCAGTTATTGATATTCCTCCAGATGCTGTTGGAGAAGACACATTCTGACATGGTTGCATTTTCTGTTTGACAACAGCTCCCCTATCGTAAATGAGACCATTGGAAATGAGCTCTTGATGGTGTGTGAATTAACGGTAGCGTGGTTTTAATTAAAGTGATGTTGAGCAGTGAGAATAGGATCTGTTGTTTGTGAGTCCTCAGTCGACCCAGAACATGTGCTGATTTCAAATTCCTAGCCGTGTGATGATTTATTGTGAAGAAACGTGCTTTTATTGTTACCACGGCTAGTTTGGTGCCTGTCTTTATTGCCAGTAGAATGCTTCAAATTATCTGCAGATCACAGGACGAACACACTGCAGGACATCTATTGTTTTCCATTACCACTCTCTATGAAGGTTTTCTGGTTAGTGTTAGCTTCAGGGGGGCCTTGCGAACTCAACGCACTGCTGCAATTGAATAAAACATAAGTTGAAAAAACACAAACAACACATGCTCAGCATTTAGAAGGAGATGCTGCAAATAAATAAAACACAGGCAAGTTAAGAAGCTCATTCATCAATTTGACAACACACATGCAGCCTGAAGAAATATGCAGCAATTACAGAACACAAAACATCAATTGAGAATGCATTGCTATGTTTTCAGATTTGAAGCCTTTTCTGTTTTTCGGTTGAGCTTCTGTATGTGGTGTGTTATTGTCTGTTTTTCGTTGTGTTTTTAGAATTGTCAGCACATTTCTATATTTGTTGGCTCTCTTTGTTGTATCTGGTTATGTTTTCAGTTTGTATAGTGTGATAGTGTGTTTTCCTGTGTGGTTTAACACCTTCAACGCTGCCACTGGTATTGAGTGTATGCCGTATTGTTTTCACTGTCTCTGTTTTTCACTCTGTATGTTTCAACCTTTTTGGCCACACTGCAAACTAATCCTCCTTGATCAGTAAACATGTCTTCAAATTATGGAATATGTTCAGGGTTCACTCTTTACTTGTCTCTCTGCATGTGTTATCTTTTGTTGCAGTGACCTTAGCTTATGGTAAAGGAGGTAGTGTCGCTGTAAGAAAAGCAGTATGTGGGTGTTGTGGTGAACTCAGAGAGCAACAGGTGTTTCTGCTGCAGCAGCAGATTATTATTCATCTGTTAAACTGCACATTTGCCTGTCTTCCTGAGATGAAACGTTCGTATAACTTCAGCTCTTTTCTTCTTTGTGACCTGCCGCAACTCCCAGAGAGTCATATGAGCTCGTGAAGTGTGTCCGTGTTCACTTTAATGGAAAAAAAACGATGAGGAAATGAGTAAAACTCAAGCTATGTGGATAAAGATCAAGGAGCCTTTGGCAGAAATATTTCCTCTGAGGAATAAAGACAAGACTCACAGCATTTAACGTTCCTACGGGGGCCTGAACACATCACCATCTTCCCGCTTTGATTGTAATTTGGCAAAAGCGCTCCCAATTACGCAAAGAACATAACTGAGGGATTTTGTGTGATTGCCCACAACCCCAAAATAGAATCTGATGTCCAAGATGAGGCCGGCTTCTTTTCTTCTGTTTTTGTAAAGAAAACAACCCTCTTGGTCTTTGAGACTGGTCCAGTCCAAAAGCCCCCAACTGTTCCCCACTCCGCCTCTCTTTCTCCTCTCCCTCTTTCAGACTGTCTTCTTCCCTGGCAGTGAATGAAGGTGCAGCTGTGTGGAGTTCTTTGGGTTGAATGAGAAGAATCAGCCCATTTGGTTGACTTTCCTGGCCAAAGCTGTAATTTTCTGCTGCCAGGGTTTAACATCCAGTCCAGAGCAGTTCCTGGGCTCCAGCCGTTACTATCCAACAGGACAATGGGGATTGTCCTTCAGGCTTATACCACACAGGGGTCCAATATCCTGTCTGCCAAAATGTTGAAGCATCTACAGGACAAGACCAAACCACTGCCTTCTTAACAAGTCAATTAGGCCATTGTTGAGCCTTTAACAGTGCTGGGTCTCATTCTTTCTGACACAAATCTACCCCCCCTTATCCCACCAACATGGACGGTTATGCTTCGGTTCAAACACCTCATTTTGAACCATTTCAAAGCATTAGCAAAATAATAGCAGATTTTGCTTGACTTATTCGATGAAGACATCAGTCAGCATTTCCTATTCTACAGACTTGAAAAGATGGAGTCCTGCATGCAATACAGATTGTTACACATGGTTGTACTGTTTCAAATGTCCTTTTCTTCTTGCAACTGAATGATCATGTCTTATTTCAATGTAGTGTCACTCAATTCTAGAAGAACCCCTAAAACAAAGGTCCAATTGATGTTGAGCTCATGAAAAAGAGATCAAATGACATGTAAAAGCAGATGTTTATTGTGATTTGACCAGCAACAAGAGTGCCTGGAGATTTAACAAGCAAGCAGTATTATAAATTATGCATTGTACGTTTTGTCAGTGGTTCAATGTCATTAACATCAAAACGTACACAGCACTTGTGGGTGTTTCCAGTCAGCACTTTTGAGTGTCACATCGGTCGCACGTGACTCACATTATTGCTGTGTTGTGTGACAGCTGAATATGGAAACACTTTTTGCACTTGTTAAATACTTTCTGGTTTGCCTTTTTTTTTTCTTGCCTTGCCTTGCCTAACTCTTATAGGTTCTAGAAAGTCTAGTAAAATTCAATGGCTTTCCCAGAAACGAAAGTTTATTGTCCTGCTCAGCCCACCCGACTCATAAATAATGGTGCATTTACCAAAAATCCCAAGCCGACAGCCCCCACTTTCATACCATTACCAGTACAAGTGTACGCCAAAACCACGGCCAAAATACACCCAAACAATCCCCCTTTCTCCTCATTGAAACCTTCCAAGTGTCTGTTAACAGTGTTTACTCCGTTGAAGCGCTCCAAGTCCACACTCACAGCGAGGAACGGTCCAAATGCTGTCGAAAGGAACTGTATGTACACCATTAAATATCAAATCTTCATTTTGAACTTTTGTTATCATAATACAGAGCTTTAAGTGCTTTACCAGGCGTGCACATGCATCAAAGGCCTGTGTTTTTTCTCCACTCTGTGCTGCAACAGCTACAGTGCAAGTGTGATCCAAAGTTAATAAAACTCACTGCAGGCTTCCCAGCTAGAACTTGATTTGTAATAAGAGTCACAAAATGAGCTTTTGATGCTAATAACGCGGCTTTCATACCAGAAAAAAAATCATTTTTACCCTGCTTTCATGCTGGCTTAGGAGCAGGATGCGGTCAATTTCTATGTGAGACACTCATTCAGATCTTTTGACAACGCCAACACGCGAGTCGACTCAATCCAATAAAATCAAGGATATTATGAAGAGGAGGATGAAAATGAGTTCCACATGAGCACCATCCCTAAGGGGGTAAAACTATGCGTACGTTTAATATGGTGACCTCAATCATTTACCATCATTTTTATATAAACTCCACAGCTGTTTCCAGGCCCCTTGGAAGTTCACCTCTACCTGCTTTGATCCTCCACGTCGGCTAAAAGTCAAGCTTTAATGTTTCTACTGAGTCTACTTTGTGAATGGAACAGAGTTAGCAGGTAAGGAAACAGACAATGTGCAGCTGTGGAGACAAAGGGCAGATCTGTAGGTGGGACCGGTACAGTACTGGAGCTTCCACTGTGGGCAACTTTCTCTTCTCGCTGCATGACTCACCATGGGTTAAAAATTGAAATACCACCGAAAAACAGTCACAATGTCGCCTCTCCTATTGAACGATGACATCAATATTGACGTACAACACTGAGCGTATTCTGTCAACAGATTTCACATAACTGTATTAGGTTAGTTGAAAGCAATAATTTTAAGTGGAACCTAATATTATTATTGCTTTCAACTAACCTTATACAGTTATGCAAAATCTGTAATACACTTAAAGGTCACCTATTATGCAAAATCCACTTTTTCACGTCTTTTACACATAACCATGTGTCCCCTCTGTGTAAAGAGATTCTGAAAGTTTCAGGAACAAAGATTCTCTCTCTTTTTGTCCTGATCCATTTATATAAAAATCTGTCTGAAAATGAGCTGATCAGATTTTGGCCACTGTATGATGTCATAACGATGTTTGGCTTGTGTAACCATTAGCCAATCACCAACCAAGGTAACCCCCCCACCTTATCACCTGAATCTCCTCCTAGAGCACCATTGTGTTCTTTTTAACCAAATATCTCTCTGAAAATTGTGAAATTAGACCAGTATCATACCCTGGGGTGAAACTCAGGAGCTTAACTTTTTTCGATCTTTGACTCAAATGGAGCTGAGCCACAGGGCTGTTGATCCTGTGAATCAACAGCTTCCATCACGTTGCTGTCCATCACGTTGCTGTCATGTGAGATTAAAACTGCCTTCTGCTAAAGCTTTCAATACTTTGACGTGATTAGAGGCTGAAGAGTTTTGCAATAATAATGTTGAAACCTTTCTCCAAAGGTCAACGAGAAGTAGAGAAAGGCATAGAGTGTATTTGTAGAGCTCAGTATACAGTCATGATTTATCTCCAATGAGGTAATATCAAGGTTGGCGCCCTGAAAATGTCTTTGCTTCAACAAGGTGCCTTGAGCCGGATAAGAGGGCCTAAAGCTCCCGGTTCAGCAGCATGATGGATGAAAGTGTTTTATCTTGTTTATGCAACCTGACACAAGGCATCTGCTGGCCTCTGGAGCGCTCACTTCATGCTGTAACAACGCTCACCACTCCCTGTTGGACAGTGGAGATTATCAAGGTATTTCAGATGTAGGAGATACAGCAGAGGGTGTAGGAAAATTACTGCTAGCTCAAAGATATATATATATATAATATAATAATACATAATTAAAAAGGCAAATACATCTGATTGACAGAGAGCTGGGACACTGTTTACACAAAAAATAAGTTGGTAAACTTTTCAAGTAAAGGCGTGGACTGGCCGTCCAAACAAGGTGTCGATGTCGGTCTTTGCATATATACTGTACATTTTTAAACATCTGCACTAATTGGATTTATTACTTGGCAAGGAACAAAGTATTTCAGAATCAGAATTCCTTTATTCGTCCGAAATCTTCATTAGTACAGCAAAGTATAGATAGCTAGAACACTGTAAAAGGCATGCAAATAGTATTTAAAATAAAAAAATACTACCATTTACAGAAGATTTCTTAAATCTTATACATATAAAACTTACAAATCTGATCTTTTAGTTAAAGCATATTATAACTTTCTTGACATTTTGGATTTTGGGTAATATTTATTGACCAACCATCAAAAGGATTGTCTTGATATTACGTATACTCACATTCACCTCAGGCAGAGTTCCCAATGACTTTGATGGTACCATGTCTTCATCTTGCATGGCATTTTATTTTATTCTAGGCTGTTCTATGATCAGTCAACCTCAGCTTAACATGCTAAACTGAGACAGTGCACATTCAGGGTGTCCGCGGGGTCTTAAAAAGTATTAAAAGTTGATGAATCAATTTAGCGAAAATGAAGGCTATTAAAAAGTATTAAACGGCATTATCCAAGGTATTACATTTTGTAGCTTGTTTTCAATAAGTATATAAATTGTCCAAAGAGGTTGTATTCTAAAGTCTGCCTGAATGTAATCATTGCGTAGGTGTGTAGTGTGATTCTGTGTAGTTTATTTATGGCATCCCGTTGGATTTGACATCATCTGAACAGGACATGGCACGCTCACTGCTTGATAGCGCGCGAAGGTCCGTTTACGCCGGTTGTTAAACAACATCGTTATGGGGAAATGCAAGTTTGCGTCCAAATGGTTGGAAGATAAGGAGGAAGGACAATCAATACTGTATATAGTAAATGTGAGGTAAAGTGTGTCGCCAATGTAACTGGTTAGAACTCAAAGTGGCGATGAGGTCTTAAAATGTATGGAAAGGGTCTTAAAAAAGGTCTTAAAAGGTATTAAATGTGACTTCAGGATTCCTGCATATACCCTGACATTGTTAACATGTTAGTGTCTCTACTGTTAGCATTTATATGAGAATTTAACACAGCTTTGCTCCGCTTAGAATGGGATCTACTTTCAAAGTTGTTTGAACAGACATTATGAATGTATTTAAATGCCTGAGATAAAGTTTAAGATGTTCAAAAACTATTGCTGGCTCTAACATTTAGGTTCATTGGATTCTTTTGTATATTTAGCTATTCGCTTTGACCCTTTAGCTAAATGTAACACATGGCTACAATTAAGAAAGGCAGAATTTAAGCCCATAGCTGATCGTCTACGGTAAAATAAGTATTTCATAAAGTACTGACCTGAATTTATTACCTTTCTTCATGCCACATGTTACAATAAAAACACACCTCGCTAAAAAAACTTGACACTTTGGGTGTTGGAGTAGCTTGACATGGACGCACTGCACTGCATGTCGCCCCATCAATGTACACTACTGGCAAAGCTATTGTGGATCTTCACAGTAAATCTGGGGCTTTGCAAATGTATTTAAATATTCCATTAAATGTTATAGTATACTATGTAATTCAGCTGTAACATTTAGGTTTATTGCTCGGATTATAACACATTATCTATTAATCCCCTGATCATTTTTGTTTATAAAGAAAATAATTTCCCTGCCAACTATTTTGGGTTTCATGGCGCCAAGATTCTGTTTCGAATTCTGGGCACGTTTCCTATTTTCCAGTATATGAAGCAGCAGAGAGGGGAAGCAACCAAGGTGGAACGTTTGGCAGACTAGCACAGGTGTGGATAGATGTGCTAAAAATGAGCTTTTTATAGTCCGAACTGATTCAACTGAGCCAACTCATGTAACGAAACCCAACCAGCATTTATGCTTCTGTGGTTTGTGGCTTTTTCATATAAGACAAATAAATAGTATGGAAAAATCTGCCAAAACAATATGCTCTAGGACATGCTGTAACCATTATATAGTCTTGTAATGTACCATAAACGTCATAGCACGAGGCTGTGATGGAGTGTGTTTGCTCTTGTGCGGGCTCGCTGTGTTTTTGTATTGCGCTCCATTTGAGAAGAAGCTGTCCACTGCTGCTTCAATATTTCTTCCATCTGTCTTTGTCGTATGACTAACTCAAACAAAATCTCCCATTCATTTTTTTTCTCCCCGAGTCCAGCTCATTTTTTAAAACATCCATTTCTGCAGGACACAAATCCCCTCAAACAAACAGCTGCTTGCATAAACGTTCCCCCTTTTCTTTGCTTGTATTTAAATGGTAAAACAACGAGAGAGAGAGAAAGAAAGGGCGACAGCTGAAGAAAGACAGAGAGATGCAGAGGGAGGGAGGCAGAGACGGGCCGAGCACCACTACAGGGAGAAAGTGCGGAGTCATGCTGCAGGAATGCTGGAGGGGGGATTGCTGGCGTGACTGCTCCATTTTTCACAGCCATAATCAGAGCCAGCTGTCAGAGAGGGCCCGTAAGATGAAAAGGGGGGAAGGGGAGTGGGAAGGACGAGGGATAGGGAGGGGAAAGAGTGGGAGAGCTGGGTTTTTGGAAGTAGTTAGAAGGCGAGCGGGGTGGAATAAGAAGGCGAAGTTGGTTGAGATTACTTTTTTATTTTGTTAATTAATTTCCTCTCTATGTGTCATTGGGTTTAGGAGTTGTGTTAATGAAAAAGCCTGTAAAGAAGGGTTAAAAACAATCTGTGTTTTGGTGTAAATGTGCCCTTGTGCACGCATGATAAGAGTTTTAAGGAGGAGTGGATCAGACGGTGGCCTTCACTCGGCCAGGTTAAAAGAGGATGGGGATGGGGGGGGGGCGGGTTGGAGCTTCCTGCTGGACGTCTGCAGTGAAGAATGACAAAGCAGATTGAAGATTCGTAGGATTCAAAGGCTTTATTGTCATATGCACGTAGCTACAGTGTCATTTTGGCAATGAAAATCTTAAGTCCCAGGCTCCTCCACCAATGCAACATAATAATTAAAAGACATTAAACAACAAAGCAAATCAAAAAACTATAAAAACAGTGCAAGAAAAAACAGATTCTAAATAAAATAGTGCAAGAGAGTGTTGCAAGACTGATGTGCAAGTAATGCAGGAGTAGTGACAAATATATAAGTCAATAAGCTAAAAAGTGAAATAACAATACTGCTTATCGTAATTATAAATACATAATAGAAGCTCCAAGAGAGTGTTTGCATGGAGTGTACAGGTCAATCACTTGGTATTTAAAGCTGGGATATAAAGAAGTAAACCTACATAAAAAGTGATGTAATATTATGTCTGGCAATTTTCAGATTTTTCGAGCATTATCGCAGATCAGCAACAGATGCATCTTTACTGAGAATCAGCTTACAGTGCAGTTGTTGTACTTTGCACATCTGTGGCTGTGGTAACGCTGCTGCTGCTGCCAGCCATGCCAGGGCTTTTACAGTCCCAGTGCTGTGAATGGAAACTCCTGATGTGTTTAGTCTACCTCTTCCTTCCACTATATGTGAGGTTCTGTTATGGTTTGTCCTGCGACGAATGTGTTGATCCTCCTAATATCAGGTCAAATACATTAACTTGTCACACATACATTTCATGAGTCATGATTGAGGATACAGAGGAGAATATCCTGATGATAATGACCCTGCAGTTTCACAAAAAAACACCCTCAGAGGGTAAATAGATCCAAAGTAAATTATCGCATGGCCGTTTCCTGACACGGGTTAAAGTATTGAGGTTCTGTGGCGCGATATTTTTACAACCTATCTCCCTTACACAGTGTACAATGACACACACTTTATATGACCCTTGAGAGTTTGATGGAAAAAGGCTCTTGTGGGAATGACTGAGCGTGTTGATTTTCGGTGATTCATGGCTCTTAAAGAGGCTGACCTCCTCGAAGTTGAAGTACCGACTTTAAGCGTCGACCCCCAATTCCTCCGACATAAAGCACCCTGGAGATTTCCAAGAAATAGTGTCACTGCCTAATGAACTTTGCAGCCACTACACTGATGTCTTTCTTTCCTAAGTGAGTTTAAATAAAGTACCTTGTCATAAGGCTCTGCTTGAACTGTACTGCTGCCGTTTACTCGGACAACTGGTTCTCTTCAAGGCCTCCTCACCTGTTTTTAAAAATATCTCCCCTTTATATTATTACAATGAGCTGTCACCGAAGTACAATAAAAGGACGCGCCCAAGCAGAAAAAGTCTAGAGACATAATCTCTACGTCTGAGCAGCTATTTTAGGCCATCATAACTCCCCTTTGTGCCCACTTCCTGTGCTCAGGTCTTGATGTGATGTGACGTGGTTCAAAAACAACAGGCTCAGAAATCCTCCGTGGCTCGAGGGAAAAAAAGCATGTGACAGTTTTCTAAAATGCCCATAAACGTAAAAATGCCTTTGAAATTATAAGCAGTAAAAAAAGTCCATGGTTATTAGTTGGTCACTCTTATTTTAAGTATTCAAATAAAAGAGGACTTGTAAATTATTCTATCAACATAAAAATAAGTAAATGAAAGGCTGAGTCCTAATTACATTCCAAATTGTGTTCAGTGTCTAATTGAAAAGTATACTGTTTATGCACTTACAGCATATCAATGCATGGGTAAAACTGCTGTGTCAGATCTGTGCGGCTGGCCCCTTTAAACCCCCAGCTCCTCTTGGTGCAGTGTGTAAACGTATACTTTAACGGAATTACTTGGTCCCGGCTTTGTGTATTTAAATTCAAGACTAATTAATGAAGGAATATGCAACATGTAAGCTCATAACTGTAGGCAATGACATGGTTAAATAAAGAATGCAAATTTGCAGTAGCGGCCATGATTAAATCCCCAAGTGTCTACAACAGACGGTTCATGAGTTTCGGCCATGGTACCTGACTCCATTTAGGAGTTGGTGCCCTTTTGGTTATTGGCCCTTGTCACTGCCACACTCCCTTTTTGCCAACTGGCATGAACACAAACACACTCACACACGTCATGGCACATTTCAGACTCCTGGGGCATAAACTGTGGCGAAGGGTAGGGACATTTTCATAGACTGACAAACTGACCTTATAGAATAAAAGATGCAGTGAAGTCAAATATGGCTGCTTGTGGAAAAGGCCAATGCGAGTTCTGATACCACATTTCTGGGACACGGACCCTCGATAAGGCTATCGTCAGGTCATCATATCTTTTTTGAATGCTACTCGTTTTCTTAAAAACATTTCCAATAGAAATAACCGGGAAGCACATCAAACATAGGGTCAAACCAAAAGTTTGACCTGTATGTTTTGGCTCCATCTCCATTTCACCTCTGTTGAAGGGCGAGTGAATTCATGAGTGTTTCCTGTTTCGGTGTGATTCACTGCTCAACTTTGACCGATGGGATGTGCATGGTCGGCCAATGGAAACACTCGTGTGTTTGGTCTGCTGTTGACCGTACACCAACTGCAGCATCTGCTGTTTCACCACTTTTCATAATAGTTTTTTAGTTGCTGTGGGCTGCTTCTCCATTTCAATTTTAAATGTATTTTCAATTGTTGACTGAGTGTATATATAATCAGTTTCATTTGACATATCAGTTGTATTACTTTTGTTATGTGAATGCACCCTATTCATGTTTTAAGTTCTAGTCAACACATACTTCAGAAGAACATATTGTGTATTTATTTGCCCTTACGTAACGCTTAATTTCACACCAAGTTTTTCTGTACAGGCTGTGCGTACATCCAGCTCTGCTCCGTCTCATCTCTCTTCCCGGGAGTTGTTTATCAGACTGAGAGCGAGTGGCCTGTAGCCTCTCTTGAGTTTCAGCCAAATCCAAAGTGGAGCGGGTTCAAACTCTAGACTTTCGACTCTTGACAGTGTGTCGACTCATGTGGCCCCGGCTGCTCCATTATCAGTTCTGCAGGGGCACGGTGACCCATGCCAACCTTGATTTTGGAAAGTGCAGTGTCTACTTTGAGTCATTACTCCATCTCCCTCAGAACAAAGGTTAGGCCATTTCTCAGTTTCTAAAAAAAAAAGCTCTCAGATGGTGAAGGGTCGTGTAGAACTAAAGGTTGTTTTGTTGACTAGTGATGTGACACAGACTGAAGAAATACTTTTTTGGGAGCTCATGTGTTTCGCTCATGTGTTTCCTTTAACTGAGTCTTGTTTTCAGTCTTACCTACGACACACAAAGACACAAACTCACTCAGCCTACACGCAACCTTTTGTCTTATCTTTTGATCTCCACTTTCATCCTCAGAGTAAAGAGATTAAGTCCGGGTTGAGAGTGTCCTCTTATCGTGTGATTGAGGCTAAAGATGATTTTCCCTTCGAGTCTACATAGCTTCTTCTTGGGTACTTTCCAGGGCACTTTCACCAGTTTGGCAATCTGTTGTCTTGTTTACCGAGCGGCTGAAATACAGGCGACACCACAGGCTGTGACTCACTGTGAACCTGGCGGTCGCTAGTTCAGAGTTCAGTTTACAAACAATGTTTCTCTGGCCTCGGCAACTTCTCGTTCTCATGCGCTTTCTGTGATCTAACTAAAGATCGCTTTTTCTTTCTGTGAATATCCATACTTTATCTCCTCTGGGTTTATTCATTACATGTTTTGTTCTGGCAAGATCACATCATAAAGGTCTTGCTGAGTTGTATTCCTAAAATAAGAGATATATTCGAATAATATCGCAGCAGTGCTGTCGAAATGAATAATATAAAAGGAAATGATGAGTTTAATATTAGGGATATGAGTCACCCGGTGCTGTCTGTCTGTTGATAATGTCATGAGTGTTTGAGACAAATTGACTGAGCTGAGTAGCAGTTACACTTCACTAAATGTCTACAAGTTGAGGTAAACACAGGTAACTGCCATTTGTCTTATCTGTAATCAACTTTATGACTAACAGGCTGTAGACATTATTGCCCCCATGCAAACTGGGTTGTAGGAATTTGATTAGTTCATCAAGATATGGCTAGCATCCAAAGAAAACATTAGATAGCTGTTTTCGATTCTAAAAAATGTGAATTGGTGATTTTTTGGAATGGATTTTAATCAGTTAAAGTTTGGCAAGTGTTATTTCTTTCTGAGAAAAGATAACACATGCAGCGTTCACTTTCAGCCTCGTGCCACAGCTGCATAGCGCTCTGCAGGAACTTATGTCACTTCCTATCTTATCTTATTGATGTGGAAAGAGGAAGCCCCCTTGCTTTCCCCAGACCTACTTTATCACAGCACCACAAAAGTGCAGTGATGTTATTTCAGAGCTGAAATAACCTGAATTCTTTCACCAAGGCGCAAATGTTAGCATCAACCATATTTCCTAGTGTCAACATATAGTACATATGTGTGTTTTTAGTTGTTGCAGTTACTGTTTGCAGACATATTGAACAGGATGCTGGCGGTTGTTCGTTGTGTCTCCATACCACCCACCTACACTTTTCTAGGCTTTGTACTGTATGAGTAAAAGTGCTGCAGACTGTATGGAACATGCAGAGGAGGCGAGGAGCGCTCCACTCTTTGAAGCCTCTGAGTTCATACGAAGGCATGAGGCGTCTAGCCGCTGAGCCGTTTAACCCATTCATGCCCACATAAGAATAAGTTAGTAGCATGAAAGAGCAAGAACAACAACAGCAGCCTCCTCCATTCGGAAACCCCCCCCCCCATTGTTGCCTTTCATTTACTTAAGCACTTTGATATGCTTCATTGTCCTTTCCATGATGGGCATGGATCAACAATTGGGTGAAAGGTAATGTTATTAAGGTCAAAGAATTTGTTGTTTTGCAAGATGTCAACACAATGGCAGACCTTGAGTTGTAGACCATTTCCCAACACATAATAAACACAGTAGTGGAAAACAAACCAATCAAATGTTCCATGCTCACAGATCCAGTAAGCAGGATTTGGTGATCCTCAAGATAAAAAAAAACACCTAGATTGAAATCCGAGCTGAAGTTTTAAAGTTGTGTCAAGAGCGTTTTAGTAACGATATTCAATAACATGTCGTGTTACACATCGTAGAGAAGTTTAAATGCATGTTGAACATAGTTATTCGCCAGACAAGATCGTTATTATTGGACGATAACGCGGGTACATTTTCAAGGACAACAGGGCTAAACAACTAAAACACCTAATAATTTAACGTCTCTTGAAGGCAGTTTTACGGCCCTCTCCGGTTAAACATTCAAGTCTGTTTCACTTCTCAAGTTTTCTTTATTGACCCTTTAACCACACCCAACAGTGATGTCACCTTGAGACCGTGAGTACACTTTCATTTCAATCTTTATTTCGAACAGATTAAAAAAAAATAACAAATGTGAAAAACAGAATACCGTATTGTTAAAATACAGTATTTATCCACATTCACGATAATATTTATATATTCAACAAAAAAAGTCTTCATATTAATAATAATTAATGTCCGAAAGGGAGTAGGAGGAAGCAAATTCTTATTAATTCCCACCCCTTACTTGATCAATGATTGTCCTTTAAGTCATTATGCAAGTTATTCCTACTTACATTTATACATACATATACAATAATTTCTCATCTTCAATCACCTCTCTTCATTCTCATAGTTTTCCAAAAAAGTGTTTCTGTACATCCTTTTAAACTGAATTATGCTTGTGCTTTGTTTGAACTCCTGCTCCAAACCATTCCATAAAATCACCCCACAGATTGTTATACTCATACTTCTCAGAGTTGTTCTGACCTTGATTTGTTTAAAATGTAGATTTCCTCTCAAATGATACCCACCCTCTCGGTCTATGAACAATGTTTTTAATTTCCTAGGAAGTAGATTATGTCTTGCTCTGTACATAACTTTCTGCTCTGACTTTCACAACATTGAACAGCGAGGGGAGAATTTAATCAGCTGGAGGTCAGCAAAGACAAGACTTTCATTAAAAGATGACCGTTTATTGCCGATGTTTGACAAGATGTGAACCCCAGTCTCAAAGCTGGACTTATTCACCACCCACATGTCCCCCCAATTACCTCTTTTTCTTGCCTTCATAAAGAGCAGGGGTCGGCAACCCGCTGCTCTTTAAGCCCTCTGCTCTGGCTCCCTTGAGCTTAGACAAAAATAAGAAGGAAATAAAATATTTGTAGGACTATTTATATTTTGTTGCACGGTTGAAAATGTTTCGTATCTTGTGTTTTGAGGTGATACTGTGACAATTAGGTCAACTAAAATATGCGTCACATCCTGCTACGGTCCCGCGCCAGCGCCTTTTCTTGTGGGTGAATAACCGGACCCCCGGCTCGATGAGCGAACTATGGTTAAATCAAATCAAAGAAAAGTATTGGAGGAACACAGAGGGTTTAATTCTGCGTGGTTAGAGTTATGCTTTCACAGCAAACGATGCTGGCTTACCGGTATGTTTGATTTGTGGAGAGAAGTTGTCAAAGGTGCTGCAGCCTTTACGTATTGGAGGAAAAACACGGAAGAGGAAGACAGCTGACGATCTTCAGTCATAATTCAATCAGTTAACTCTTTTTAGGGTGCAGCTATAGGTTTTATTTATTTCAAAGTGGGCCCATTTTAATTATATTCATTTTCTTCAAATGTGCAGAGGACTCCCCAAGTGCTGTGTTGATTTATTTTAAAGTAGGCCTGTGTATTTTTTTTAATTCTCCTTATAAGAGTTATTCGTTTATTATTAGAGGTTAACAGTTTTATAATGTAATGAATAATAAATGCAAAAAAACTGTAGTTTTTGTCAATGATGTAACAATATATCCAACTTTATAAGCTATCAAGCTATCAAATATGTTTTGCGGCTCCAGACAAAAAAGATGTGTGGAAAAGGGGGCAAAATGGCTCTTTTGGTCAAAAAGGTTGCAGACCCCAGATATAGCGCATTCACACTCCTTACTGCATTCATACTTAATCTTGATATAAGATACCTGCATATATTTACAATATGAATGAAATTCCTTGGGACATGTGTCATTTTAAATGTAGTCATTGACATTACCTTCACCCAGAAATATATTTGATATGCTTACTTTAAACCTAAGCGTCTGTGACCTAAAAATCATCAAATAAGTTTTCTGTATGTGTATAAAAATAGGATATGACCATAGCCTAATTCCCACCATTTTACCTTTTTCTACTCCAACCCAAAGCTTCATTCAGTGTCTGTCACTAAGCCCATGTGTTTGTGTAGGGAGGGCCGGGCTAAGTGGGTTTAAATGGTGCTGCATTACTTCCTCTGGGAACCTGTTAATGACATAAACAGTCCCTTAAAAACAACTGCTGGATAGCAACGCAGCTCACTCTCACTTGACCTCAGTTTATGTGTTGGAAACTATTTGAAGAATTGGCAAAAGTGAGGGAGCTTCTTATCTAATCCATCAAAATGTCATCAAAGTTACAGAGGATCCTTTATTCTGATTGGTGACCTGTTTATTTCTACAACTAGGAATGTACATCGTAGACGAGGTCAAGTAACACGGTCTCAAAAAGGTTTGCGTCTTACTAAAATGCTATGAAAATAATGTCCTCAAATTATAGCAACATGCCCAAATAATTTCCGGTGGTGGTGCTTAAACTCTGCTATTTCTGCTTGGCCCTGTTTATTTTTTGGGGGAGGGCCTTGGAGGACGGGGACTGTGGACACATAATCCTCCCAGAAAAGTGATTTATGTATGAATCCCAGTGCAGAAACTTCCCTCCTGAGAGCCGGCCAGCCTGCCAGAAGTCATTGGCTGATGTTTACACGACTCGATTGGCTAATTCCCATGGTGCAGTGTGCCTGCAGTGCTATCTTATTTATACAAGGCCTGATATGGGAGAACAGAGGGGTTTATTTTGGGACATTCCCCATAGATGGATCCGATTCCTCCAACTAGAGCGGTTTCCTCCATACGTGCTTCTCTTCAGGTCCTAGCGGCTGCACGCCTGTGGACGCAGCTCGCCACTCGCTCACATTTAAAAGGGCTGAATTGGCTCGACAAAGGAAACCATGTCACAACATCTCAAGTTAGCCTCGTGACAATAGACTGAGTTTGCAGACTACACAGGAAGTGGAGTATTAGTCTCATAAAAAGTGCATTGTCTCTCTTGTCAAAGCAGGTTTCCCCCCCTTCATAGAGTTCATTTATAACTACGTTTAACAAAGAATCTAGTCTATCGACCAATAACTTTATCAAAAGTTGAACAAACACTTCAAACGCTGCTTGTTTACGCTGCCCAAAGAGTCATTCCTGAACCAGCATCAAACTGAAACAGCATTTGATCTGGTGTGAGTGGATTTAATGATGTGATTGTGGTGGTAAAATTTTTTTGTCTTGCCTCAACGAATAAATGAGTTCCTAGTTTCAGTGAAACATGTAACTCAAGCTCGCCTTTTCAAGAACAATCACCCACAGACTCTTATAAGGCAAACCTTTGAGAGGTAAAATATTTCTCCCATGCATTCCAACAAGTGCTAGATGAGTAATTTTTGCAAGCGATGACGCTGATTTAGAAGAACGGCTCTTAGGATCTGTTAATGTTTTAATCATGAAGCACAAACACATGGAGACACACAACCATAACAAAGCATATTTGCTATGTTAGAGCAACATCTGCTTTTTACAACACTTTACATCATTATCAGCAGGTCGGACTCTTGCTTACTGACCAACTACGCCTGCAATGCCAGAAAAACACCTTCCTGTTTATTTCTTCTTCCCTTGTTCTCTTTCCCAGCCCCCTGCTGCTCCTCTCTCACATCCGTCAGTGATTTAATGATTATATAAAGGGATGAGGGCATTATGGGAAGGAGTGCTGGACGCTGACACCATGGCCAGATGTTTTTTCCTCGCTGCTGAGGTGTGTTAGTTGTTTTCCTTCTGAAGGCTGAAAAAAGCTGCACAAGTCCAAAAGGTCCCTTCCCGAGGTCATCATCTGATGCAATTCTGATCCAAGGATATCTCTGTTACTAATGATGGGACAGCCTTAAAGTGCGATAAAGTTCTCCTGTTATACTCATTTTCATTAATATATGATATGTCTCAGATATACACATTACATTACACGCTTTTATCCAAAGCGACTTAATTACATACTCGATACTGTGGGCAATCCACACAGGAGCAATTTGGGGTGAAGTGTCTTTCCCAGGGACACAACGACATGCTGACTGCAGTGGGGTTTGAACCTGTGCTCCCCTGATCCGAACACCAACGCACAACCCACTGCGCCACACGCCTCCCTATACAAAACATGTCTCTGAAGTGTTTGGCTCCAAACACCAAACAGATCTTTGCAGCATCCCATAATCCCCTCTGTTTCAGCCCTGTTTCCAAAGTGCTGATTCTCTGTCTGTTACTTTAGATGAAAATAAGGAGCCCCTCCCCACGCCCCTCTGAGAGATATTTGGTTAAAAAGAACACAATGGTGCTCTAGGAGGAGATTCAGGTGATAAGGGTTACCTTGGTTGGTGATTGGCTAATGGTTACACAAGCCAAATATCGTTATGACATCATAAAGTGGCCAAAATCTGATCAGCTCATTTTCAGACAGGTTTTTATATAAATGGATCAGGACGAAAAGAGAGAGAATCTTTTTTCCTGAAACTTTCAGAGTCTCTTTCCACAGAGGGGACACATGTTGATGTAGAGGAGACATGAAAAGTGGATTTTGCATAATAGGTGACCTTAATTCAAGTGCATTACTTACAGTGTTTAAGGGCACTTGTACTTTACTTGAGTATTTTACATTTCTCCAACTTTATATCCGCGCAAATATTATAATTGTTTTACTCACACTAACTTCATGTATTTGAAATCTTTAGTTGCAGATTCTGAATTACTATATGTTTTATTACATTTAATTAACAAATAAATCCATTATTTTAAGATGAGATACAATATTATTGATCCCCTTGAATATTTTGGGTATAATAATAACCCCACCATTACGAACTGCCTTACAGTAATTTAACATGAATGTATTACCGGTATTGATTATGAAAATATTATAACATACATTATTCGAAGTTGGCCATACGGCATGATGAGCAGTTCTACTATCCACTTCACCTCTACTGTGGTGGTCTAAATGAAAGAGAGTATTCATAGTAAGTTTAAATACTTAGAAAAAGCACATCTTCTACCTCTGTGTAACTCAGTTTGTCTCTAAATTCCTCTGAACTCCTTCGCCTTTTGTGATAATTGATCATATCATAAAGGGGAACTTGTATTATGTTACTTAACGTACACGCAGCTCTGTATATACACCAGTGATGAAGCACTTCTGGTGCAATAACTCTGAACAAATACCACAGCAAGCTTCCTCGTGCACTTCCTTTTGTTACCATTGCTAGTTGGTATCTTTCCACTCGCAGTGAATGTCATATCTAGTTTCAGATGCACATGCAACCGCACACGTTCACCTACAGTGTGGCATGACTTTGAATTATGTTTTTCTGTTGTTCTGTGGTTGTGGGCAAACTAAAATCGTCAGTTAGATGATTACTGTGTTTTCCCTCACATCTGTAATGGACAACAGACTTTCTAATCAGCTCGAAGAGAGGAAGCCAATTGGAACTCAAATATGACTAGACTCCCACCAAGCTGTGACCACTGTCCCAGGGGCAGGACTGTAGGAAACCCAAACACTGTGATCACAGTCTTGTAATCATTTGTCAGTTGTGTGCACTGCTTTGTGATTAGTGTGTCTTGGGAACTCAGGAATTGAATAACTTCTTGAACCAGGATGTATGGAAACATCTTGAATTTCACTGTAATGACTGTCAATTCCAGTAACGGTTGCAGTCACAGTTTTGTTTCTTTTAAATATGTTATAAAAGTGCTGCAATCTTTCAGTCTCACAGCTTAAGGAGAAAGACATTGGAGCAAAACATCCAAGTCATTCTTTGACATGTAGTGCTTAAGCAATGATGGTTAATGTATCACATGCTGGATACTTTTGTACTACTGTACTACAAACAAAATATGTAAACAGAGACCCAGTTAATGACTGCAACATGGCTCATACATATGATTTCAAAGTGGCCCTTTTTCTTCTTGCTGACAGTTTGATGAGACGATTACACAATAAAAATGTCTATGAGCATATTTCACAAGATGTTAAACCGTTGCCTAGTGGACTGAACTGCCATATTTCCTCGTGACATTGATAGTTGTTAAACATAAACTGACACCGTACAAATCGTACACATTAAAAACTAGAACAGTACTCTGACATCGCAGACCTGAAGGCATTTGCTGTATTCACATGCTGGTCCCATTGCCTGAGTTTGAAAGTCGTATTGTTTATTTGTATGTGTTTGTTGCTTTTAACACTTTTAAACAACACTGTTACCATGAATTTTCCCACTTGGTAACTCATTTTTCCAATTATTCCAACACCTCGTGAATGCAGCACACAAGGCCCTATTGCAATTTGATCAAAAGTGGAAATAAAGTGTGTGTGTCCAACCTTTAATTATGATCCAAAATGTAATGGGTTTTTCCTTGGCACATGCTATTGTTTCATGAAATCGAGCCAGTAGTACTAATTCCTTTTGCCATGAAGACTAGGGCTGACATTACATGTATACGGGGATTTAGAAAGTCTGTGTAAAAGTAGAAATTACAGAGAGTCTATTCCATTTATTGTTGAGGGCTACAGACTTGTATCTGGGAGCAGGGGAGCCATGTTCTGCTTCTCCCTTTGACCAATGGAAATGGAAAACAGCTGTTCACATGGTTCAGTCGCAGGTAAACCAGTAAAAATAGACTCCACATGTGCACACAGTCCAGAGGAGGTGGGGGGGGGGGATCAAGAGAAAAATGCTTCATGCTCGAATTTTGGATTTGGTATATCAAAGGTTTAATCGACGTTGGCTTTTCATGTCTGCACCCATAACTCTCAGAGCAAACGAGATGGAGGAACTTCTAAATCCAATTCATCTTTTTTATTTGTAGATTGTGTTTGTGCCAGCACCAATTTCTTCCATTTAAGGATTGTTTTTTTCTTTCCTGAGAACATCTTTGTTGCATGAAAGTGGTGATTCACTCAATAGGGTGGTTTGTGTTAGTGTTGAGGATTGTTGTTCAAGTACATGCCTGATGTCATGGGATTAGATGTTGCAGTTTTGTTCTTGTTTACGCAGTAATCACAGAGTTGACTAGATAAAGCTGTTATGTCCTCCTGTTGTGTTTGAAGTGATGCAGATGGAGGATGTTTGTGTCATGTTTTGTGTGAAGCCCCTACATTACGTCTTAATAGTTGTTATTTTAAATAGTCTGTCTCTTTCTCTCTCCTCATTGTCTTGATTTTTTCCCACCACTTCTACGGTTTCTCGGTTCTTCAAAATGTCAAAGACGCCCACCTTCTTTTGGCAGACATCAATAATTGAGTATTGAGTGGTTTCAAAAAACCCCCATTTTCTTCAGTCTTTTTTCTATGGTAAATATGCCAATAATTCAACACAGGCTGTTGCTTATACATTGCATCAAAGTGTGAAGTGCGGTATGACTCACATCGGCATAACGTCCCCGTCCTACACGTCTGCATGGCTGTTTTTGTTTTAAAGTAGTTCTATAAAACATGTTATAAACACATTTCTTATAACTTCAGTCATGTAAACCTTGGATTTTCATGAATGACCAATACATCCAGAATTTTTTTTTCTCTTTTAGTTTTTTTTTCAGGCCTCTTTCGGGAAAAGCTGGTGATTCATGATTTTTTCAGACACCGCTCTCTCTCTCTCTTTCACTCCCGTCTCAAAAACATATGACACATACTGGTTCTTCTCCTTCTCGGTTTCTGGTGTTACTTTGTGGAAAGCAGATTCATTAAGACAGGCAGGCTCCATGATGTTCTCCGTGAAGACCCTCTCCTCTCTCGCTCACTAACCCCAAACTCCTGTCAATGGTTTCCAGCTGGCCTTGGCGTGGCGGTTCTCCTGGGAGAGGAGGAGCTGGCTCCAGGCTCTGACTTGCACATCGTCCAAGAACCCCCCCTCCCTTTGCTCCCTTCTTACTCCCCTGACCCAACCCCACCCCCTCTTTATTTGTTTAATTAGTGGAAAAACTCATAAACATTTGTGTATGATTTGTGGAAAGCGGCTGATGGGAGTGTGCGAGCAGGAGGGCTGTGCTTGTATTTGTAGTCCAAACCTCACATGGTGTTTACGTCCGGCGTCTAGCCCATTCAGAATAATATATATTATATGTTTATTATTATTGGTAAAGGTGCAGCTTTTTAATTACTTTATATACTGCAGGGTAGCTTGTGAATTTACTCCAGGTTTAACTAAGGTCTTATTTAAGTTTTTTCTGTATTTCACATCAATAATCCAATTGTGCAAAGTAACTAAAGGTATCCAATAAATCTAGAGAGTAAAAGTACAATATTTACCTCTGAATTGTCTGTCAGAAGTACAAAGAAGCAAAATATTCAAGTAAAGTACAAGTACCTCAAAATTGTACTTAACTACAGTACTTGATTAAATCTACTTAATGACTTTACACCACTGGTGATGTTCAAGTAAAAAGCCGCAAACAATAGCTGTTAGCATAGCTAGCATGGAGAGGTTTGATATTCAACATGTGTTTGGTGACGCGCCTGGGAATCTGCTGAGAGGGTTAACTTAAAGTGGGTCGGGGGGGTGGGGGGGGGTGGGTGTTGTGCTTGAAAAGACTCATTTTATGTCTTTCATGTTATCTTGATGAGTGCAGCACTTTGGTCTGGTGGTGAGGAACTTCTAAATATAGCCGAGAGCGGTTCAATAGCAGGGCACTGCTTGCGTCACCTTGGGTAAATATTTCTCTTTTTGGCAACAGTTGTGTGCTCCAAACCTCGTATTTTCCTAAACCTTCAGCAGAAAAATCGAAGGGTTGCGTTGCCTCAGCTTTGGTCACGGCTGCACGTCGCCTGGGTTTAGTTATTGAAAGGGCAGAGAAGACTAAACCAGAGCACAAAAAAAGCATGGTTAAAGGACAAGGCAAATGTTTAAAGAGGAGACACTGACATAAAAGTGAGCATACATTAACACAGAGATACACAGGCTGGGTCACACACGGCTTCAGCACACCGTTTGTCTGTCTGCGAGGTTTGAGAGGCGCTGTGTTTACCTAGCAGGAGTGACGGTGATGACAGTGTGTTGTCATCAGTGTCAGAGGTCAAATGGGGAGTGGGGGTGAGTCTGCAGGCTGCTGATGGAGGGACCTGGTGCTTTGTCACTCCTCATGTCTGGTCAGAAGACTGAGTGTGTTTGGCTAGGCCGGAGTTGTGTTTGTGTGTGTGTGTGTGTGTGTGTGGGTGTGTGTGTGTGTGTGTGTGTGTGTGTGTGTGTGTGTGTGTGTGTGTGTGTGTGTGTGTGTGTGTGTGTGTGTGTGTGTGTGTGTGTGTGTGTGTGTGTGTGTGTGTGTGTGTGTGTGTGTGTGTGTGTGGTGTGTGTGGTGTGTGTGTGTGTGTGTGTGTCTGCGTGTGTGAGAAGGAGTGTGCATGCTCGTGTTTCTTTGCAGCAAGCCAACACATGCTGGGAAGTTGTGTGTGTGTGTGTGTGTGTGTGTGTGTGTGTGTGTGTGTGTGTGTGTGTGTGTGTGTGTGTGTGTGTGTGTGTGTGTGTGTGTGTGTGTGTGTGTGTGTGTGTGTGTGTGTGTGTGTGTGTGTGTGCGTGCGTGCGTGCGTGCGTGCGTGCGTGCGTGCGTGCGTGCGTGCGTGCGTGCGTGCGTGCGTGCGTGCGTGCGTGCGTGCGTGCGTGCGTGCGTGCGTGCGTGCGTGCGTGCGTGCGTGCGTGCGTGCGTGCGTGCGTGCGTGCGTCCGTGCGTGCGTGCGTGCGTGTGTGATGACTGTACAGTGTGACATTGTGCACACTCAGAGATCTGCAACATCAGCATTCATGTCTGCATGTTTGGTCTAATAACTCAGCAAGCGGCCCCAGGTAGGTTGACGTCCGGCCTGCTGACAATTTTTCTAATTATCTATACAAATAACTGGATTCACAATAGGTGAGAGTGAGAGCTTGTATAAAGACATTTAAATTAGAGAGAACGCCCTGAATGACTTAAAATCCTTGGATTTAGTTCTGTTCATTGTTTCAAGTACATTTTATTTATCAGGGTAGGTAAATAAGTCAGTTGATTTAAATAAATAAATAATATATTATTAATAAAGATAAGATAAAAGTAATAATAAAATAACAATACAAATATAAAATTACACTGGCAGATCACTTTTGGACCTTCAAATATTTATTCAATTTATATTATTAATGTTTGTTTATGAACTAGCCCTTGGCCTACTGTCGTTTTGCAAAAGTGGCCCCCGGGAAAAGGAAAATAAACATCCCTTTTGGGAAAACAATCAGAGTGAACCACTCTGCTGTGTTTTGAACAGCAGAACGCACAAATCGGTTTCCATCTTTAAACCTTATACTTATTTCTAACCTCATACTAATTATATGCGAAACATAATGTTGTTATGTGTGTCACAAAGAGTCTCTCTGCTTTTGACCTCACAAAAGAGATCATAACGTTTTGTCAATATCATCTTTTTAACATGCTTTTAAATATTTCTGTGCCACCAACTGAATCTATTTGTTCTGAGGACACATGCTCCAGATTCACAAAAGCAGAATCGTCAGAGCTTTGCGTTTACATTGCGGTGTGACGCTGTTAAACTACTGCTTACTCAGTTGCTTGGAGACTTGTTTTAACCCAGAGTGAACAGATGTAAAACCGCAGGGTAAACATTTTAAGATCCACCAGGGTGGCTTAGTCAGAGCACTCGTGCTTTACAGCAGCAGTGGTGGTGAGGAGGAACACTGAGGGATCTGTGTTCAAGGGTCCTGTGTTAGGGTTAGGTTTGTGGGGAAGAACTCCAACTTTGATGGCATTGCAAGAATTTAAGACAGTCAGGAGATAATGATTAAGATTTATTTGTGGACGTCACTCCAACCCAAAAAGCATAGCCTTATGCCAGCATTATATTTCAACTTGTAGCTATGAGTAGGAAAAACTTACAACATGTTTTAAAATCTTAAGTATGTCTCCATAATATTACACTTTTATGCCACAAATTGCAACAATAGAAGTTCAATTTAAGGACAATTCAGAACAAGCTGTACAATATTTATCAAACTAAAACGAAAACACCTGAGGAGGCCAAAGTATTGGTCGTCAGAAATATGGAGGATCTGGAAAAATACAAAAAAAAAATACCAATGAAAAAAACATTCCCCAAACGCACTAATCTGCATCATCAGGACTGTGTGTGTGAGTCTGTGTGTTTGTCTGTGTGTTTGTCTGTGTGTGTGAGTCTGTGTGTTTGTCTGTGTGTGAGTCTGTGTGTTTGTCTGTGTGTGTGAGTCTGTGTGTGTGAGTCTGTGTGTGTGTGAGTCTGTGTGTTTGTCTGTGTGTGAGTCTGTGTGTGAGTGTGTGTGTGAGTCTGTGTGTTTGTCTGTGTGTGAGTCTGTGTGTTTGTCTGTGTGTGAGTCTGTGTGTGTGTGTGTGTGTGTGTGTGTGTGTGTGTGTGAGTCTGTGTGTGTGAGTCTGTGTGTGTGTGTGTGTGTGTGTGTGTGTGTGTGTGTGTGAGTCTGTGTGTTTGTCTGTGTGTGAGTCTGTGTGTGTGGTGTGTGTGTGTCTGTGTGTGTGTGTGTGTGTGTGTGTGTGTGTGTGTGTGTGTGTGTGTGTGAGTCTGTGTGTGTGTGAGTCTGTGTGTGTGAGTCTGTGTGTGTGAGTGTGTGTGTGTGTGTGTGTGTGTGTGTGTGTGTGTGTGTGTGTGTGAGTCTGTGTGTGTTTGTCTGTGTGTGAGTCTGTGTGTGTTTGTCTGTGTGTGTGAGTCTCTGTGTGTGAGTCTGTGTGTGAGTCTGTGTGTGAGTCTGTGTGTTTGTTTGGATTCATTTTTAGATCTGATTGAAGGTTGATTTGTGTATAATGATCTAAACAACATTATCGTTCTAATGTTAACAAAGACTAACTTACATAACTTCATGAAATAGTTGTATCAAGTTACGCTGTAGCACCAACACACAAGTGTACTGCATGTTTATTTGTAATGTCTCGGGCACTTATCGAAGTTACATGTGACTCATCTTCAGAAAGACATTTTTGCTCAACTTTTGTTGAACAGAAGACTGATTTGAGAAGAGATTGAATGTGGCAGAGCAGATACTTCAAAGCAGGAGAAGTAATAGTCCTCGCATGCAGCGGTCAGCCTGGAAAATGGATCAGAAGACATGAGTAGAGATAATCAAAAGAAGGAGCAGCACTGCTTTCTCGCTCTGAGTTCTTATTTCTTCTTATGGATTTCTAGTTAGGCTCAGTATGAACCTTAATGTGATCTTCACCTGTAGACTTATCAAAGGTGGATTGTCCTACTGTAGTTCTTTGAGCCAACATTAAAGGGACGAGGATAATACTTTTGACTTTTTAAATTAAACCATATGTAACTTGATTTGAGATAATTCTATTTTCTTGCATTATCACCCTTTTTTTGGATGACATTCTTCCTGCTGCAGTCTGGAAATGTCCTCAGATTATTTTCCTCCTCTATACGTGGCCATTGGCTGCCATTCAGCTACAACATCCTAAAGACTTGAGGTCATTCATTGAGCTTAATCATCAGTTAAAATTAAAGGAATAGTTTAACACAGGGCTCTCAAACTCAAGGCCCGGGGCCCAAATCCGGCCCATGACTTCATTTTATGTGGCCCCGCAAGAGCTTGCAAAGAATATAATACGTTTATTATACGTTACATGCCACTTTACAGAAGCAGGTTGCCCATCAACTACATGTCCCACAATGCATCTCGTTTTGTGACATGCGCACTGAAGAGACTTGCAATTATTTGCCCTGGACTTCTGCTTTCAGACGTAGTTAATTACTAAGTTATTATCCTATCCGATAATAATCCAATTCAGAGGCAATAATGTAATATAATACATTATTTTATATATATATATTATATATTTATATAGTTACAACCGGCCCTTTGAGTGCAACCTTTATGCGAATGTGGCCCGCGATGAAATTGAGTTTGACACCCCTGGTTTAACATCTTAAGAGACATGCTTATTTAATTAGTTACAAAGTGTTTGATGAGAACAGTAATACCACCATCATGTTTTATTTTAAATATCTTGCAGCTGGTTAGCTTAGCTTAGCTTAGCATAAAGACTGGAAACAGGAGGAAACAGCTATTGGCTCTGTACACATGTTACAACATCTCCTGCCAGCTCCTCTAAAGTTCACTGATTAACTTTTTTCATATTGGTAGTCTAATCAGTACATGACTGAGAAGGCAACCAGCTGAGACTCCAGGAAGTTATTGATCACAGTCAAAATCGTTAATATTCCTCCCCTGCTTTTGACCAGAACATATTAAAGGTCACCTATTGTGCAAATCCACTTGTTCATGTCTCTTCTACATCAACATGTGTCCCCTCTGTGTAAAGAGACTCTGAAAGTTTCAGGAAAAAAGATTCTCTCTCTTTTTGTCCTGATCCATTTATATAAAAACCTGTCTGAAAATGAGCTGATCAGATTTTGGCCACTTTATGATGTCATAACGTTTTTGGGTTGTGTAACCATTAGCCAATCACCAACCAAGGTAACCCCCCCCCCCCCCTTATCACCTGAATCTCCTCCTAGAGCACCATTGTGTTCTTTTTAACCAAATATCTCTCAGAGGGGCGTGGGGAGGGGCTCCTTATTTTCATCTAAAGTAACAGACAGAGAATCAGCACTTTTGAAACAGGGCTGAAACAGAGGGGATTATGGGTAATGCTGCAAAGATCTGTTTGGTGTTTGGAGCCAAACACTTCAGAGACATGTTTTGTATATATCTGAGACTATATATTGATGAAAAACAGTATATTAGGGGACCTTTAAAGTCTCCTACTGTAATACAAACGGTCCTTACTAACTTTCTTGGCACATCTATGTCTTATTATATTGAACACTTCATGTAAAAAGTGAACGAGCTGTAACTTCATATGACACCTCCTCTGAAGTCCAGCTGAGATGGATCTCTGTACGCAGATTGTCTCTGTCTGACAGGAGCTCTGTCTCGGACATCAGACAGGTGTCCCACCGGTTGCTCGGCTCACCCCGACCCCCGGGCCTGGCTCTGGTGCCGTAACGCTGGAGGTCAGAGGTTAATGGAGCAGAGTGGCGCCGGCCAGTCATCCCCCAGGATCCTGGGTGGATTTGGTAAACAGTGAAGCTGTCACTGCAGATTAATACTGAGAGGAGGTAGAGCAGGGCCGAGCACACGGGGGGCTAATGGCTCCCAACTCAGCCATGAAAGTGCCTGTCTTCCCCATTCTCCTCTCTCCCTCATCCCCACAGATAAGCCCCGCAGGCTTAGAGAGAGAGGGAGGGAGGAAGGGGAGGAGGAGGAGGAGGAGGAGGAGAGAGAAGCAAAAGGTAGAAAAAGGATTTCACTCAGAAACTTACAAGAGGGTAATAATCACAAGGGCACTTGAAACTCTGAAGAGAAAAGAGGGGAACATCTAAAAGTAATAGCACCATTTAAGGCACTTTGTTTAATTCCCATTGTGTGGATGCAGATCTCCGCCTCGAGGTCATTCACTGGTTCCAGATTTAAGAGCACAACCACAACCCCAGCGCTCCTCTGTGGGGGATCTTTGGGGACTTTGTCTTCTTGTTTTCTTTATATATAAAGCGTATGCAAGCCTCGACGCTGTGGTTTATCTGTCAGTGCATCTAGATAGGAGGGGGCGGCTCCCAGCAGTTCGTATGCATCTTGTGTCGAAGCAGGATATTATATGTCAGGCCACTGTAGTTGAGTGTGGTTAAAACTCCGGCCACAACTCATGCGACACAGAGAGAGATATGGAAAGATATGAATCCATGTTAGTGTCTTATCTAAGCAGATAGTATTTCATTGCATCATGTACTCATAATATCTGTGGGTATTTCCATTTATTTGATATGTGATTTTAGTGTGCCTTTTTTTCTTCTGATTCATAATTGATGTTATTTGTTATTCATTCATCATTTATTTCCTGCCCTAGGTTCGCAAAAAAGCTTTGGGAATTGTCCCTTCCAAGACTGATTCCTAAAAAATGTGTTTATATTACAAATTTGCTCTGGGGAATATATTTTGGATCAGGTTTATGTGATTTCCCCATACCTACAATACATACTATTGGTGATTGAGTGTATAATGAAAGTACATCTTTCAAAACTTGGTATACTGGGGATCCTGCTGCCACCCAGGTTTTACACTGCTTGGTTAGTATTAGGGAAAGGTCATGGTTAATAAGATATTGACCAACTCACAGACAATTGTGTCGTTCTCAAAATCAGCCTTGACTTTTTTCATATTTACTCAAACCAAAACTTCTCCCTTACCTGGAACTACAAAGTAAAGTTAAATGTATCCCTGTATTATGGAATTCTGAGAATTATCAATCGAGTCAAAAAACAGAACATTAAATATTGGACTTCGTCAGGTAGCCAGAAACACGAGTCCAAATAAATAACGTTTCTTCATGTGTGCTGCTTGTGTAAATACGCAACTGTTTGCTAACGGGTTCGCGATAACAACTCTAGGTCAATGTTGTGTTTCTTCCAATTTTGTCAATTGGCGAACACATACAAAAAAATATCTAATAATGCACATCCAAACAAGTGCTTTGTAATGTTTACGTTGCTAAGGAGATGCTATTTCAGAGAAAATAAAGGGAAAAAAAATTCAATCAATATTTTGCCGATAGTTTTGGCATTGAACAATTAGCAGACTTGTTCAATAAACACTTCTGTCCTGCACAAATAAATGTTTCTAGTGCACATTTGTTGCTTATGAGCGCGATTTTTAGGCAGGGCTTGGCTCCTGCATGGAAATGATCTAGAGAGGCCTACTGGCAACAGTAGTCATGCACAATATTATATCATTTCAACCAAACAGTACAAACACAGTAACCTGGTTTGCCGTGTGTGTGTGTGTGTGTGTGTGTGTGTGTGTGTGTGTGTGTGTGTGTGTGTGTGTGTGTGTGTGTGTGTGTGTGTGTGTGTGTGTGTGTGTGTGTGTGTGTGTGTGTGTGTGTGTGTGTGTGTGTGCGTGTGCGTGTGTGTGTGTGTGGCCTGAAATAACTCTACTTTACTTTTCACAGTCCCACTTATTCCTACAAATCCCTCCCAGTGTCCGTTGGCCTGCATGGGGGGGGGGGGGGTCCAGAGCAAAAGAGGGGGGTTTTGTCTTAGCATATTCCACGCAGTCCTCCATTGTACAGTCCTCACAATGGGACCGAGCCTTTGATCTTAGAGGGGTGCACCTCTCCTCTCTCCCTCTTCCTCATCCTCCTCTTCTCTTTTCTTTCCCGTATTAGCCTTCACCCTCCACATACCGCCAAGAGGGCTGAGAGGAGAAGAAGGAAATGAAACACTGATTGAAATGAATGAAAATGTAATGAAATGAAGAGAGGGGAAACAAAGCAACAGAAAATCAGTAGCTGTATTCGTCTTGTGTTATTAAAAGGCCCGGGGGACGTACTGAGATGGCCCTTTGACAGATTGTTTGTGGTATATTGTTCGGGCCCCTCATCTCTCCGCTGACACTGAGCAGGTGCTGCCAGGCTGAGGCTTGATCCGGGGGGAAATGGAGGCTCAGCGATGGGAGTTTTTTGCTTTAAGGAGTGAGGGATGGGAGTTTTTTGCTTTAAGGAGTGAGGGATGGGAGTTTTTTGCTTTAAGGAGTGAGGGATGGGAGTTTTTTGGGGTAAGCCGGACAGTAAGAGCCCCATACCTTCCCCGATGGAGTCTGTCAGATCAATACTTTCTATACGTTGTGACTGCACTGTTCAGTCTGCTGCATCAATTCAACTGGGCTCCCCTACTGGCCTCAACAATCGCAGTGTCCCATCATGTCCTCTGTGCTTGGCTTTGGAAAACTGAGCGCTTAGCCCCCCCAACCCCCCCCCCACACCCTCTTTTTAACCCTCCATCCAATAGCCCAATGCTCCAGTGGGCGTCTATAGATTCCTGGATCCGCACAGCGCTGCATTGTCTCCCCTCGCTGGCCCGGTGCCAAGAACAGGGCCAGCTTTGGAAAAGTTGTACTTCACCAGAGCCTAATCTTTTCTTTGCCCGGCTTCTTTTCTTGCTCCCCTCCCTCCTCCATTCTCTCTTTTCTTCTCCCTGCTCGGCTATTTTCTTTATGCCAGAGAGTCTGCAAGTATTTACCGATGCACCGGCATTGAGGGTTTATTGTGCTGTAGACTGGATGGAGTGCAAAAGGCGGAGTGGAGGGGTGGTGCTGAGGCTGCTGAATAAGCAAGGACATGCCTGTTGTACAGTAGAGATCTGAGATACGCTCAGTACTTTGTAGTAAAGTAAGTTAAAGGTTGGCTTGCCCAATTTACTAGAATACTTATTACCGTGTAACTTAATACTGATGGTATCTGGTCCTGCAGATAGGTTTGCTTTCTTTCTCCAAGCTCTGAGATAAGCATCTCCTAAACTCCTACACAAGCCCAACTTCCATAGCAAAACATCTTTCCAGGAATCATTCCCAAAGACGTCACTTTGAACTGTTTTCGTTGCAACTACTCTACTGAGGAAATGTTACCTATAAAAAATGTATGAGCACAAAGGATTTATTTATCTTGTGCATGGTATACTTGAAACTAACTCACAAACATGTTGTCCAGCTACAGCTGAGTTCAAAATGAAGCACACTTGAGCTCCTCCATCACGCTGCATCCCTGAATCTCTCTTGTGTATCTTTCTACTCTCAACCCAATGAAACTCAACTCCTGAAGACAGCCTGGTCTTCCTTAAATTACATTTGCTTTTAAAGTATCACAAGTAGATTTGTAATCAAAGTCTGAGGAACAAGAAACCCTTGTTCGTGTTCCACATAATACCAAAAGCCAGCGTAGACTTCTTTTAATTTACAGCTGTTTGCAAAAAAAAATGCATCAAACCATATACTTTATTTTTTTTTTAAACCATCACCATGTAGATTTGTTGAGTTTTTATTTAGTTTTGTTTCATTTTACAACTTGAGCCATGTGTTCAAACCGTAATCTGTCAGCAAATATGTTTAATTGAGAATGAATTATAGCCGTATTGAAACACAACTTTTGACTTTGTTTACATGATTCATTTCAACAAATGTCACATAACTTGTTAGGGTCAAGTAATAAAGCCCTTTGGAGTTATGGCTCTTATCTGTACGGAGCAACAGAGGAAATAGTGTGATGTTGTAACAGATGATCAGGCGCTCTCTGGCAATCCACCAGCACTATTTCTGGGAAGAGTCATTGATCTTGAATTCTTGAAATATCTCATCATTTGACCACCACAAATACAATCTGATGCATTGTTTTGACTTGGAAACAGATATCACACATCTCTGCTGGGCTTATTACAACAAGCTTCTAATATTGGTAAACTGCCCCTTTAAAAAAGAATCCCCCCCCCCCTCGTATTGTGACTCCCTCACTATTTCAGCAACTCATTAACTTGCTCTACTTCTTTTTCCTCTCTCGGAGACATGATAAGACCCGTGTTTCCTGAGGGCGGCTCAGAGGAGTGGGCTAACCTCTCTCTCTCTTCGCTCCTCCACCCTGAAGTTGACCCCCCCAGCTCACTCAGTGTCGCCTGTCCCATCAGCGCACACACACCCTGAAGGGCTTGAAGGGTGGGGCGGCCTCCCATCCCGACAGCACTCTACATCCCAGACGTAAACACAGTTGACAAATGGGCCACGATATCAGGTATCAGGTGTCGGCGTTGGAAGATTTATAAGGTAACAAGACAATGGGAGGCAGACACAAAAAGCCTCTATCTGCCATCAATGCTCAGAGGGCGGGTTTCCGCGAAGAAAATGATTTCCCCCCTATAATCCTCTCAGTATTCCCATCCATGCAGCACAGATGCACAGATTAGCTTCTCTCACAGCTGAATCAGATGTTAGAGGCTCAGCAAAAGGACAGTGGAGTCAGACATAAAGGAAGTCGTCACTAAAGAGAAGTTCGGGGTCAGGTAGAGCTCGGGACGGAGGAGGCAGTTGTCCGTGTCATCCCTTTTCACAATCCCCAGCTGGTCCACTGACAATAGCAGGAAACTCATCGTTCTCTTTGTGATCCGCGAGATTTCAAAAACACATCTTGTTTTGGTTGATGGATTTAAGCTTTGATAATTAAGCAGTGCATATGACCGGTTGGTGTTTGGGTAGGAGGATAAGCTGGAGGCAAAAGCAGCAGACCACACAGATGTAATCAATCAAGGAGTGAAACAAAAAAAAAACCTTCATCCAACACTCCCAGTCTGGAAGCTATAAAGCGCTCTGATATACAGGCAGTGTACACAGAGCTGAAAGGATAACATATAGCTGTTATCTACATGCATCTGGTTCACCGTCACTCCCTTTTGGTGTGGATTTCAACATCAGGCCTTTCATATTGTGGTGCTGCTATTGAGACACTGAGATCATGTGGGTTGAATGTGTGTTTCATGACAGAATTGCATGACATATATGCATATTATTAATACAGCCTGTACTCTTCGAAAACATCTTTGACAAATCAAGTCAATACTATGAACTTTTTTAGAAGGTAATTTACACAGCAGATCCAGCAGCAACATCATCAGTCATTTGCAGTCTTATTTCTGCCCACCATTGAAGTCCAATAATCACTCTTTTTTATTGCTCTGTTTTTGGTTTCTCTTAGAAAAACATCCCACTCATATTACCAGCTGTTAATGGTGTGGTTTGGTTTTCTCTTGCTGAGAATGTAGTGAACAATAGGTTTTCAGTGAAGTTACAGCAGGTCAGCAAAGAGCTATAACTCTCTGTAAAGCTCAGTAAAGCTGACGTAAGCAGCTGTTTCATTGCTATTAGCGACTCCTTACACATTGTCATATTGTTTTCACGTAGTCATTTGATTTTAATTTGACAGTAATTGCAATAAAGTCAAATGACTTCTCTTTCTTGTGATATACATCTTCAGAAACAGATGCTGTAATACTAGTGATACACTCAGCAGCACAGACAAATCCTCTCATCCATCTCTGAGGCATCAAGGTGATGACAGGGGAAGGAGAAGATGAGTGTGTTTGGGGAGGAAAGGGATTCTGGCGCCGCGTACCATTGGATCCAAGCTTACTCTCTAAAAAGCGTGTTCGTGACACGTGAAAATCCTGCACTGTTCCCCCTCCCTGCTCACGAGACACAATCATCCAGCATCTCCCCCTGCGCCGCGCGCCCACGCCGCCCTCAGAGGATTTGAAACTGGAGACGCAGTCCGAGGAGTGAACCTCCACCCTGTCCTTTGTCTGCTCAATGTGGAGCGGTACAGTCAACAGATTCCTCACACAGCTCCTAATGGAGAGGCTGGAGCTTTGAGAGGTGTGGGTCATTTAACCTATTTTTGTTTGACATTCTCATAAAAAGACAAATAGGATTTTGCCCAAATAAACAAACAAATAAAAAAGCTCCTGCATTCTATCTCTTTCTGATAAGAAGTGTAGTGTGTTATCCCCTTAAGCTCTATGCAGAGTTTTTAACATATTTTAGCTTATTTGTTTTGGTTTAGCAGCCTGCAGCTTTACTGTTTTGGTTCAAAGCTCTCATTGTTGCTTCCAGGCAGCTATCTTTCAGCAAAGAAACTCAGATAAACGGAAAAACTAACAGAAGACAGACAAAGTTAGCGACTAACCAGGGAACATGGTGGAGCGTTTAGCAAATAAGATCCAGACCATTCCCTTTAGAGTTGTTAGCCAGAGCAACACTTAAAGGTGGGGTAGGTCATTCACTTCAGAAACACTTTTTGTTATATTCCATGGAATGCTCTTAACATCCCGATAGCAATGAATACATGAAATGCTTTGACAATAAATATATACAAATATTTCATCTGTGGAAGCCGTGGCGCTGTAAAAAGGAAGTCCAATTATCTGCCTTGGCTCGCGGCAGATAATTGGATGGCCTACCTCATTGGTCATGTGTGTGTGTTGGAGGAGGGGCTCTGTAAGGAAGTCTGAAGATTTTTTTCGGTTGTGTACTTTCAAATTCTAGCTTACTCGAGCTGGTTTCTCTATTCTTACCTACCCTTAAAATAATGCAAACACTGCTGAAAGTCTGCTGGATTTGTGAGTTGGAAACTGTTTGCAACCCCGGTCCCTTTATCATTATTATAAGCTGATGTTTTAATAATGTGTTTAAAGCTCCTGCGCTACCCCTGAGTGGCCATAAACTCGCTTACTGCAGGTTTAAAATGTATGAAAAAAAAGTTGATTTGACTCGTTTGCCAATGCAAATCAACTTGTTTGAATGTATTCACTACAAAACTCTTGCAGCATACTGAACCAACATAAAGACAGGAAGATTTCTGTAGTAGAATAAAACATTTAGTGAGCTTATCTCACTTCTCTGACAGATCATTAGGTCTTAATACTATAGTTATTATTCAGTAGTGACAAAAATCCCATAAATGGTCCATTACAAACTGTGTTAATTGGCTCGATACTTCAGTTTTTGCAATACGCATGAAGTGACCCTTTAACGTCTAACTGATGCAAGTTATTTTAAGTTCCAGAATTTAAATTATACTATAATCCTATAATTAGTTTGTTTATCTTACATTATTTATTACACTGTCACCGTCTTGATGATTGCATTGCAGTAAAGCCCACAGAGAGTCATTTTTCCACTGCTGTCTAAACATGGCTTCACCCCAAATTCTCTCAGTGGGCGGAGTTTTCCCAGAGGGCTGCCGGCTCTGGGCTCTGATTGGTTGATTTAGACAGTTGAATTGAGTGACGCACTGTCAGAGAGGATCCATCGGGGGACAATGTGCGCACTCAGGGGCTCAGAGGTCAGCCTGCTAACAACTACTGAAGTTTGTTTTCTGCTGAGGAGCCACCCTTTGATGTGTGCCACTCATTATCAGAGCTTGTGCCCCCCGCTGCCCCAAACAAGGCTGTCTGTGTGTGTACGATTGTGTGTGTGTTATTTTACAGCTTCCAGTGACCCTGTTTTGCCAGAACTGGAGTGCATACAGTTGAGAATCCGACTCAAGTTGACCTGAGCTGATCGCGGCTCCAATATGTTTGTTTGGCATCAAAGAAAGAAAAATAAATCGCACATGAATGTTTAATCTGGAAAACCTCTTCCACTTGATGAAATGTTACTCTGGCCTTCCCAAGCCTATAATAACCACAGCATCGTTTCCAGCTGTCTGTGCTCCAAGCTTTTACATAATCAGTGTTGCAAATGGCCGTACATGTTGAAAAAAAAGCTGTGCAGATATGGAATAGTTCCTGGAATGTGACTCCCATTGGGGTGATGTCAACAGGGTCAGATTTTTAGGAGTGCAGTAATGTGAGCAGAAACAGTGGATGTCCTGTCGAGGAACAGACGAGTTAAGATCAATAGCTTGGAGATAGAGGAGTGTTATTTTGAGCAGAAGCCAGATAGACACAGGCCTTTTGTGTTAAAGATGAGAGAGCCACCGAGGATGTGTGTGAATTCATGGAGTCAGTATGAAATAGTGTGTCTGTGTGTGCAAGTGCAAGAATTCAGGCGGCAAACACTGCATGTGTGAATGAGGAATTTTGGTGCATGTGCGTGGGTTCAAATGCATGTGTATGCGTCGAAATTGGTATGTGTGTTGATCAGACGGGCCTTTTTTCTGGAGAAGAAAGCAGCTCACTGTCCTCATGCTGTCCTGGGTATAAAGTCTATGGCGGCCGGGCCTGAGAGCGGGTCTGCGTGGCTGGATCTCTCTGTCTCTGCACGCTGAAGCCTGGCCTTGTTCCCAGCTGTTTGTTCAGCTGGCCCACCAGCGGGGACACCAGGGACTCAAAACCCCCTCTCAGGCCCAGTCGGACACCTCCACCGCCGCACCCACCCAGGTCACCAACCCCCCGACCCCCTCACCCCAGGGTTATTTGCTCTGAGGCCATCGTTTAAGAAGAGTGTTTTGTTCGGGCCTCATTTGGTCTGCAGTCCCCGCTTAGGCTCTTGTCATCAGTGCCATTGATCTGCTCCAAATGAGCTGATTAGGGGGCCTGCAGTTTGTCCTGTGGAGTGGGCCGGACTAAGCTGGGCTGAGCTCGGCTGGATGAGGAAGGGGTTACAGGATGAGGGGGCAGGGGGTCAGAGAGCGCACAGAGCAAACACAGTTGGGCATTCACTCTCAAAGATGCAACATGAAATTAGTGGTTGTTTGAAGAGGATCCGATGGAGCCTGTTTGGTTGTGTTTGTTGTGTCAGTCCAGCCCCTGTGGCTTCATGATGCTGCAGCTCTCGGATCAGCGTCGACTCCGACAGCGCTCGCTTTGATTTCCACTAATGAACATCCAACAACCCTTTCACTTTATCTTTTTGCTTTGCTAAGCTTCTTCTTAAGTTTGTGTGAGTCATTTTTTCGTTTGTAGACATAAAGCTTAGGGTCGTGACATTTTTCGGTGGCCATCAGCTATCGGTTTGAAACAATTTAGCCTCTGGGACAACTACCAATACTTCTAGAACAATACTTCCTCTTCTGTTTTCGGTCAGTTGTTCACAGCCCGATTAACAACTTATGAAGCAGGAATGGAGTTAGAATAGCCAGTTTAGAAGCTAATAAAAGCAAAATCATTATCTGTCAGTAGCGAATGACTTCAGAGATTACATTTCGGCAAATGCGGTGTGCCTCTTTTGCTCTCCACAATGACGTTTATCGTTACAAATACTACTACTACTGAGACTACAAATGAAAACCACAACACTCCCAATACCAAACGTTCGCCTGTTGCATTAAGATTCTGCAATGAATGCGGTATCTGTTTATAGATATACATATAATAATAATAATAATAATACATGGGATTTGTAGAGCGCTTTTCCTAATGCTCAAAGACGATTTACATAAATACCTACCATAGATTTAGCAACATGTACCTACCAATATCAAGGTGCTGCTCACTTGTCCCTATCAATATTATAACTGATGTCAGAAGATCTGGTTATTTTAACCCCTCGTAGTGTTAGCACAAGGTCTATGCAGAGTTCCCAGGTCCTTGTGTTTCTGGCAAAAACTATGCTGCTATTTAAAGAAAGAATAATATATGGGGGACGATCTGAAAACCCTCACCCTGTTTTATGTAATGTCATTGTTTGTAGGTAGGATATTGGATGAGTTTTGAGAAGATGTATTTTCATGCATTCATATGTATTAGTCCTATTTATTAGTTTTGAGGCCTTATTATTACAGTCTCGGTGTAATCTAACACTCCCTTGTTCAAACTCAGTCCTCCCTCCTCTGGGTCAGGGATTAAGATGGAGGCCGCGCTGAATGAGCTGCACATTACTCTGAGACACCCTTAACTCCTGTCAGGGAGACATCAATAATATTGCAGAGGATTGGAGTTTGTCTAAGACCAGATGATAAGGTGGCGGGCGGTTAATGACAGACAGAGAGGGGTTACCTGCAATTACTCACACAATTTGTCGTGGAAGCCTAAACAGAGAAGCAGTGATTTGAAATAATGAGCAGTATTGTATATCAGCGTAATGTGGACACACTGAGCACATGCGTGGTTATAGCCTGTCTTCATATATCAGGCCTGGGAACTACAAGGAGGCCTTTGTTTTCTTTACTTGTTTATTTGCAAGCTGATATTTTCCACAGTTTGAGCTGGTTTATGGTGTGAAAGCGTGTCTTCCAGTGGGATAGTGAAACTGCATACGTGTTGGATGGATGTCATGTAATTATCCAGTGCAAATGAAGCTGCTCCTTCTGCCAAATCTCTATTTGCTTTGTTAGCTATAGACCTCTGTGCTATGTTGTGTCATAGGTCAAAGTTTACAGGGTTAGGGTGGACACTGTGTCCTCACATTCGTCTTCATTAGAGGTCTGGAAATACTCAGTGACCAGACCTCCTCCTCCTCCTCCTCCTCCTCCTCCGCCTCTTTCTCTTCAAAACTATCTGTCCATTTCTGATAAACTGCTACATCAGAAGACGGGGCTCAGCAGTGTCAGCACACAGCTGCCTGACATGATCCACCAGTGAGATGCTCTGCAGTAAACAACACTTCTTATCGCTGTGGTGAAGATTAAATTCATTCAGATTTGCATTTGTAATTAGTTTATTCTTGCCATGAAACACATTCAGATTTTCATTACCGATGGATTGAGATAACAGCATATTCAGCATTGTTTAAGCCATGAATGTAAACTGCAAGCTCACTCACTATAACTAGTATTCATTTAAAGGGGACCTATCATGCAAAATGCACTTTTGTACGTCTTTTATACATGAATATGTGTCCCCGGTGTTCCAGGGAACTCACCAAGTGTCAGAAAACACAACCCTCTCTATTTTCCTCCATACCCAAATCTCTAAAAAAAGGGGCTGCAACGGATCTGATAAAAACTGATCCAGATTTGAACACTGTCCTGACGTCAGGACGGTGGCGCTACGGCTATTGGGCCAACTCCACCAATCAGGAGGAGACAACCACGGCATTGCCGTTCGAAAGCGCTGGAGACGCTGTAGTACATATGCCAGGCCTCTAGATGGTGCTGTTGCTCACAGAATCAACCCTTGCAAAACAGAGCTAACATTTTTCAAATTGAGCGAAATGAGGCATGGCTAAAATGCATGATCTGTTTGGTATTTTGAAAAAAAAAAGTATAAATATGCCTTATATAGGTATGGTCCTACACTATATTATTCAAATATAGCATGATAGGTCCACTTTAAATAGTCTGTTAAAAACCAGCAGTGTGACTTATAAAGGTAAAACGTACTTCCTTAAGAGACACACATGGCAAATCATGTTTTACACACACCAACTGGTGATGGATGAGTCATAGCCCAAAAAAATAACAAACTTTTGCAACTGCTTTGGTCTCTTTCTGTGTTGCAACTCAACATATTTTACTAAAACAACAACTTTTAAAAGCTGGCCTACATTAACTAACCCACATGTGTAAATGGTAAACATTTTTGGCAGATGGGCTCCTTGTTTTGTGCAGCAAAATATTGTTCATGATGCTTGCAGTGTTCACATAAATGCATGGATGTGCTGCCTATCAAATGCACACTTTGCAGAAGGAACCACAGAAAATCATTGCAAACTAAATCATTATTAGACAGTTACTCATTTCCAAATGCAACTATGGGTCAAGATCTGCTATCTGAACTTCTAACAGCTGCTATATTACTGCAAAGCTTGGCAAGGACAGGTGCATTTCTGCAAATGATAAGAGTAAGAGCTTTTCCCAAATCCCAAATATTTTAGAAAAAAGGTTATCTCAGAAATGGGGTCAGATGACTACAGGTAAGGATTAATAGAAAAAAACATATTTTCTGTACAGCATTAAGTGGATGTTTCCAAATTAGAAAATATTTCTGAATGATGCTTGACAAAACTGATAACTCTTCAGCTTTCTCTTATAGAAGCTTTGGTGAGAAATGCTGCATAGTTTGACCGCTTTGGAGCTCTCAGAAATTACTCAAAACCCTTTTTATAACAGTTTTAGATCAAAAGAATACAAGATGTAACATGACTTTAGTGGGTGCATGTACTGTAGGGGAATGTTGTTTCATTCAGACAGAGCCAGGCTAGCTGTTTCCCTTTGTTTCCAGTCTTTATGCTAAGCTAAGCTAAGCTAACTGACCTCTGGCTGTAACTTCATATTTACTTTGCAGACATGAGAGTCAATCCTTACGTCTGACTCTGCAAGAAAGCAAACACAGTATAAGTATTTCCAAAATTGGAAAAACATTTCATCAAAGTATTCTATTCACTGGTTATAATACTATGCAAAGCCGTCACCAAGAGATTTAGGCTGTTGCTACTTTAGATTTCCGATCTTGACTGTTACGTGCATTAGTTCAAAACAGCTGCTGTGGAAAAAAGATCACGTACACGTGTTATTTTATAAAATGTCAAAGCAGTCCTCCAAACCCACTAAATGCAAACGTTATTCTCCAGTGAGAAACTCATTGAAACATGATTACTCTTGTCATGTGGCTTCGACTACAGAGAACCTCCTGGGTTTCATTCCCAAAGTTCGGGAAACCGAGGCCTATGGTGGTGCATCAAACTAGATCCCAACTGCACAAAGCTAGATTGACTCAGACACTCGAATCAAAACCAGACCAGACGCACTTACATGCGAGGGGACTGTCCCTCTTCCCCCCTGAGGATGTTATCAGAACAATGACATCACTGTAGTGTTGTCTGTGTGTAACATTACCAAATCTGTGGTGAGGGAAAAGAGCAAAGGAGCTGGACGGAGATGGAAAGAAGGATGCATAGACTGAGACAGCAGCAGCTTCAGAGAAACACAGGGAATAAGAGAGAGAAAGCCTCAAGCTGTGTTTTGGCTGAACTCACCGTGAACCGCGGCAGATTTATTTTCTCCGGAGCCTGTTGCTCGCTCAAAGAGGGCATATTTACATGCCTCTCCCCTGGGCTGCTGTGGAGCTGGGCTAGGGGAGCGGAGGATGGGATAAGTGGGCTGAAGGCAGAGGTGGGAAGTAGAGCAGTACAAATATTTTGTTACTGTACTTAAGTACATTTTTCTGGTATCAGTACTTTACTGCACTACTTATTTTTCTGACAACTTTGACATTTTTTTTACTTCTTACATTTTTAACACCTGTACTTTCTACTTCTTACATTTTCAAAACCGGTTCGTTACTTTAGTGTGTGTTTGGTGGCGTGATCATTATTATTTAGAGTCATTGCGTGCCTATTGATTTGAACACAATCCGTGTATCCATCATTTCCTGGTCTTCTCTAAAGAAGAGGGACCAATGAAAACGTTGTCGTGTTGCCGTTGTTCAGCATGGAAACATTCATTAGCTGACAAGGACATTATTGTTCTATTAATATAAAGGGAGGTCAGGTACTCTTTAAAACAGCTGGTAGTTATGGGTACTTTTTACTTAAGTACATTTCAAAGCCCATACTTCTTTACTTTTACTTGAGTAAAGAAGTTTAGTCAGTACTTCTACTTTTACCAGAGTATTTTTAAACACGAGTATCTGTACTCTACTTGAGTAAAGGATGTGTGTACTCACATGGAGTGCAGTTTCTACTCCATCATGCCGCTGCTTAATAACGCGGCCTTCAGCTTCCTGCGCCCTGGTGGAGCGTTCCTCGCCTGCCAGCTTGCATCCTAATGAGAAACACTCGCTCCAATAACCGGGGTGTTTCATTTTAAACCCGGCCGCTCTTATTGACAGGCTTGGTGTGAGTCGACGGATCCCTGCCTTCACAGCTCGCTCCCCTGTTTCCCTTTTTTACACTATTTCGTTTATTTAAGCCGTAGCATAATGTGCTGTAACCACACACATGTAGGAACGCAACAACATTGCCATGAATAGAAAAAAAAACACAGGTGCTTCTCATTCTTAGGCTTGAGATTACAGTCAAGATATCCACAGTTTGGAGATATCTGTGATAGACTTTAGCATTTTATGTCTGGCTTTCTATTTATTCTCTTGGTTGTTTGGCCAAGCAGCAGCAATGTGATACCAGAAGAGATAGTTTACTTAAAGGGGACCTATCATGCAAAATGCACTTTTGTACGTCTTTTATACATGAATATGTGTCCCCGGTGTTCCAGGGAACTCACCAAGTGTCAGAAAACACAACCCTCTCTATTTTCCTCCATACCCAAATCTCTAAAAAAGGGGCTGCAACGGATCTGATAAAAACTGATCCAGATTTGAACACTGTCCTGACGTCAGGACGGTGGCGCTACGGCTATTGGGCCAACTCCACCAATCAGGAGGAGACAGCCACGGCCATTGCCGTTCGAAAGCGCTGGAGACGCTGTAGTACATATGCCAGGCCTGTAGGTGGTGCTGTTCTCACAGAATCAACCCTTGCAAAAACAGGGGTAAAAAAGTGCAAATTGAGCAAAATGAGGCATGGCTAAAATGCATGATCTGTTTGGTATTTTGAAAAAAAAAAAGTATAAATATGCCTTATATAGGTATGGTCCTACACTATATTATTCAAATATAGCATGATAGGTCCACTTTAAAGTAATTATGCAGAATGGCCCATTACAGAATAATATGTAATACATATTTTTGGATTGATTTGGATTGGATAACTTAATATAGTGCTGTGTCCCGCAACCTACGACGATATAAAATATTTCGGGTCCTACACTATATTATTCAAATATAGCATGATAGGTCCACTTTAAAACACAAGTAATAAGAAATGATTTTCTATGTATTTCAAAGATCTGCAGTATGTATCACAGTTTTTTGAGTGTACAAGTTAAAGTCCAGACACTGATTATTAATCACACTGAAATCCATCGCAGTGTAAAGTCATATCAGTTTCTCTGCTTACAGTGGGCTCTTAGGCCTTAGGGCAATACAGTCACAAGGTATGATTTATTTAAGATGTTTTGGAAGTAATAATTCACTTTTCTATAAAAAAAAATAGCACTATAATTTTTCCAACTGAAAATGAAAGTACGGATTGGAAAACCGGATTTCTTCTTTGAGTCTGGTATCTCGTTCTTATGATAAATGCGGAGGGTTTACAAGCCATAGCATTTTGTTTGTTGCTTAAAGCCAAATAATCTAATTTCAAGCAATGGTCTTGATTCTGGTTAAAGCTGAAGTGGAATGAGGAAACAACAACCCAAGGTGTGATGTGAGTGACAGCCAATAAAGGCGACCACACCGCCAAACAATTTCAAAGTAGCCACAAAAACAAGGAAATGAAATCAATCATTGAAATATTTGAATTTCTTGTGAAAGAGAATCACATTGTTTTTAACAACAATTGTGGAACGTTTTCTTAGAGAAATCAATACAGTCTCTTTTTGAAGACAGTGTTTAGTGGCCATTAGAGGAATTGCTTCTATTACTTCCACATTGGCCGCAGCATTTAACGCGATGGTTGCGTTCTGAAGTATGAGCATGCATCAGAATGACGTTTTAATATCAGATCACTTTTGTATTACCTCCGCAAAAGATGTATGTTTTCAGATCTGCTTGTCTGTCTGTAAACAGGATTGCGGAGAAACATCTGGTCCAATGTTCATGAAACTTGGTGGAAGGGCGTATCAGAAGAAACAATGCCATTTTGAGCTGCTCTGAAACAAAGGGCACAAACACAGCTTTAGTTTGACCTTTGTTAACCTGGTGAAAAAAGGAATTTGTCCCACATTTGTGTGATTTTCGGGATATCGGGAAAATCACAAAAGTCAGTATATCAAACTCAGAGACAGTTATCAACTTGTTGTTCTAACGCCCTGAGGAATATAATGCCACACATCTTCCTTTTAGCATCCATGTTGTTTACATAAACAACTTACAGCTCATGAACCATTTCAGTCACAAAAACGACTCCCAACTTGAAAAGGGACCAATCCAAGGAGCATGTGAATGCACCATTGGCTTTGGCAGAGGTCTGACCTCTTTAAAGCGCCATTCCAGTTAATAATGAAAATAATGAAACACCTCATTACAGTATAAGTTGTGTAATGCACTACATGCTGCATCAAAGACTGCTCTATGTATTTTCTCCCTTCGAGGCATACTAAAGAGCCAACATATAACGGTTTGGAACAGCTATCCGTTTTGTATCCAAAGGTCGACTTTGCTCTCATTTAAACAGGATTTCCTCTTTTCCTGCAGTTCTACCTCATGCACTGTAATGATAAAACTGCATGCAAGCTCACACTGGAGCCCACTGAGGAAGAGGGGAATTAACTCGCTGTCCTGCACCTCTGACTCAACTCTCTGTGAACTGCGTGTGGAACCAGGGGTCAGCGACTCTGGGTTTGGTATCGTTTTCCCCCTCCCACTCCTCTGCTGTTTTTGCTGGGGGTGAGTTAAGGAGGGCTGGGGAGGCAGGAAGGCTCTCCGCTCCTGATCCCAGCACAGCTCAGGAGAATTTCTGGCTGCGTCTGACAGGTAACGCTCAACACGCCTGTCGGGGCGGCCCAGCTGTGACCCGGTGAGGGAGGAGGTGTGAGGGCAGAGGGCAGACAAGAGATAGGTGTAAAGCATTCGACCTCAGCCCTGCTCACTTGATTTGTACTCATTTTGCACATGTTTTAGATTTCACAATTAAGTGAAGGGGAAGTGGGAAAATAAAAGCATAAATTATCTCCTTTCGGTGCAGCAGATGTTCCCTGATCATGCTAGCAGTTATTACATTATTTGTTTTGCAGACAATTTCCTTTTTTCTCTCTGTTTGTGTTCCTTCCTCTATCTAAAGAATTGAGTATTTGACTTAAAAGGGGAAGTTTTTTTTTTTGCATTTTGGTACAGATTTGCTTATTGTGTAGTTTTAGTTCCCCAAGGTACAAAGTGCTTTTCTTATAGCAACATTGTAATTTGATGAATCAGATGATTTAGTGATGATTTTTTACATTGTCAGTTTGTGGTGCGAAATCTAAAACAGAGAAGTTGAAGAAAAACATGTTGTCAAGTCAAACAGTATTCTTGTGAAGATGCACACGTTTCCAAAGATAGCAAATGTGTCTATGGTTTGGAGAAAGGTGTATTAAATGATACATACATGTATAATATTGTTATTTTACTGAAACCGTAAAGCCATTGGGTTTAGGATTTTGTACAACCCTGAACCTGCAGACATGTATTTGTGTGGCCACTTGAGGGCAAGCTATAATTTTAAAACTGCAATATAATCCTAATACTTAATTTGGCAAATATGTTAGAAATCCAGCTAGTTCCTATCTTACTCTGTCTACTGTTTGGTGCTCAGTAAGCAGGAAGCAGAAAGTTAAACAGTGCCATCTGGAGCAGAGAGCGCAGCTGATGAGAGCCCCGGGACTCAACCCAAAGAGTTGCAAGCTTGGAAAACCAAAACTATGAGCTGAAAGATGTTGAAATACTTCTTTAGGGGATACATTTCTATAGTTCCAAAAAGGTGTCATTTATACTGTGGTTAATATAAAAATATTTAGTCATGCAGCTTTACGTTTGAGTCTTTTAAAGCCTAATATATAAAACAGCAGGGAAAAACCACAAATATTTGGTTAAGGCTAAACACTAAAAGGGGACAAAGGATGCTGAGGAGTTCAAACATAAAGTCGGCATGTAATAATAACCATATGCAAACATGGCTTTTTGCCCAATATGTATAAGATGCAGTGCTTTCCCAGATTTTGGAGGTACAGACTGGTGTGTGTAAAGCGAGTAGGAGCAGATGGAAGCCCATCCAAGTGATATTTCAATTATAAAGTCATCCAGCACCACATTATTACAGTCCTGCAGACTCCAAAAAGCCACCGAAACCGCTCACATGCTGCACTTACATTAGAAGACAGCAAACGTGAGCACACACACAGTAAAACCACATGTTTATGCACACATGAAGACGGTGTAGTATGTCATTTTTAAGGGTTATCAGAACTACGTGCTACACACTCACACTCCTGCACACTCGGGGCAAGAGTAGGAGGAGCAGATCAAAGAGAGTGTGGTTAAAAAAAACACCCAGGGACACCCACCTCCACATAAACAGGGGATCTCCTTACCAAAAACAAAGAGGCCTGAGCAGCCAACCCACATCCAGCGGAACAGGGAGGGGTGAAAGGGGCTTCAGAAAAAGAGCGGGGGGGGGGGGATCAGAAAACATGTTACATGGGCGGAAAGGTAGAGCAAAATCATTCATTACTGTAATTACAACCTGAGCCCACTTACTCTTTCATTCAGTGGGAGGAGAGGAGAAATGAAAAGAGGGAGCGGAGAGATTCAACTTCCCCACAGAGGTGTTTACCTCAAACTGATCCTATTTCTTTCTTCACATGAACACACATGAACACTTTAATGCAGAGACACACACATAACACACACTGCAGGGGTTCCCTAATCAGTCAGAGGGATGCGGTTTATGTCAGTAAATGAAATGACCTATGAAAGGCCCGTGTCTTCTTCACTGTATTTATCTAACCTCCCCGCTCTGAGTCAAGCTGTCCCTCCCCACCGCACTCTACTTATTATACCTCCGAAGCAGAACAGTGTTTGACTGGCAGATAAACATTTCATACTTTGTTTTTTTTTCTCTTTACGTTTTAATCAGGACGTCTTAAAGGAATAGTGCCACATATTTGAATAGGAGTGTTTTTTGGCTTTCTTTCTGTGATATGCTGAGAAGATGGATTCACGTATATGATTGTTAAGGCCGCTGTAATCAAAATCTTTCAGAACAAAGTGGATCAAATTACCATTTATTAGCGTGTATGGCTCCATTGAGGATTTGTGTTCACTGTCATTCATCGTAGAAGAAGAAAACGTTAGCTCCTTGCTGTTGAACATAGTGGCCAATATTTCTTTCTGGAGATGGTGGAGACAAACAGAGCTACAAAGAGAGAGACATTCACCCCTAAATGCTAATGTTGTGACTCTCCTTTAGGTTTCAATAAGCATTTGTTAGCTGAAAAGGTAGCTGTATCGACTAAAAAGATGATACGGTGGGTGTTTCTCAATCGCGCGTAAAGCTGCTTCAGAGCCACTATTTCAAGCATACTACGTCATCGAGTGCCGCCGAAGTACTGTTCCAATCTCCAGTATACTTGGAAATCTACCGAGCCCGGCGTACTCCGTTTGGAGAAATATCGAGGCTGCACATGAGTAGACTCCGCGGTCTTAAAATCCCCACAATGCTTTGCGCACGGACCAATTTCCCCAAATCTGTGGCGGAAGATGTAAGGCGGGGGCCTCTCATATGACGCACACCTGCACACTTGCTAGCGTGTTCCACACTTCGTTTTCCGAATGCCAGGAAGTATTCTTGACTCGCTTCTGAAGCAAGATGCTCGGCAGACATGTGCTACCAAGCAAGCGTACTCGCGATTGAGAAACACCCTATGTCAGTGTGGCGGTAGAAGCTACAGTTGCAAATGCTTAGCTTAGCTTCATGTAGCTGAAAGACTGCACAACTGGGATACAGCTAGCCTGGCTTTGAACAAAATCTGCATTTAAAAACTCAATTAACTGTCAAATTACATCTTATTTGTTTAATCACTGTAGATCCAGTTTAACCCCTAATTGTAAAGCTACGCCGGCTGCTCGCTGTAGCTTCATTTGAACAGAGATAAGAGAGTTGTATCAATCTTTCTAAGTTTAGGCAAAAACATACGAGTAGCCTTTGTTTTTAATACAATGAGTTACTTCTGTACTAAAGTAATTACTCAGATTGTTTATTTGTAATCCTTGCCTTTTGTGTACCCTTGAATTTCAAATATTACAAAGCCCACTCAACCTTTTAAATTCTCACAAGAGAAAAATATCTAACTAGGAAGGAGTTTGGCGCTCAAACAAACTCCCTTTATCACTTTGACGTGACTGATTTTGGGCCCGATGCTCGTGGAACTTTTTCTGTAGCAAGTTGACTCACTTTGCGACCGCAGCTTCCAGGCTCTTGTCTTTTTACAGCCTCCTTTAAATGTGTTTACCTTGCTCTCATCTCCGTGTCCCTCAGGAGTTCTTAAGCACCGCCCTGGTGTCTCTCTGGGGAAGCAAACGTCCTGCAGAGAGGGAGGGAAACAGTAGCCTAATGTGATGTCAGGACAACAACAACAACAATGCCTGGAAAGTTCACCAGTAGATTTCCAGTCATTCATAAGACCTACAGGTGTTTCATCCGGGCCAGGAAGTACGCCTCAGGCAAGCTGTGGCATGTATTCAGAAACACAATACTGAAAATGCATAGGAAAGTACATAAGACATGTGATGCTGAGTGTATACATGTATATGCATGCATGGAAATACAGTGTGTGGGGTTTGTGCTTACTGTAAGTCAATGGGTGGAAAAGATTGAGATTTCTCTGCATTAATGCTACTTCAGGAAAAACAGACTGTGCTTGTTTTTGTTTTGGTCTTTGCTTTCATCATATCTGTGTTAGTGGAGGTCATGAGTCTGAGGCAGAAAACGGATTAGTTCACAGAGCGTAGGGTTTTAAACTCCTCTGGAGAGCGTTAGGAAATCTCTGCTGTGAACCGGAGCAGAGACAGAGCACAAGTGGCACCTAGTGGACAGAAGCAGCACTGCACTCTGTCTGGGATGAAGGCTGTAAGGCCCCGCTTGCTTTCTCACTCCCTCACTTTGTAGGACATGACCTGAGCTAAAGGTCCTACCTCTTAACACAAACTTTCCTTTGTTTAATTACGTAACATGTTTAGGTTGGCCTGCGTAACATATACGTGAGTTGTTGACAGTTTTACCCAACCCTTTGAAATAATGTTTAAAAAGTTCTACAAAAGGAATATTTATTTTAATACTTATAAGTGTAACACATCAAAACGATATGAATCCTTGTCTGACATGCAGCAGCAGTCGTTGCATATACTGTCAAATTATCCAATTAATAAAAGAGAAATGTTTAGAACAAATCGTAAATCACAGGCAAACTGTACTATTGAACAGGTTAAGTAATACTCTACCATTATGGGATATACACTATGTTTTAAGCCGAGAAATCGATCCTGTAATTAGCGCTAAATATTGTTAGCTTAGTTTAGCACCAAGACTAGAAACAGCTAGCCTGGCTCTCCTAAAGATACAATCTGACTTTCTGTATGACTAACCTTTTGAATGATCTAGATTAGCCCCTTGTTTTCAGTGTGTATGCTAGACTGAGATAACCCGCTGCTGGTTGTAACTTAATATTAAAAGGACAAAGATAAGAATGCTATTATTCATATTTCTTAATCTATCCAAGAAAGTGAATAACTGTAGTTGCCAAAATGTCAAACCAGCTGCAACAGAATGTAACTAATCAAATTCAAAACAACAAATAACCACAGGAAAACCCCTGTGACGCAGACCCCATTAAAACTGTATCCTGTGTGTTTAAAAAAAGCATACTGTACTGTATGTGATAAAGCTGCCTTTGAGGAATAATGAGACTTAAACTAATGCAAGGAGCACAACAGGAAAGCAATGTGGTCTCTGATTGACTGGTCTCTAGATGAGTTTACATTCGTAACCTGACAAACAAGAAGACTTTATGTTGTCTGACTGTCCCTCACCGACCTTTTCTCTTGTAAAGTCAAAAAGTCTTTAATGTCAATCTTACTCAGTTTGTGTTTACAGACAGAGAGATCAAAATGACGTTTGATTTGTAAAGGCTAAAGTAATCCTTTAATCAACTCATGTCTCCTCTCAACCACGATGTTGATGCTATTGAAGCCACCTGCAGTCATGAGATGAGTCATGAGTTATTAGATCCCGTTGCTCTCCATGCTCATATAACAGTCACTCCAGATGAAGCTAATGCTGCTAACTATTGCCCTGACTTGTGAAACATTGCAAAACAAATCTGAGACTTGTTCCATGAACTCCATGATGAAGTAAGATGCCCTCAGTTGCCTCCACACGCACAAACTTTCCTCAAATTGAACGCTTTCCTTCTTGAGGATCAACCCGATATTACATCATGCAAAGACTCGCTGTTATGATGTACTGTAAAGCCACAGGGCGGGGCTTCTTTTTATTTGACATATACATGTAGGTTTTCCTGGTCATTTCTCCCTCGTGTTTTCTTCCCTTTTTGTGTTTTTACAGAGAGTGTATGTAGTGGTCAGAACATCTGCGCCCATGGCTGTGTTTTTCTTTCACCGACCTGAATCGACTCTTCCTTCATATGTGTCGAGTCTCCACGCCTTTCTAAAAACATCCAGCTCTCAATGGCTGATTGTATTTTCTGCTGTGATGTTACGCCTCTGACCTCTTCTTCCACAGGACTGCTGCTTCGGTTACGGCTCATTTCCTTACAAACATAGACACACGTGCAGTGGTAGAAGAAGTCTTCCCACCATGCACTTTACAGTAGCAATGCCACAGGTTAGAAATACTTTGTGCAAGTACTGTAAAAGAACAAATGTACTGGCATACAAATATACTTTAAAGGGGACCTATCATGCAAAATGCACTTTTGTACGTCTTTTATACATGAATATGTGTCCCCTGTGTTCCAGGGAACTCACCAAGTGTCAGAAAACCCAACCCTCTCTATTTTCCTCCATACCCAAATCTCTAAAAAAGGGGCTGCAACGGATCTGATAAAAACTGATCCAGATTTGAACACTGTCCTGACGTCAGGACGGTGGCGCTACGGCTATTGGGCCAACTCCACCAATCAGGAGGAGACAGCCACGGCCATTGCCGTTCGAAAGCGCTGGAGACGCTGTAGTACATATGCCAGGCCACTAGATGGTGCTGTTCTCACAGAATCAGCCCTTGCAAAAACAGGGGTAAAAAAGTGCAAATTGAGCGAAATGAGGCATGGCTAAAATGCATGATCTGTTTGGTATTTTGAAAAAAAAAAAGTATAAATATGCCTTATATAGGTATGGTCCTACACTATATTATTATAATATAGCATGATAGGTCCACTTTAAAGTAATTATGCAGAATGGCCCATTACAGAATAATATGTAATACATAATTTTGGATTGATTTGGATTGGATAACTTAATATAGTGCTGTGTCCCGCAACCTACGACGATATAAAGTATTTCATTTGATGATAATATTTTGTAACAAGCTAAACTATAATAAATATGCTGGAGTAAAAAGTATAATATTTCCCTCTTAAAAGAAGTGAAGTAGAAGGATAAAGTATATACAACAAATAGAACTACTCACTCAAATGTACTTAGTTACTTTCCAGCACTGTACATGTGCACGGCCTCTGTATAAAAAATGTGTTCTGTTTAAATACAGTCAGTCATTCACACCAGCACCGAGGCGAGCATGCAGAACGTACAGCAACCTCTCTCTCCTGCTGATGCCACATCTGCAGCCCAGATGTTTGCAGCGCTCCGAGGTGCTGCAGGATGTTTTGCATTCCCTCTGAGGAACATGTGAGGCGTTCCTGTGGGCCGTCTGGCTGCATTAGTCTGTGTGTCACGGGGATCTGTTTGCCTCGGCCCCTTGTTGGCCGGCTCCAGGGGTTTGGGTACGAATGTTAGCATGCTAACTCAGGACAGATGTTGGGTGCTGGATCAGGTGCTGAGAGGAAACTCCCAGCAGGAGGGAGACACTGGCTGCCCTGTGTGGCGTCCAGCCCTGCATAAACAAAAATATTTCCAGCTGAACCGCCTCCTCTTTTGATTTTGTCCTAACGGATGTGGATATTCTACGATGTACTGTATCTGCCCATACAGTATTGAAGTTGCTACCAAATTACACATTTGTTTTTTAGGCTACAGAATTTGTATGTAAAATACAAGTTAATTCAGCTTTATTTCATTGCATTACATTACATGTCACTTGTTAGACCAGGGGTGTCCAAACTTTTTTCCCCGAGGGCCACATACAGAAAAATATAAGAAGGGCTGGGCCACTCAGTAGAGGAGAGGTATATTGCCTCTTAAGTGCAGTTATAAGTTGGAAAAATCAATCCAATGTAGGTCAATGATGCTTGATACTTGAACAGCCTACATCACAGCTCTCCATAGAGTTTCATTCATTGTGTTAGCAGCTCATTCCTTAAAACAGAAGCTTCAGATTGCTTATAATAAGAGGAAATAGGAAGGGTATATTTCAAGGTTGTTATGTAAATATGTTATTGGGCTTTTTTATTATCAACTTAGATTTGTTAGAACATGTTTTCAACTTTAATGGACTGAATTTATTTGAAAATTGGGCTTATATTAACACATGAATACTGTGTAATATATTTGAACATATATATTTAAGAAGTACAATATAAGACAAGCAGAATTGTATTATACTTAAGTCATTATACTTTTTGAATTTGCTGAGGGTCGATTCAAAATGGTCCGCGGGCCGCATTTGGCCCCCGGGCCGTAGTTTAGACACCCCTGTGTTAGACGCTTTTATCCAAAGTTACTTACACTCACTCCATACTGTGGACAATCCCCACAGGAGCCATTTAGGGAGACGTGTCTTGCCCAAGGACACAACGACATGAGCCACAGCCTCCCTTTCAAAGTATGTTTCCAGTTCGTTACAATTTGGGTATTTTAAAAAATATTTCTGCCTTTCGTTCCTGTTACTAATATTATCATAATAACCACCCAAGGTGATTCCAAAGACTTGGAAACATAAGGATGATACATGTTTTAATATCAGGCAGAAAGCAGGAGGATTTAGATGTTGATGCAGATAAAAAAAAAAAATCACAGTTAGACAAACTCATGAAAGCAAAACAAAGACAATAAGCCAAAGTATTACCCAAATGTTGGTTTTACCTCAAGATAAAAGTATTTTAGAAAATACGGCTAACTGTTGACCTATGTTTCAACCATTTATGTCAAAAAATGATGACGATAAGACCCAAATTGAAGAATGATCTGGCCCTGTGAAGTGGTCTCAAAAACAAATGGAAGTCTACTTTAAGAGTCCAATGCATACTGTATGAATTGTTCTAAATTAAAATGCCTTAATCTTACACATAAGATCCACGTAAGATAAAGGCTTTTAGTCCCTCAAGAGATATTTTGGATTGTTTGAAAGTGTTAGGAGGCTCTTATCCATCATTGTTCCTTACTACAGTAGATGGTGGTTGACCAGTTTAGAGTAACCAAGTCTGACATCAAGGTCATGCATTGAAATATTCTAAACCATATGCTTAAACCAATATTGATTTATTTAGATGTTTGAACTACTGTTAATTGCACCGTCCATAGCAGTGCATTGTGTAGCTTCTCCAAACTGAGGTGCCCACCACAATCGCCTGTAGATAATTGACTGACAATGGGAGTATGTCCTCATGCAGCCCCACTTCAAACCCTCTGAACTACTAACCCTTTAAACTTTTCTTCCCCTCAGTCAGTAGCATTTCTCCAGGCAGTCCTTGCCGTTGGTCAGCGTCTCCACAGCTGGCCCAGAACAGATTCCAGCCCAAGCCCCAAATAGTGGCCCTCACACCACCTGCTATAGGGTCATGCTCATAGAGCGATGTGAACTGTGTCTGCATATAGTGGAGTAAAGGATGCTTTAACACACACACACATAACTGACACAGCATGAGGCGCCATTGTGTCCTAATCAGTATACTAACCAGAATGGCCTCCATCCTTCGCTCCAGTTGACTGAGTACGACGGAGATAGAGACAGAGAGCTGGATCTCGCCTTTGATCAGAGTGTCCGTTATTCAATGTGATGTGGCGTTGCTGCGGGTGAGGAGCGGCGGGAGGAGAATGAGCGCAGGGAGAGAGAGTGCTCGATTGTCTTGTCCCTTTCTTTTTCGGGATGCAAACCCCCAGCAAGAAGCCGATATCGGGGTCGGGACCTTTTGGCCCCCCCTTTTGCTCATACTTGAAGGACGCTTTCTGTCCCGTGTAACTGCTCAACAACCCCCTTTTCAGAAATTCTAACTGTCTTACACAATTACTTGGCACCCTGCTTCTTTCATGAGGTGAGGCGTTGGACTGGGTTTTTTGGGGGGGGGGAGTAGATTAAAGACAAAAAAACTGACATGAGACAAATTGACTGTGTCAGTGTGTTTTAGTTATGGCAGCATCTGTTGCTGCAAGTGTCGTGAGTCTTTTTTTAAAAGGACGTTTTCTGGGAAATGGAGGAGGGGTGCAGCAGAAGGGGTTTGTTTCAAGAGTCTGGTGTTATTTACTCTATTGTTATGTTTGTGTGTGTGTGTGTGTGTGTGTGTGTGTGTGTGTGTGTGTGTGTGTGTGTGTGTGTGTGTGTGTGTGTGTGTGTGTGTGTGTGTGTGTGTGTGTGTGTGTGTGTGTGTGTGTGTGTGTGTGTGTGTGTGTGTGTGTGTGTGTGTGTGTGTATAGCCATAGCCATCAAAGAGCAGAACATTTGGCCATCAACAGAACTGTTGTGTTTGACAGCTGTACAACATATTTTTCAAGTGCTACATTGAGCAATATGTCTGCACCATAAAAAAGCATCTGCAGTCGGTATAAAATGCACTTAAGGCCTTAACCTTGAATAGTTTCTCATTTAAAATGACGAAATAACACAATATATATTTCAACACAAGATATCCAGCATGTGGAAAACATGATGCGGCGGATTACCAATTGACATTTTTCCAAAACAAAGAAGAAAAAATAACATACAATTATAGAAATTGTTCAAACATGTGAGGTAGTTCAAGTCCTCGCTGACAATAGTGACATTGATCAGTCAAACAGATTAAGCCGGTCTGTGGTCTGCTGGAAGGAGAACAAAAATAACATCAAACTCAGAAACATGACGACACATCTAAGTGCGTTACAGTCCAGGACAGAAACAGCGCTGCTTTTGTTTCCATAATTGAAGATGAGAGACAGTAATGGAGACATCTAATACATCTCAGATTATTCTGATAAAGAATTCAGAAACTTTGAAGCCTTTTGACAAACAAATGAATGACTAAGTGCATGCCGAGCATCTATCCTATTAGCTTGTTAGTACTGTAGGCACCATTCATAATCTAAAGGCAACACCTACAAAAAGCCTCTGGAAGTGTGCTTACAGTATTTAAAGGGGACCTATCATGCAAAATGCACTTTGTGATGTCTTTTATACATAAATATGTGTCCCCGGTGTGTCGGGGAACTCACGCAGCGTCAGAAAATAAAACCCTCTCTTTTCCTCCGTACCCAAATCTTTTAAAAAACGGGTGTACAACGAGCGGATACAGATTTCCATCTGAACTGACGTGTCCATCCGTGGTGACGTTGGCTGACCCACAGAAAGTTGCTATCAGAAACAATGCCTGACGTGTTTTGAACGTAATCTCGTCTTTGTTTACATTAGCAAGCCTCGCTAACACTCAGAGCTAACCTGTACTGTGTAGAGCACATGTGTTTAAAAAGCAGGAAATAAAAAAAGAACTCACCTAGTGATAAACCTGCAAGAGAAAAAGCATTTGAGCTCCATACTGTTTCAGAAATAATCCTTGATGTGGTTTAAAGGGGACCTATCATGCAAAATGCACTTTTGTACGTCTTTTATACATGAATATGTGTCCCCGGTGTTCCAGGGAACTCACCAAGTGTCAGAAAACACAACCCTCTCTATTTTCCTCCATACCCAAATCTCTAAAAAAGGGGCTGCAACGGATCTGATAAAAACTGATCCAGATTTGAACACTGTCCTGACGTCAGGACAGTGGCACTATGGCTATTGAGCCAACTCCACCAATCAGGAGGAGACAGCCACGGCCATTGCCGTTCAAAAGCGCTGGAGACGCTGTAGTACATATGCCAGGCCTGTAGATGGTGCTGTTCTCACTGAATATGCCCTTGCTAAAACAGAGCTAAAAAATTTCAAATTGAGCAAAATGAGGCATGGCTAAAATGCATGATCTGTTTGGTATTTTGAAAAAAATAAAGTATAAATATGCCTTATATAGGTATGGTCCTATACTATATTATTCAAATATAGCATGATAGGTCAACTTTAAACAGGATGGCGTTTTATCACAGCAGAATTTAACTTTATCTCCGGTAGAATTCTGATCAGGCATTAGCTCCGCCTCCTCTTCTTTTTCTTTTTCAAGCTAAGGACCCAAGATCCGCGTTTCTCTAACAGGGCTTCAAAAGAGGGGTTTGAGCAGTATGAGGCATGGCTACAATGGGGGATCTGTTTGGTATTTTGAAAAAAAAACTTCACAGACATGTTTTGTATAGGTACAATATATTTTTCAAATATAGCATGATAGGTCCACTTTAAGGGACACTCCGCAGATTTTATACATCAAAATCAGTTTTCCAGTCATGGCTAGTACTTATCTGGATAAGCACTGGTTATAAATATGAGAGACATGTATGTTTTTAAGGACAGCTAAATCAAAATATAAACTACATTTGCCACATAACTTATTATCTCATCTTGAAGCCTTAAAGTAACCATAGAGAGAGGTTGAGAAACAAAGAGATGAGGCAAGTATGTGTATTCAAAATAAATGTAGTAAACATTTGCACCTCAGAAATTGTAGTGAAGTATGAAGTAGCAGGAAAATGGAAAAAGTACCTCAATATTCAGCTTTAAGTAAATGCCTCCTTGGACTTTCTTCACTTCACATTGCCAAAAGCACTTGGTTAATATTATGCACATTTCTGCACAAAATGTCTACTTGTAAAACCGAATAGTGCTTATATTTAATACAAGTATACAATCAGTGGCGACTGGTCATTAGGGGCAGGTGGGGCACAGCCCCACCTAGTGTCAGCAGAAAGTATTACACATAATGATTACAAAAAATGGAAAGAGATGCAAAAAAAGAAATAAAAAAATATATAAAATATATTTTAAGGTCATGTTTAATCATCTGATTCGTCTGTGCATTGCTGTTTTAGTCTGTGTTCTTCTAATTAGTGTCTACAGTGCCGTTTTGAGCCATGTGGGACAAAACCTGATCATGCCCCACCCTTTCACTGTCAAAGTGAACGATGACTGTAAAAACTACACTGCGCATGCTCAGAGTATTTTCAATGTAATGTGTGTGGCAAAAAAACAAACACCATAGGGGCACAGAGCTGCCATCCCCACCATACGTCATCTCACATCATTCAGAGCTGATTGGCTGTAAGTACGTGTGCCGCGAAAAGTGTGGTGTGTGAAGAGCATGGATGTATAATAAGAGGAGACGAGAGCTGCAGTGACGCGTCCTAAAACCAGGAAGTAAGCTGCAAAAAAGCAATGAGGTTTCTCTATAGGATTTTAGAAAATAGCTTGAAATAAGATCTGTGGGAAACGTACCTGTTAGATAAATGCACGTTTTGTTCAGCCGGATAATATCCACATGTCTACCCTACTTTTATCATTTTCGAATCATAAATCTATCGATTAGATTTATGATAGACTTTTGAAACTACAAGATGATAAGGAGGACTTTTACAAAAAAGTTATAGAATTTTTTGTCCAGAAGGATAGGCAAATGGACTTCATCTTCAAGTCAAGGTAAGACCGCAATTTTTTGAAAATGGGATCTTACTTAGAGAGAACAATTCAATATTTAAATGATCAAATTACATTTTTTGGGTATCCTTTTGTTGAACTGTCTGTTTAAAATTAATCGAAGCATCAGACAAAAAAAGCTTTTGAAAATAATATTATATTTTGGTTTAGGTCAAAATATAATATTTGTAAACCTGAAGAGTCAGTGCCAGTGCCTCACCAGCCATGAACCTCACTGCACGTCACTGCAGAAGCTTATATATAGACATCTAAGTTTTTTGTGCCCCACCACTTTTGTACATATAAAAACGCCACTGTATACAATACATATTTACTAAATCATGTTAACGTTTTTTATTCTTGTTATTTTATGTATTTTATCTGCTTTTTTCTTACGTTTGTACTTCTTGCTGTAATTTTCATGTGTACTGTTATGCAAGGAAATTCCTTGTATATGAAAATGTTCTTGGCAACAAACCACATTCTGATTCTTAGTTGCTTTTCACCTCAAATGAACATTACACATGTTGGACACAATCGATTCTTTAACCTTTAAACCGTTGATTTTCTTCTGTTACTTGGATTTATTCAGAAGCTTTGAGTCTTTAGTGGTGATTGAGAGGCTGCAGTTCTGGCGGTCTCGTGTGGTAAAATGAAAAAAGACTGGACATAATGTGCAGCTCCTTCACTGTCCAGCAGAGGACAGCATGTCACTGAAACAGTCAAATCTGTGCTCCCTACCCTTCTTCCTTTGCATGTGTCTCTTTAACCCTTTTGAGCACTTTCTCTGTCAGCTTCGCTTGAGTCTCACACATTAAGCCAAACACCATATGGTCTGTATCTTGAGCTGTGTAGCAGAGAGCAGTTTTTCCTTCCTCCCTTATACTGCTGTCTTTGCTCTGTTAAAACCATCACTCTCCCCCCCCCTCTAACATCCACACTCTCTCCTCACTCATCTGTCTTCCTTAACCACCTCCTCCCACTCCACCACTCCTCTCTCTTCATTCTTCACCTCTGAATCTATCGTTTTCTTCCTCTCTGCACCCAAATGCTGTCGGAGTCATTGCCTCCATGAAGGTGACGTCAGCTCCCCGCTCACTGAGATGAAACGAGCCGGCGTATTAAAAGACGGTCCAGGTGGGATGAGGCCAACAAGTGTGTGTGTTTGTTGGATCATTCTCGCCAGACATAATTCATATTTCTCACATTTTCCCCTGTTAAAGAAGATCTAACAGTGTTAGGATTAGGGTTGCAAAGGGGCGGAAAGTTTCCGGTACATTTCCGGAAAGTTTCCATGGGAAGTTAAGCTGGGGAATTTTGGAAATATTCAAAATTAAACAAAAAACATGACATTTCAACAGATTTTTTTTAATTTTAATATATATATATTTTTAAGTAGAACAGAACAAGTTTTAATTCTTTTATTGAACAATTATTTGTTTCATTGAAGAACGAAAACAGGAATGTTGAGTTAAATATGACTCATCTGTGCATGTGATGGAGGAATGCACAGTGCCTGTAGGGGGTGTGGTCTCAATAGCCATGCAGTAAGCAGTGTGCTATGGCATGGATATTCAAGTGTACTTGAATGGCATCTGTTTGTTTTAGTCAAGATTATGCTAAAATATACTTTCCCCAACTATATTTAAGTTCCCTATGAAAAACCAACCTTCAATTTTGAAAATTCCCAGTTTATTCCCATAAATTCCCGTTAATTCCCGTTAATTCCCATGGAAAGTTTCCATCTTTGAAAATTCCCGGAATTTTGCAACCCTAGTTAGGATACAGAGCTGATGGTTTTTACATTAGCTATTAAACTCGAGGATTGGCACTCAACTCACTAAACTCACAACTTTGTTATTTTATTTATTGGTGCAGTCATTTATTAGGCACTATTTCATCTCTAGCACCTTTATCAAGCTGTTTTATTCGTTGTGTGTGGGTGGTCAGAATTATTGTAATTTTATGTTTCTATCATGAGCACAGATTTCTCATAAATTCGAAACAGTCAACTGGTGAATTTTGATCTAATTTTAAGGGGTATTTTCCTCATTCCTATCAATAAATAAACACACAACAACGATTTAAAGCCATAGTAGCAGGCTTTAGGGAGAGTAACTCGCACATTTGGCCCTGACTGATTATTTTAACAAGTATTGACATGAGATTCGGTCGATGATGGATCAGAATAATTTTGGTGATCCTCCGACTTTTCATCTGGTACCAGTATGAGTTTGACAGTTTTTCTTTTTAGGAAAGATGTCTTTGATGGATTGACATACAATTTAGTACAGACATTCACAGTATACATTTATTAAGCTATTAAAATAACTGTAATGATCCCCTGCCTTTTCTTTGAAGGCCATCATCATTACTTTGGTTTATAATGAATTAGCTCCAAAACAAAAAGCATTCTCACTACTTCAAAGCTGTACTGTTTGTCGAATGTTAGCATGGTACTGTAACATCCAAACTAAGATTGTTACATTATACCTGCTCACATTACATCAGCATGTTACTGTTGTCATTGTAAGCATAATGAGGTTAGCATACAGCTCCAAGTACAGATGTGCCTTATTACCGCTTCACAGAGCGGCTAGCATGTCTGTAAACTCTCTAGTCTCTCTTCTAAATTAACTTATTTTAAAATCATAAACCGAGTAATTGTGTTTAAAAGTTTTTGTAGGAGTCGGCTACAGTGGCCCACATTAAGGTATTTGCATTACCACGAGTAAATGGTGAGGGGTGCAGGGTATGAGTGTGTGTGTGTCTCTTGAAGTCCTGCGTGGTTCTCCTGTAGTTCCTTGAACAACAAAGTCAGTTTGGTATGTGTTTACTCAAAGCCGCCCTCAGTGTCTCCTCTCCTCCTTTGCTGGCTGATAACAAACACCTCTCAGCGCTGACTGACCGAGGCGATTTACAGCTTCATAAACGTCTGGTTTGGGGATGTGCTTCCCTTCAGGAGGTCATTTTGAGCTGTTTTCTGCTCTGTCAACACGTCAAACCACCAGCGGCGAGGAGCAGTCTGCAGCAACAGCATCTGGGAATGTGTGGCAGAGATGCTACTGTAAAAGAGTGTTTATGTGAAGCTTACATGCCAAATCAAGACGCTGTTATTGTTAGCATGTGTGTGGTATGTTTGATGCCCCTTAAGAAAACAAGGATGTCTCAGTGCTAATTCTTTTGTAGGGCAATCACACTCTTTTATGTCTTCTTCTAAAAAGACATCCCACTTTCAACAGGTGTCACATACAGTGGAAAGCAGTGTGTTCATGCTTTGGTTGTAAGAAGGTGTGTGTGGGCCTCACACCTTCTGTTAGTGAAGGACCAACGACAGATGTATTCACACAGGCATCCCCAGAGGACCTGCAGAGGAAATGGAGTTGAGCAATATATTTTATGAACAGACATCATGGTAGTGATTATGTCAACTTACTCCCCCGTGCGTCAGATAGCAAATAGCTCCATTGCCCAGAATGTCAATGTATTTTAGGCCCAAAGAGGCAAATTATCAACTATTCATTGATAAGAGATAAGTTATTTGATTAATCCAGGTGTATCTTGTAACTCTTAAGGTGTCCTGGCCATAAGGTTTGGAACCACTGGACTGAAATGACTGTGTTTTAAGTTCTTGAAATGAGTTCTACCTTGTGTAGCTACAAAAGAAAAATGTTGCTTATGCATTGATACATGTAAAGTACTTTTATTTCTACACTCTAGGATTTAAAATGCAGGACTTTTTGTGTGTGAAAAGCGTGTTTGCTTAGGTAGAGCATTTGAGTTGTTTTTCTCATATAAAGTTAGAAGTTGGAAAGAAACAGCACCCATAAAAGTGATTTAAATTTCACCAACATTGAATTCATGCTGCTGCTTTTCTTTAAAAACGATGGCACCCTCACATCCTGTCTGCCTGGGTCAAAATGAGACGCTTATCAAAGCTGGATCTTATCATCTCTTCATGCACAACACTCTCACTCTGCGGCTGACAGCCAGTCGCCAGGCAGGATGGCAGCCAAACCCCCCCCCCAGAGGAGCGGAGCCTTCAGGCTGCAGAGTCACCGTTTACAATGCTGGGTTTTCTCCATTTCATGCTCTCATACTCTCCATTGTCCCCGAGTTTTCACAGCTCTCCATCCGTAGGGCTTCAAAAGATCATGTGACATTGCCTCATCCTCTGTTTGCAAAACGCCCTGCTTTTCTACCTCCACCCTGTTTTACTGTGCTTTTTTCTCCAAATTTCACAACACAGATTATGCACGCTATCTGGAATTTCACTCTGAAATCTCTCACTCCATCATTCTTCGCCTCATTGCGCTGTTTCCCACTTGGTTCACGGTTTCCCGCTGTAAACAGAGAGTGTATTGTGCCTGGACAGATCTTGTCTGTGCTCGGTGTTGACTGTTTTGTCTCTGGGAATCAGCATGATGGATAGAGATCCACTCGATGCCTGCAGTGTGTGAGCGGACGCTTCCACTCACTCTCACTCATTCTGTTTTGACAGTCCTGCAAACAACAACAGTGTTTGGTTCAGTGCACTCCGCCTGCTCTTCTTCCCCTTTAAGTAAGGACACTGAATGTAGTGTCTTACTTATAAACGTGTTTACATATAAAGCATTTACCATTTCTGTGCAAATGTTCCTAGGAGTCAAAAGGCCTTCTTGTAAAGATACTTCAAAAACACGTATTTACTTCCTGGTGGAAAGTTAGTTGAGAAGTGTGTACCATTATTAGGCTAGAGCAGGGGATCGACCGGTCGATCGCGAAGGTAGTGTGTTTTGTTTTTTTTAAGTTAGCCTATAGCTAGAGCTATGGCAGCCAGTTAGTTTAGCCGTCTTTCTGTCTCCTCATTCAAACTGAAGTGTTTATATAAGATCACTTGTAAATGTTTGACACATATTTGCTTTCATGTTAGAAGTCGTACGAAAAAAAAGTGTCAGAATTACAATTTAGCATTTTAAAGGAGAACAACCAGCAGAGATTTCAGGAAGTTACTGGTCCTGAAAAAGAAATAATTCAGCACATAAAACCACTTAATAAAATGCAACATGTTAAGAGCTTTAGAGGTGCTTTTAGTTCTCTTTTTTTAGCTTTAGACAGAGCAAGGCCAGCTGTTTCCCCTTGTTGTCAGACTTCTTGGTAAGCTAAGCTAACTAGCTGCTAGCTAAAGCTTCACACTATATGAGGACAATGTTCCTTTAAGCGTTCTGCCCTGAAACAGCTGCATACAGTATTATCTTTTTAGGGATAGCTTGATGATAAATGAGACCACCACGGCTGCAGGGTGAGAAGGTTCCTCATCTAAATGCTCTTCAGCATCGCCGCTGAACTCTTCCCTCTGTGGCACATGTATGTTTTCTTAAAGGAAAGTCGAACTCCCAATTGCATAATCCAATAAGTGGATAGAGCTCTTAAAGTATTGTTTATGACACTAGGGGCTTGTCAGAGTGAAATCTTTCCTGACTGTTGCTGTGATTTTTGTGACCGCAGCACGTGAACGTGGCTAGTTTCACAGCTTTAGTCGGGTTGGATAACTGTATTCAACAATAGCGGAGTGGTGGTTTGTGGATTGGCTGAGATTTGTTCACTGGATCACCTATCTATAATGCAAGACCACGTGACTCTGCTTTGTTAAATAGATTTTTACAAGGCTTCATCACTCACAGACCAACCCAGTCTCACGAAATGTCGTGTTATTAGTCACGAAATAAATGTAATCTATTGATTCGTGTTCACCAACACGATTTCCCCCTTTTTTTCGTGTCACACAGAATGATTTTAAAAGCAATGTATTTCTATTGGTAGTATGTTTCGTGCCTGCAACACGTCTTTTGGAAGACCAGAAGCTGTGTGGTTCATAAAAACATTTTCTTACTCAATATCAAGCCACGATTATTGTTTTTATTTTAAATTGTATAATGTCTGACTTTTTTTGCCGTCCGTGAAGAAAATAAATGGGGCTCAGAATACTGAAATCTGTATTTTTTTAAATCTTTTTTTCCTTCTAATTTGTTATTATTTGGTGCAGGCACGAAACATACTACCAATAGAAATACATTGCTTTTAAAATCATTCTGTGTGACGTGAAAAAAATGGGAAAATCGCGTTGGTGAACACGAATCAATAGATTACATTTCGTGATTATAACACGAAATGCCGTGAGACTGGGTTGCACAGACACACATGCTTATTGTTTACACATTGCAGACCCACGTATGTCTTTTAGAGATACACACACGTGCGTGCAGTCCAACATGCAGCTTTATGAAATGAGTGTTATTGTGAAGCGGCTAAAACAGTCATCACTCACTGGACCTGTCATTTAAGGATCACGCTCTGACCACACTGTCTGCCTCCACAGTCACTCTACAGCACTCACCAGATATGCTTTTTTTTCCAATTGCTGCCGATGATGTTGACATCCCAAACCCTGGCTTTAATGTCTATAACACATGCCAGTATAAAGTCCAACAGTACAGTATGCACGCTGAAACAAATCATTGGTTTGAAAAAAGGGCCGTGTTTGAGTCAATATACTGACATAATACAGGTTGTTTTGAGCTAGTGTTATTTTGTATAATACAGTTGGGTTATTTACCCAGACTTAAATATGGTTATTTTAACCATGTTTTATACACAATAAGCAACATTTTCACCTTTAAAGCGAATGACAATGTGAATTAAATTAATTAAAATTACATTTAATTGTATTATTAAAGCAGTTGTTCCAAACAGAAGTGCATTTACAGCATGTGTGTATGCAATCAATTTTACACATATGTGCAACTTCACTGTTTTGCTTCACTCTCACCGCTCTCATAGTGTTGATTTCAGCCACAGCTAAATCAACTGTACTCTACCTGCTCAACACCAAACAGACACACACCGTTAGACACTATATTTGGGAACATTTCGGAGCATTAAGAGGGTAAAGAGACAGATAGATTCAGGGATAGTGTGGTGTTTGAGTTGTGTTTCTGCTATTGCCTTTCCCAGCAGTGGCCAGAAGCGAGATGACCTCTCTTCTACCTGCAACACCAGCTTTTGTTCACTTGGAGCCACACTGCCGCTCATCAAGCAGACCACACACGGAGAGAGGAGGAAGCACGCCGTTGAAAAATAAATACAGAGGATAAAGAGGCAAAGGGGAGAGGAGTTAACGGTCTTGTTATCACAGAGGGTGAAAAATGAAATGGTGAGTAGTTTTTTCCGCCATAAAAACTCATTATGTATGTTCACCCCCCCCCCCCATCAGTGTCCAACATGTTATCCTTTGCATCTCTAATCCGAGCTGCTGTCCTCTGTCTCACAATGTTGCTGTTAAAGTGAGTTTGGTTTATTTTATTTTTATATGGAGTTCCCATCATGCTCCACTCCCTCTGTGGTTCCAGCGCGGCTGGCCAAATGGCAATAAAATGCTCAAAGGACATCAGAGAGGGAGAAGGAGACCTATTTGTTAGCCTAACAGAGTCTCCAGTGGTTAAAGAGGGCCGTCAACATGTGAGAGGAAGGGACAACGCTCTGCTTCAGTGATGCTGTGAGGGGTAAGACAAGTGGCCGAACAACAGCCACGGAGAAGCCTCTAACCAGAGTTCGGGTCAAAAGACTGAATTCTGACGTCTTAATTTATGTTGTGGGACGCTTCTTTTTTTTGTAAACAAGGTCAATTTAAACTCAAAGTTCTGAAAACATCCTCTGTTCAAGAAAATAGAGTCAACAAATAAAAAAAACAAGAACATAACTCAAATAAAAGCAGCAATAAAAAAAAAAAGCATGCAAACTCATCATAAAAACTCTTTCAACTGCTGTGTTGGCTCAAATGATGGCTTCAAACTGCGAGTGGAATGAGTGAGTCTATGTTGAGATTTTCCTTCAGCGTTTCCATTTGGATGTGAAGTGAATGAAAACTGAAAGCAGATTTTCCTCGTTTTATTGTGGTGAATGGGACTTTGAAAAGTAAACAGTCCTGACAAATCTACGTTAATGTCTAACCTCTGTCTCGCTGTCTCACTTATGTCCACAAAGAAGACTTCTTTTATGAAACTGACAGACTGTACAGTATGTGTTTTATATATTGGTCCAGTCTGTCACCTGAGATACAACAGAAAGCTTCAAGACAGAGGGTGATATCACAGGCATGGATCAAATACTGTATGTATGTCATAGTGTAGCATCTTATGTCAATCTAAAATAGGCGTAAAAAGTAGAAGAACTAGAAGTAGAGCTCAGCTAATTAAGCAATACTGTATGTGTCAATACATGTTACAAAGTACTACTCAAGAAAAGTAATAAGATACAGCTGCCATTACTATGTTTCTGTTTCCGTCAACAAATCCCCCCAAAAAATCAACAATGCGATTAGATGTAAATCTCTAGAAACAGGGCAAAAATACCTACTTTTAGTTTTGAATAAACTCTAAATATGTTCCTTAAACTGCTAGGAACTGTAGTTATTAGCAAATGTTGTTTAACCGTTACTAAAACGTGCTTTTTGGGACTATTTTCAGTCATGGTTTTGGCGTTTCTTTAAAGTATTTAAGACAGTGTATGTGTCAGTGACTCAAAATGAACAACATTGCCCATGTACATCATACTGAAGGCACATTACAGCCAGTACAACTCTGTCCCTCACTGATCACTGTCACTGATGGTTTTTTGATAGTTTTAACCATAGGTTGTGTCAGGCTTTGGCAACACGGAAAATGCTTGTAGAATCAATTACTTGTTGGATTTGGTCCTTTTTTTACAAGACATATATAGGATATTACTGAACCAGACTTTTTCAGATTCAGTTATTAAGAAGAATACCAAGTATAACTCATTTGAACTGGTCATAGATGAGCTCAGTTCATAGTATATGTGTGTAAGTATATAGAGCCTATATTGAATATTGCCTTTTCTTAAGAGATATTGTGAATGGGGGAAATAGAGTGATATAATGGACATTCTTTTCTCGACCTGACCTGTCTGCAAGTCTTCAGAATTATGAAATATCTTCATTTCAGTTCTGCGTTTAGTTTACGATGAGGAAAGTTTGGTCTCTGCTCAGTGACCGGGTCGTAGTCTGGGTCATCGATCCTTATCTCTGGAGTTTAAACCACTGTAAGAGCCCACATTAATCTGCAGACACTTGGTGAAACTGGCCTTAAGCTCCCTCTCCTCTGTCCTGCCTCCCCCTCACTGCACTGGCAGCCTTGCCCGAGAATAGGCATGTAAACCATGGAGGCCTGACACCAGTTGTTTTGACTGAGAGCACTGAGGCACTGACTGATTGTGAAACACAGGGCAGAGCCTTTAGCCTCACAAGCTGTAACGATGAAATCCCCGCTGTAAACTCAGCCCTCCCACTTCCAGAACGGACCTTTTCCAGGATGGAATTTGGAAGAATTTCTCCTATGAAAGGTGCAGTTTATCATATCAGAACATTCTCATACACACAGCGGAGAGGGTGTTCCTCAGCATTGTTACAGTGAGTCTGAGGAGTCCACACCCATTAGAGTCAACTTGGTACTTCTGATCGTTTTGAGAAGGCTTAAAGAGCCGTATCAGTGATGTGAATGAACAAACAACGCTCTAATCACCACTTTAATCACACTTCGTTTCCCATTAAAAGTCAATATTAAATAAAGCCTCTAAATAGTCTCACATTGGCACTCAGGTTGTGTAAACTAAGTAGCACTTCACATATTGTCTAAGTAGTATAACAAGGGCTGTTAACGAAATACAGTTCAAATAAAGCTTGAACCAGATGTGGTTCACCAAAGACATTTCACAAACATTTAACCCATACTAGCTAAATGTCTGACACTAAATGTTAATGACAGAATAGCTGTACTTTCTATTACTTTAAAGCCAATGTTTGACGAGGCATGCTCACACACTAAATGTATATATTGTACATGGCAAAAGATATAATCGCTTAACATCAGGATGGTAGCATTGTCATTGTGTACCAGGTTTAAAGCAGCACAATGAAACACAGAGCAAGAGCAAGGAATTCAAATGAATACCAAGTACTAATGTACAAGAGTGCAAATGTGTACAAGGGAACTGCAAAGTGTGTACAAGGGAACTGCAAAGAATGCTATTAGACATATTAATGGGGTGGGAGGATTGGATGAGGATTCTTCTAGGAAACAATGTCCAAGCTGAAACTCCTTCAGGGGTGGGGTCCTGGCAGTCCAATGTGCATTAGATCTGCCTGTTATAAATGTCCAAGAAGTTCGCCTGAACCTCAGACAAATCATACTTGCTATCTTCATAAGACTATCAAGTCTGTTGTAACAAATGCTGCCAAACATGACGTAAGGCTGCAGACCCTTTTTAGCATCCATACATGTTAGAAAATGATCTAACTAACGTGCTACAGAAATACACAGATGCCCTTTGAAGCGGTTTAACAGAGTATTTGTGTTGCTGAAGCTTTTACATGTGACCTTTTTCCCATGTCATACAGTATCTTGGTCCAGTTTTGCACACACCAGCAGCTGAGAATAAGATGTGTAGTTATTTGTGTGTTCTCTGTCTGGCTTCATGCATGTATTCGTGCTACTTTTGTCAGTGAACGCAGCAGGGCGTGTCATCATAACCACTGCATGCTTGTTACATTAACACACAAACTGAAAAAAAGAAAAGAAATCATGCCATACTTCCATTTCAGACTATATTATAATTAGATTCAAATGTTCCCTTCTTTGTATTACACTCTGTTTTACTGCTGTGACTTAGTATCTGATGCTATGTGACGCTAAAAACATAGGCGAATTATGTATTTGCGTGACGCTTAGACAGACATGATAAAATGTTCCAGATGGAGATGTGCGAAGGGGAGAAACCGATCTTCCCACCAGGGCCACAAGTCTGCCTTTTTGATCAGGCCTCATTTGTTTCTAAACTACACTTCTGATTAAAACAGCTTGACTGGGAACTGTTTCTGACATTTGAGGGAATCCTTGGGAGATTTAGAGAACAAGGGTTAGGATACTGAGCCCTAAGCACACTTGTATTTTGTTGGTGTGGTTTTAAACCTTCCCAAATTATCCCCTCACAATTCTTTTACCACCCAGATAATGATTCATTACAGTTGCAAAGCTCCACATAGGGATTTAACAACATTTGATTCCAGTAAAGCCCAGCCTGCAAGCCTTGCCAATAAACAAACATACTGTAATTAGGCTACTTAAAACCCAAAAGTTGGACTTCTCAATGCTTAAGCATCATGGTGGTCTTGATCAGAGGTAATATAGGGCAGGGGCGGACTGGGACTAAAAATCAGCCCGGGCATCTCGACCGGCTCACTTCGGTACCGCTAGTAAATTGTCAACGGGGGGGGGCCGGTGTGACTTATCCGACCGGCCCACTTCGGTACCGCTAGTAACCGGTACCGTCCGCCACTGATATAGGGATACTGACTTGTTTAAGTGAGGGAGATGTGCTTTTATTAAGTTTCAGCCATAATAATATATAAACATATATTGGCTGGATTGCCATTAAATGTTGTACAGACATGGTTATAAGACGATGTATCCAAATACCTGTGCTGCTTCTCTAACATTTCCTTAAGAGCCATAATGAAGAGACACATTAGTCTTCTGAAATGTCTCAAACGTGATGAACAATAGCTTTTTAATTGAACTGTTTTAGTTTTTATTAAAATTATAGTTATTTTATGTGTTTACATGTCTGAAAGGGATATTTTATGTGTCAAAGCATCATAATTAGGTTTGTTGCCAAGTATATTTGGAGATACATGGCATTTGTCTTCGTGTTGATGTATAACAACAAGATAATTGCAGAAGTCAAGAGACATAACATATTATAGAAACATTTACAATATAAAATATGAAAATAATAAAGCAAGTAGGTAAAAATTGATGTTTTGAAAGCGGTAGAGTTGTACGTTTTTGTGCAGGAATGTGAAATATTCTGACCAAGGGATGTGGAAAAGTTGTGTATAAGTTGTAAAAGTATAAAAATATAAAATGAACTGCGGTATGGTTTCTTGTGTGAGTCTATAGGGCAACAGACGTTTCCCTTCAGCTCAAAGAAATCCTCAGTGTTTACATCCTGAGAGAAAAAAGAAAAACTCGGGCCAGCCTAAATGCAATATCCTGAGCAGCTCCTGCACACAAGGGGGCCTGACTCCTGCAGAAACCTGATCCGCATTGGGCCCTTTAAAGGAATATGGGATGAGTCTGTTGAATGGAGCTCAGAGTGAAGTCTGCACAGAAAGCGAAGGACGAGCAGCAGCGGGACGGAGGTTGGACACAAGACATGAAACCCTGAGAGGAAGATAAATGAATGAGCCATGAGAGCGGAGAGAAAGTCGACGGAGTGAAGAGGAAGTTATGAGCCGAATTGCGACGAATTACCGGGGAAGGTGTCTGTGAAAGCCGAGTGAAGGGGGAGGAAGAGACAACAAAGTCACAAGGTAAAGTTTCTGTGAAGGACTTCGCTGCTGTGGAGCCCATTTATCTCTTCTTCGCTTCTTCCGTATCGCGCACTCATTTAATGCAGATGCGGAGGCATACATTTAACGTAGACGCGGGAGTTTGTTTGGGACTAAAGTCGCTGTGTTTTCAGAGATGTCTGAAGCCGGGTTGAGTTTTTTTTTTTGCTGACTGACGGTTTTACGGTTGCTACTTTCCTTCTAAGCGTCTAGCTAGCACACCTGTTCCTTGTGGCCTTTTTTGGACAAAAATACTGTCCACTGTTTGCCCTTGGGGTAGCTCCACAAGCATATTAAAGCTTAATCACAGCTATAAAAACCCACAAAGAAGCACTATTCTTTGTTGCTTTTTTGAGGAAACTCTGCTTCTTTATAAGTGCCACACATGCACTTTGTATCAGTATGTGCATCTGGATAAATGCTTCTGCTCCATACATCACCCTGAGCCCTCCAGCAGCAGCAGCTATGGCTATTACTGAACACCTACCCGAGCTAAATCATGAACAGAAGATATACTCTGTCCCACAATGTATGGTTAGGGCTGTCTCTTACTATAACTCATGCAAACAAAGCCTTTCTCCAGCCCTGAAGTGCTACAGGAGAAGCAAGGCTCTTGAGCGAGAGAGTGTGTGTGTGTGTGTGTGTGTGTGTGTGTGTGTGGTGTGTGTGTGTGTGTGTGTGTGTGTGTGTGTGTGTGTGTGTGTGTGTGTGTGTGTGTGTGTGTGTGTGTGTGTGTGTGTGTGTGTGTGTGTGTGTGTGTGTGTGTGTGTGTGTGTGTGTGTGTGTGTGTGTGTGTGTGTGTGTGTGTGTGTGTGTGTGTGTGTGTGTGTGTGTGTGTGTGTGTGTGTGTGTGTGTGTGTGTGTGTAGGACAGGACAGGACAATTGCAGAGGTAGATGTTTACACCTCAGCACTGAAGAATGTCAGAGCCTGTATTTAAGGCTGGGACTGATAATGAGTGTGGTCAGTTTGTCGAGGCCTGTCATTAACCTGAGCTGGGAGAAAGAGCTGCTCTCTGGCAAAGGTAGGAGGAGAGGATGTGGAGGAAGGGAGGAAGGTGGCGGGTGGGAAAGGTGCTGCAGGAGGAGAGGGAAGGAGCGCAGAGGGATGGAAAGTGAGAGGGAAGGAGGAGGGGAGGAGAGACACATAGAAAGAAGATAAGATATAAGGTGATATATGGCAGGCGGATAAACAGTAGACTGTCAGTGCTCTGTAGTGTTTTATTAAGCTTTTGGGGGGGTTTCCCTTTGCTGTATGTGTGTTATATACAGGCAGTATGAGAAAAATAAAGCACGGAAACATGTCACAGTAGAGGCACAAAATACAATTTTGAAAAGGAGCATAATAGGGCCCCTTTAATGTCTGATTTTGAGTCATTACTCCATTTGAATCTGAATTATTACAAGTTATCAATCAAAGCAGGGAAAACACTGTTATTATCAAGTTTTAAACACTAGTTTTCCAAGAATAGGATCAAAGGTTAACAAATGTATATCTGCTTTGCCGATTCCCCCCTCTCCTTTATTTATAGGTATACATCCCAGCTGCACCAAAATAGTGAGGCACTAATTCAAACAAAAGTGTGAGGCCTATTTCATCGGATGGGAGTCGACAGAGGTCCTCTTTGTTAAACATACGGGGCCGCGGAGGAGAAGATAAGGCAATATTTAACGCACCCATACTTGACTCCTCGTGCTCTCAGATAATCTGTCTTTGTCTGCTTTCATACACACAGCGATCTGACACAACTGACCTAGATTTTCACACATGCTCCTGTGCTGTTTGATGGGAATCTTTTTTTTTTAATATATTTGACGGGGTGTGTGTATGTAGGGGGGGGGATTCCAAAACATAGTGGAGCCAAGTTGGACCTCAGAAAAGACAACAACAGCGGGAATTTGAAATGTCTGGTGGGGATGATATCACTGAACCACCTAATCACTTACATCACCGCAGCTGTATGCTCAGCACTGTGTCAGTGTGTGTGTGTGTGTGTGTGTGTGTGTGTGTGTGCACATGTGTCTGTTTCCAATCTATTTCAGTGTGTATCTCCATCTGTGTCTGTCTAAACTCTTGTAAGCAGTCTCTGAAGAGTTACGACGAGCGTGTGTGGAGGTTGTAGTCAATGTAAGGACTGACTTGAGACTTGCACCCGTGTGTCTTGCATCCTCTGAATAAAGGTGCTTTTGCAACACCCAGACAGACAGAAACGCTGCATATAACAATCTCTGATAGCTCCCACATTTTGAATAAAAACTCTCCTCTCTGGATATCAAATCTCGCTCAGTCTGAGGAATAATGCAGTATAACTGTCAGTGTAGTCAATGGAAAGCAGTTTTCGGTGATGGCAGCTGTAGAAACGAGCCTGCTGGGATGGCTGCGGTGGCGTTTCCATTCAGTCGTCCTCCCGAGTGTTTGCTCTGGCCGCGGAAATGTGTAAAGTCTCGCAGCTAGATGGAAGTACAGAAGCTCCAAGGGCCTTCGTGTCTGTCTGTCTGTCCGCAGCCAGGAGAGGATCCACCATTCTGGGCTGGACATCTCTCTCTGGGTGGCCTGGGTGTTACCAAACATGGATCTAGCATGCAGATCCCGGAAAGCTTGTTAGTGTTGTTGGCTTTCTTTTCCCCCCATCACATGAATATTTCCAGTATCTGCGTGATATGTCAGAGAGAGAAGATACTGCAGGAGCAAGCAGTACTTATCAGATCGTATATATCATCAGACTCGGTGGAAAATTGTCTTCTTGCGTTTCTATAAACCATTCCACAATGGAGGGTTACACTCGTGCAAACGGAGAAAATGACTTCAGCTGAAATGTCAGCTGTAACAAAAGCTACATTACTCCCACACACACACACACACACACACACACACACACACACACACACACACACACACACACACAGACACACACACAGTGAAGATTACCTCATTCTGGTGATGATGTGGTGTTGATTTGATTCTAATGCACGCTGATGCAGAGAGGACTTGTTGCCTTTTGTAACCTCTGCTTATCCTGCTCAGTAGAGAGGTAAACTTTACACTTCAGTTGGGTTTTTGGCACTGGTTGGCATGATCTAAAACAACCTCTGCTATGTCCAACAGGCAAACAGTGCTAAATGAGTTGTTCCTGGGAGAATTAGCATGGCAGTGCTGAGAGTTTTACCACCCAATGGCTTGTTTGCACCAAGCTGTTAGCTCCTGGAGGAAAGCCTGGCCTCTTCTGTCCTTGCTTTCCCCTCTGCGGCAGAATCAAGCGTCCTGGTTTCCCCTCTTCCCAACCCCGACATACGACTTTACTTGACCTCCATACCCTGGTGTCTGTCCCGGAAAGAGAGAGGGAGAACCTTGACTGTCCGGCCTGCGTACAGCGGTCGGCTGGTGAAACCTCCACAGGCATGACTTCTGTAATTTGTTTGCTAAGCCTGTATTTATGAGCATGCTAATTGTAGGGAGTGCCATGCTGCAGTTATGGTTGCTGGACTTTGAACGTCTGCTGCTGTGCTGACGCTGTCTGGCTGCGCTTTGAGTCTGTGTTTGAATACTGCTTAACTTTTTCAGATATTTTTCATTCTATTCATTCCACTACATTTGGAGGTGACTGTTGTACTTTTTATTACTTTATTTGATAGCTTCAAGTGAGTAGTTAGCTAAAATAGTAGCTAAAATAAAAAGTGAACTGATAAATAAACATTGACATATGGTTATAGGTAAAGATATCCAGCAGCAGTATATAAAGTTATTAAAACGAGCTCCACCTTTACCAGCTGTGTTGAGACACTTTAATGCATCAAAAATCACAATACAGTCATTTTATTCATATATATTATCACGTAGACCATAACACAATGATTTTTGATGCCAATACTGCCGGTACTTTTACCTAAGTAAGATTTTGAATGTATTTTCACAATTGGTTATTGCTACTAAGTATATTACTATAATACTAAGTAGTACTTCTGTTCCTCTGTTCACTTAGCTGAAGCTTTTATCCAAAGCGACTTGAAAAAAGTGCAATACGACCTCAAAACAGCAGTAGTGCGAGTGCTTTCAATAAGCCAAACCTTAGTTCATGATCTAAACCTGAGTGCTAAAGAGAGAAATTTGAAGTTTAGTTGTTTTTTTGGGTGGATTTCAGTCTGTGATGGAAGATGTGTTGCCTAGCTGATGTCCTGATATGTTTTAAACCTATACTTTACACTTAATTTATGTAGTGTCAGTACTTAAAGAACTGCAAGATGTCACTCAAATCTCACACATCACTGCGCTCCTGTGAGATATAAGCCCAAAGCCTCATTTTATCTGAGGATAATCAAACTTTCATTGAGTTCACACAGTTGGGCCTTAACCTTTGTGAATGCGAGAAAAATAGCCACTAGTCAGCCCTCCTCAGGTAAAAATAACCTCGGCGCCCCAGTTTCCCACATTCAGCACTCGGTCCATTCATCCTCACACATTCTTTCCTCCTTTCTTTGCCGAGGCGAACGGACACCCCCCCCTCCTGTGTGGCTGTGATGGGACTGTCACGCAGAAAGACACTATTGTTCTGCGCAGGATCCCGTTTCACTCCTGCCTTGTAATTAAGAAGGGATTGCTTGGCTGGAGAGTTGTGGGTGGGGAGGGGCGAGAGACCAGGGGATTGGGTTAGTAGGTAATTTGGCTAAAAAGCAGAGCGCTGACCTGCTTTGGAGCTGGCCTGGGAGCCGGCACGCATGAACCCAACTCCCCCACTGACACTGAGCCTCCCTGCTGGGGTTTTGTTCAGTGTGTGTGGGCATGCGGAGAGACAGCAGAGGAAAAAGGAAAGAAAGATTTTGGCAGCAGAGTCCGCTCAAAACTGTGTGTTTGTTCCTGTGCACATGTGAATGTATGATTGTTTCTTTGTGGTTGAATGTCACATAGCAAAACAGAAAGTAAGAGGAAGCTTTCATTAAACTTTATAGACTCATCGTTGCTTGACTCACATGACCCCAGTGAATCATGGGAAGTGCGGTCAACAAAAGGCATTTAAAGAGGTTGAATCACTTTCTCTCGTCTTGAGCTGTAAATTAAAACACAAGCTGGACTACTTAAGTCAAAATAAAACGTTCACAAGATTATTTGTGTGTCCTGTGTGGGCTGAGAGGAGCTGAACAGAAAGAGATCTAGATTCAAGGTAAATGTGATAGTTATTAGTTTCACAATAGTTAATACCATACACCCCTGACAACAAACTCACGTCGGTCACACCATATATGACCCTTATTCAAATATGTAAGTTCAGCTACTTTGAGATTTTATTTGTACTTTACTTACATTTAAGTTCCTGTTATCCTTGTGTGAACACTTATCCAGTCTTATTCTGTTTTTCGTTCTTATCTTATTTGCTCTTATCTTTTTTATATCTTATGGTTTTTTTTCTGTCTTCCAGTGCAGTCAGGAGGCAGATTTTCTGAGTCCTCGCCATGGCCGACGTGCTGGAGAGCGGCGGGGGTCCGGGGGCCGTCAGAGTGGCCAGCGTGGATTGGCAGAAGCGCTGCATGGCTCTGGAGATGCAGCTGCTGAGGTTCAGACTGCAGGCGGGGAAAATACGAGAGCTGCTGGCAGAGAAGGTAAGAGAGAAAGTAGAAACTCCAAACTTCAGCTGCACAAACTCTTTAAAAGTTAGTCTAGTTATAAGGTTTTTACTGTGGGGAGATGTACAGAGTCGCACTACACAAACTAGTTCTTATATAAAACTGAGTTACTGCTTAATATTTACATCTATAAACTCCCACGTGTAACTATTGTGTAAGCCAGGGGAGTCAAACTCAATTTCATCGCGGGCCACATTAGCATTATGGCTGCACTCAAAGGGCCGGTTGTAACTTTAAGACTATATAAAAATACATATATAAATATATCATATATAAAATAATGTATTATATTACATTATTTTCCTCTGCATTGGATTATTATCGGATAGGGTAATAACTTCCTAATTAACTACGTCTGAAAGCAGAAGTCTAGGGGAAATAATTGCAAGTCTCTTCAGTGAGAATGTCACAAAATGATTTAAAAAGAAAAGCCAAATTCTGGAAAAAAAGTCAAAATCAAAAAAAAAAGTGAAATTTTGAAAAAAAGAACTGACATTTTTTTTTTTTAAGTGAAATTTGGGGGGGAAAAGTGACATTTTGAAAAAAAAGTAACATTTACAAAAACAATTCTAAGAAAAAAGGCATATTTAGAAGAAAAAAAGTCAAATTCTGAGAAAAAAAGTCAAATTTGAGATGCATTGTGGGACATGTAGTTTATGGGCAACGTGCTTCTGTAAATCGGCATGTAACCATATAATAAACATATTATTCTTTGCAAGCTCTTGTGGGGCCACAGAAAATGAAGTCACGGGCCGGATTTGGCCCCCTGGCCTTGAGTTTGACACCCCTGGTGTAAGCTAAATGAGCTAGCTTAATTGATAAAACTACCCTTTAAGAAAATATGACATGGAACATGGGGGATATATCTGACCTAAAACATAATCAAAATACTGTATTACAATAAAACATGGCAAGATTTAAATATATATTCTATAGAAATCAAACGATATAACTTGTTTTACAACACATGGGGTCAATTAGGTTATCATAATTGAATATTTTTTACTACTAACTCTGAAAACAGAGAGTTTTATATTTCATTTGCCCTAAAACTGGAGATTGTGAGGCTATGGTGACCTTTGGTTTATACTGTTGGAGTTTTTGTTTCCAGTGGGCCAGTAACATCCCAAAATGTTACTAATAGTCAGGTCTGAAAAAAGACTGAAGACAATGTGCTCAAGCATACAAACCTCAGTCTGCACTTTCTTTTTCCATATATTTCATCTGGAGCATTTAAAGTCTGTATTCAAAAGCAATAGTGGAGAGATAACAGGAAATGAGGGAAAGAGAAGCAGCCAAGGTCAAACCAGGGCTCTGCCGTTCATGATCTAAACCCGAGGGCTTCCAATATTTCATCACCAGTTTGAAACTTACATATATTTAATGAAGCAAACCAGTCCCAAGGAGAGTAGATCACAACTTACTGTAACTGAACATGTTTAAATATCAAGTGTAGGAAGAGCAGTTCAGATTGAATTTGACTCAGAAACTACGCCCAGCTCCTCTTGGATGAACATGACATTCCCCAAACAGAAGGGAAATGCAGTTTGTCCAAAGAGTACTGAGTCCAGTTTGCAGATGTTCCAAAAACCTGAGCTTTGTCTCTAATCAGAGAAACGTAAAATGTGCTTTTGATCTCATCTTTCACATCACTACCAAGAGGAAAAGACTGGAACTGAGAGTCACAACAAAGATTGACCAGTACATTTAAAGCTGGGGTAGGTAAGTTTGAGAAACCGGCTCGAGATACACTTTTTGTTATATTCCATGGAATGCTCTTAACATCCCGATAGCAATGAATATCTTAAGTGCTTTGACAAAAAATCCATCAAAAAATGTCATCTGTGGAAGCCGTAGCGCTGTAAAAAGCACGACCAATCATGGATGATCTACCTGCCTGTCAGCCTTCCATCTGTGCACAAACTTATCTCGTGCCCTCATTGGTCATGTGCGCGTTCGTGTGTGTTGGAAGAGGGGCTCTGTAAGGAAGTCTGAAGGAAGTGGCAGATTTTTTCCGGTTGTGTATTTTCAAATTCTAGCGATCTCGAGCTGGTTTCTCCAAAATTACCTACCCCACCTTTAATGTTTCTATAAAAGACAACTATTACATCTGTTGGGTTTATCATCAAACACTTAAAGTGGACCTATCATGCTATATTTAAATGATATATTGTAGGGCCATACCTATATAAGGTATATTTATACGTTTCTGTTTTCAAAATACCAAACAGATCATGCATTTTAGCCATGCCTCATTTCGCTCTATGTGCTGTTTGCTGTCTACGGGGCTGATTCTGCTGACCACGCCCCCCTGCAGGAGAGGGGAGACGTGCTCTGATCAGCTGCTGGGCTGTCAGAAGAGGGGGAGAAAAAGAGATCTCCGTCCTCCGTGTTTTATTATATAGAGTCGTTATTCATTTGTTTTAAAGCTCAATAAATAACAAAGAAGACCTTTGACCGGCACTTTTCTAATTTTGTCCGGAAGATTTAAACTTTAACGGACATCTTGATCGGCGAAAGAAACTGAAACTGAAACTCTGCCGCACGGTCCCCTCGTTCCTTGGAAGAGGCGGAGAGGTGGGTGTTTGTCATCTGCTGGTGGACTAACCGGAGAGAATTACAGTGCTTGCCTCGACGGGGAGGGATTGCATTGAATTAAAGCAGCGGGAGCAAACGCTTGCCTCGGGGAGGGAGAAAAAAAGCCACAGCGGAGAATAAACAGAAGGGTAACCATGGTAACTATGGGCGGGAAGTCTTCTTTGCTGCTTTTGTGGCAGACTACAGCGCCACTTACAGGCCTGGCATATATACTACAGCGTCTCCAGCGCTTTGGAGCGGCAATGGCCGGCCGTGGCCCAACCCTACATTCCCCTGATAGGTGGAGAGTTGGCCCAATAGCCATAGCGCCACTTCTGTGACGACATAGAAGTGTTCAAATCTGGATCAGTTTTTATCAGATCCGTTGCAGCCCCTTTTTTAGAGATTTGGGTATGGAGGAAAATAGAGAGGGTTGTGTTTTCTGACACTTGGTGAGTTCCCTGGAACACCGGGGACACATATTCATGTATAAAAGACGTACAAAAGTGCATTTTGCATGATAGGTCCCCTTTAAATGCATAGATAGAAGGTTCAGAGAGCTAAGAGTTATCTGGATTTTGAGGAACATTTAGCTTGTTTGTTGACCTAACCTACAGCACGTACCAATGATTTGGCCTTAATAATGCTTAAATGTTTAAGCGTGCCGTGGTATTGTAAAGATTAGTCATGCCGTTCCACTCTCATCTGCAAAACAATCCATGCCACAATCAACAACACTCTGGCCAAACACTGTGCAGGCCTCGCTGCCTCATCATCCCCTTCTCCTTCTGGCATTGTTTTTAAGTGTTTTACGCACGAGAACACGATTAAAGCATGTGAATCAGTCAGAATTACAGGTGTGGATGACTGTGTGTTTATGTGTGTGCGTAAAGACAGATGGGATTACTCTGCGTATTTGGTAAACATTTTTGCTCCACTCATTCTGTGTCATCAGAGTTTGGCTACAGTTTGAGCCAAGAGGAATATTTAACTCATCAGTGATGGTGCTTAAATTAAGGTTTTAAATTAAAGGTGCGGCTGTTGTAAAGTCGGACTACCAGACATTTTGGAAAGTAATCAGCTGTCATCAATACATCAGCTCTGCTCTGGCGATTTGTCGGTAAAAGAGTGGAAGTGTTTGGATTAGAGGAAGGAGTGAGTTTAGTTGCAGAAAAACAAATCTCTTGTGTCAGTTTTTTCATATGTTCTTTATAAACTTGTATATCTCGGAGCTGATTTTGTTTGCAGCGTCAGAGTGTTTTAGATTTCTGCTTCATCTCTGGTTCATGCAGTCGGTCAGCCGGATGTTTACGGTCCAAACATAACAAATGTGTCTGATAAGAGCAGGACGACTCCCTGCTGTGTCCTCTTGTCAGGTCCAGTCAGACACACACACACACACACACACACACACACACACACACACACACACACACACACACACACACACACACACACACACACACACACACACACACACACACACACACACACACACACACACACACACACACACACACACACACGGATGCTTCTGGTGATATGGCAATATTTCAAACCAGCAAGCAAGGGCTCCTATAATGCCAGCTACCGATGACTGAAGATGTAGAAACAAATATGTCACTTACTATTGATTGATGGTTTAAAATGAGACAAATAAATGAGGTGAGGCAACAATGCTAATTATTAGTCTAATGAACATGACACATTTTGTTTATTTTGGATCAGTCCTACGCACACTTGTATGGCACTTGGTGTATTCATAAGCAGCAGAAAATAGTGCCCATAAAAATCACACTGTTATCCTGTTCGAGTGACATTTAATAAATTCTGCAGCACCAAGGTTACTTAACCCTTTAAAAAAAAAATGAAAGTATATACTTGTGAGCTTTTTTTTAATAGATTAAGTGTTCAGCATGAGGTAATGGGTTCAGCAGGGAATGAGAGGTGCATTGATGTTAACGAGTTTTGGTCTTTTCATGGAAGTTTTTTCAATAAAAATGTAGAATAATATCGGGATTATCCCTTCACCACTCATAAAGCAATGGTTTCATGTTGCCTTATTAAGAAGTACCCAGAGTCACACATACACACTTGTACAAAGTAGTGTTTGTTCATACATGCTATATTTTCATTTCAGCCATGACGCCAAGAATAGAGTGGAGTTCAAGCTTCCTGAAAATTAACTAATTACTTTCTAGTTAATAGCCGGCATACACAGTAATGATTGTTAAATGTCCTTTTGCGAATGGTGCCAAGAAATAGGCTGATTAATCTCTCACGTTTTCTTTCACTCCTCTCATATACACACACACATACACACACACTCTGACACACAGAAAGCGCTGAGCGGGTTTAAGTGGAGGCCCGTGCTGCTGAGTGTGTTTTTCTGGTAATGTGTGTGTGTGTGTGTGAGGGGGGCTACCATGCCGTCATGTTATTACTTTTTGGAAAGTCTGCTTCACGCTCTTCATCTCGTCTTTAGCCAAGTTAGGAGTGTTTAACGCATTGACCCACTTTGGTATGGAAAGACATGAAAAAAAGAGAAGGTTGACGTGGTAGCCTGTGACATGGCGTTCATCCCCCAGAGACTGAGTGTGTGTGCGAGGGAGAGGAGAGAAGGAGATGCTCCATTTGCCTTGTGAGGAGTTTAACAGGACAAGTACTCCCTTTGAGTTTTTACTGCGGATTAAGAAAGTGCAATCGACAGCTGGCAGCTGCTGTAGTATGAACACAGAAACTTCTCAAAACAAGAAGAACTAGGGAGGTGGCCAGGAGAGGATGTAGTCATTTCCTTTGGGGATCAGTAGAAGTGATGCAACTTAATAAGTAAAGAGGCCCTATTATGCTTTTCGGGGTCTTCCCTTTCCTGTAGTGTGTTATATAGGTTTGTGTGCATGTAAATGGTCTGCAAGGGCTAGAATCCCAAAGTTTCCTCCAGAGGGACTTTCTCTCCCACACACTACCCCCCCCCCATTAACACATTGTACATGATAGACTAAGGGGCGGGACATCTCTACACAGTTGACCAATCACTACAGAGCCGACCGGCTAACCAATCAGAGCAGACTGGGCTCTGGTTTCAGACAGAGGGTGAAAAGAGGAAATACTACTCAAGTCACGATATTGCCTTCTCAGGGAACGAGAGCATAGAGGAAAGAGTATCCAAAACGTAATTTTTTTTACTTCGGAAAGTCTTAAGGCTGTGCCACAATATAAAAGTGCCTTACGTAGAGGAATAAGACTTGGGTGGTATTCCTACTCCAAGTTTTTCCTTTCACTACTTGGATAATCTAATAGTGGACAAATGACATGAACCTCCATACGTCTCACATGGCTGGAGCAGGAGCACACTGCCGTTTGACTCGGAGGTCACCAGGTTCATGTGTGTGTGTAAACATTTCTTTTCATGAGAGGATTTGTTTGCATCAGCTCCTACTTAATAGTTAAAAAGCCTTAGTCAGTTTTTAGTTCAGGTCGGTTGCTTATGTGCATCTCCTGTGAAGAAAAGTGAGGAGCTCGATTTCTCTCTTGTCTTTGTTTGACCTCTTTATCAGCTTGCTCACTGATTAAAACCCCCTCCTATTTGTCTTCATATTAATGGTTAAAGTTGATTTAACTGAAGCATTAGAGTTATCGGAGCATTATAGGCAGGGGTGCACATAACTGGTACGCAGGTACGCATGCGCGGCAACAATCTGAAATGCGTACCGTCACTTGTGTCACAAAGCGCATTTGCGTACCGACGTACTTGTGAAGCTTTTCCAGAAGGCGGTTAGATCACCGGACGACAGAGTCGGTCTCCGTGTGCACAGACAGGGCTGCTGCTGTTAACGTCGGTCTGGACAACGGAATTGTGCCAAAACTACGCCAACCGGCTGCGGAGGGAGACTCCCCCCCCTTCACTGGAGAACTGCGCTAAAACAGCTGATCACAACGTTCACGCGTTCACGTTGAGTGGAGCCAGAAGTTGGAGTACCAAACACTGACTCCAGGTACTCATCTGAGTACCTCACTGAGAAAGTTATGTGCACCCCTGATTATAGGTCACTTTGTTGAGGTCAAACTGTGTGATGCCTTTTTTCTTTTGTTGTTGACCCTTTCTCTACTAGCCTGTTATTCATCTTTCCCTTATCTGTCCACCCTGCCCTCTTTTGTACAGGGATTTTTTAACATTTAATGATTGAGCTCCAGTGATTGCTAACCATCAGCTCTGCTCAATGGTTAATGATTAAAGTCAAGATGCCGGTAGAAAACTCATTGAACTGATTTCAGTAAAACCAACTCTACTGTTTTAAAGGAATTACAAATTCTTCCCATTTGTCCTTTTTACCATTTAGTTTTTAGATTCAGATCA